>NW_028318021.1:1583928-1900714 GCF_062004578.1 Staurois parvus | reverse complement strand
TTTTTGTTGATGGCCAATGAAATGGGCCCATCATTTCTGTTTGTGGCCAGTAACACCCCCCCCCCCCCCCTTGTTTCTTTGTTCTCCACTGAAGCAGTCGTCCATTTTTTTGGTGGCCAAACCCCATGTTTTCTTTTTTATCCAGAGAAGCAGCTGTCTTGTTCCTTCAGTGAAGCAGTGAACTTATTGCAGCAGTGGTAGCGACAAACCTTTTTTTCGGTGTCCACTGAAGAACCTCCTCATTTTGGTCAGTGGCCACTAAAGTGACTTCCATTGGAGGCCAGTGATGTGGTCTTCCCATTTTCCTTGGTGGTCAGTGGCACAGCCCACCATATCTTACGTTGGCCTGTGAAGTAGCACTGGTTTCCTTCAGTGCTCAAGGAAGCACCCTACCATTTCTGTCATTGGTGACTGAAGTGCCCCCACCATTTTTGTTGGTGGCCAATAAAGTGCCACCCACATTATCTTTGGTTTTTCAGTGAAGAGCCCTCCATTTCCATTGCTAGCCAGGGAAGCAGTTGCACCATTTCTTTTGGTGGCCAGTAAAGCAACCACCCATTTACTTTGGCCCCCAGTGAAGTGGTCCTCAATTTTTTTCAGTAGTCAGCGAAGCATGACCCTAATTTCCATTGGTGGTATTTGATCCAACACATTCAATGGTTTCCATTGCAGCGTTCCTCCATTTGTTTTCAATTGCCATTAAAGAAACCCCCCATTTCCATTGGGGGCCACATTTCTGTTTGTAGTCAGTAAACTCCCCCCTTCAGTTTCTTTGGCTTCCAGTGAAGTGGTCGTCCATTTCCTTCAGTGGCCAGTAAAGAAGACCTCTGTTTCCTTTAGTGGCCAGTAAAGAAGCCCTCCATTTCTTTTGATGGCCAGTGAAGTGGTCCTCCATTTCCTTCAGTGCCCAGTGAAGCAGCTCTCCATTTCCTTCAGTGGTCAGTAAAGAAGCCCTCCATTTCTGTTGATGACCAGTGAAGTGGTCCTCCATTTCCTTTAGTGCCAAGTGAAGTAGCCCCCCATTTATGCTGGTAGCCAGTGAAGCACCCCACCATTTCTCTTGGTGGCAAGTAAAGAAAACCCCACATATTCTTTGTTATCCAAACAGACAACCTTCCTTTACCTTCAGAGGCCAGTGAAGCACCCCCCCCCCCATTTACTGTTGGGAATAGAATGGGCCGAACACCCCCCTGTTCGGTTCACAATCAAACAATCGAAACCAACGAAAGTTTAACCATGAACTTCGAACATAATGCAAGTCTATGGGACTCGAATTTGTACATTCAAAAGTGCCCATTTTGAAGGTTATATGCAAGTTATTGGCCGTAAAAAGGAGTATGGGGACTCGAGTCCTGCCCTGAGGGACATGAAGCAGTGAAAAAATAAATTTAAAAAAGTACAGTTTTTAAAGGTAAAAGGTAAAACCCCCCTAAAAAACAGTTTTTTAGAAGTTAGCTAGCTCCGCCCAATTGTAGATGATAGTTCTAACAGTTGCTAGCTCCGCCCAATTGTGTATGTCTGACTCGCAAATGTCAAATTGCAGCAAGTGCTCGGGGGGTGCAGACAGGTCGCTGGGCGTAGTTTTTAAAATTTTGGCGAGTAAGTGTCATCGTGACAATGCTGGATGCTGTGATTGACGATAGATTACAACGATGGAACCATTTTTTTAAAATCTTTTTTATTTTAAATAAAGGACTTGTCAAAAACAGTTTTTTCGGTTTTCAATAAAGGATTTTTTTCAAAAGTCTGGTCTTTTCATTGTTTCACAATTTTAACTCTTTAGTGAATGGATAGGGGTACAAGTACCCCTTACTCATTCATTAAAGGGGTACGTTGATGCTAGAAACCCCCCTGCCTGCAGACTCCCACAACCACCGGGCAAGGGTTGTGGGGAAGAGGCCCTTGTCCCCATCAGCATGGGGCACTGTACCAATGCCGAGGGCATGTGACCTGGTAAAATGCAGGGAGGGGCTCTCATTTTTCCTGCTGGGCCTGTGCTTGGATCAATGGTCCGGTAGGAATTTAGGGGGGACCCCATGCTTTTCCCCCCCATTTTTTGGAGATCCTTCTCACACACTTTTTTAAAAAACTTTTTTTTACTGTGGAGTCCCTCCTAACCTTCCTACCAGACCTAAAGTTTCTGGTAGGGATTAGGGGGGAACCTCACGCTGTTTTTTTAAATGTATTTTTTGGGTTATTTTTAATTTTTTTAATATTTTTTTAAATTATTATTCTTTCCTTCTTATTTGGGGAGAGTATTCTCCTCTGTCTTATATAGTGTGGGAACTGTGCACTGTGAGAGCGCAGTGCATTGTGCAATCCTCGGGTCCTTTCACAGGGTTTGCAGAATCAGGGAGCACATGCAACATAAGGAGGCATGAGATTCTGAGTCCTCTGGGTCACTGAGGATGACACTGTCAGGAACTACCTCGTCCCAGCCACGTACTACTCCCGGCTGGGTTTCTGGGGACTGAAAACTATCCCTTGAAGACTGCCATATGTTATCCTGTACTTTCATGCTGCCACAATCCTCCTTCTCTTCCTCCTGTCTGTTCTGCAGCCCCAGAGGAATGGCATCTGCATAAAGGGAACCTTGAGATGAAAGGAAGTCCTTCTATTCCTCCCACTGTTCTGCCTCAAGTACCCTGTCTATGATTCCATGCAGCGTGTGCTTCAGTAGGAAGACTAGAGAGATAGTGTCACTGATGCATGCATTATTGTGGCTCACCATCCTTGTGGCCTTCTCTAATGGTGACAGGACAGTGCATGCATCTTCACCTTTCCAACCGCTCTGTCTCCGCCACCCCCCTCTGCCAATCCCTCCACTGGCTTCCGATTGCGCAACGGATCAAATTCAAAATCCTAACGCTGACGTACAAAGCTGTCCACCATACTGCCTCGAACTACATCACTGACCTAATATTCAAGTACCGCCCAGCACGCAAACTCCGCTCCTCACAAGACCTCCTTCTCTCTAGTTCCCTGGTCTCCTCCTCCCATGCCCGCCTCCAGGACTTCTCCAGGGTGTCACCCATCCTCTGGAACTCCCTGCCCCAACCCATCAGATTATCACCTACTCTCCTCTCCTTTAGGCGCACCCTGAAAACCCATCTCTTCAGGGAAGCCTACCCCACCCCCTGCTAACTTGCCGACCTCCTCCACTCTTCCTACCACTCCATCCCCCACAGCTATCTCCTCCTGTGCCACCACCCCCTCCCTCCTAGATTGTAAGCTCGAAAGAGCAGGGCCCTCGATCCCCTCATGTTTTGCATTGTATTGGTATTGTTCTGTCACATGTTCTGTCCCCCTTTGTAATGTGCAGCGCTGAGCGAACTATTGGCGCTTTATAAATACTGTATAATAATGTATAATAATAATAATGCATCCTTTATCAGCATCCACTGGAGTAGTGAAAAGAAGCCAAGCTCCACTAAGCCTGTCCTTGTGCCACATTCACACAGGTACTCATTGATGGCCCTCTGCTGCGTGTGCAGCATTACCAATGTTGAGTTCCACCTGGTCGGCGTGTCAAAAATGAGTCAGTTGGTGGGCAGGTTGAATTCCCGTTGAATGTCAGCCAGCCGAACACTGGCCACCAAATTCAGGGCGTGTGCCAAGCATGGACCTGTGTCAAGTGTCCCTGTCAGAGGGTGAAGAGAAGATTGGTGCTATTGTCTCATAAAACCATTCCTGGCTCAAGCTTCTGTGGCATCAACCACCTCCAAGCATGCCCTGGCAGAGCTGATAGAATCTGTGGCCCAGAGTGGCTCCTGTCCCCTAGGCAGACCAGTTGAAGCACCGCATGGCATCTTTTAGCCTGACTGCTTGCGTAGCCCTTTGAAAGCTTACGGAGCACTGCTGGTTCAGAGGACAATTCAGCAGAAGAGGCCATAGAGGAAGAGGAGGGGGTGGAGCAGACAGATGTGGCAGAATCACCACCAGCTTTTTAGAGGTGTGGTGGCAGAACAAGCTCAAGCACTGAACCCTGTATTGTATACTTCCCAGCTGCCAGCAGAGTTACCCAGTGTGCCATGAAGGATATGTAACGTCCCTGACCATGCCTGCTGGACCACATATCAGCAGTAATGTGGACCCTGCTGCTGACTGCCCTATCTAACGAGACCAAAACATTGCCTTTCACATGATAGTACAGAGCTGGAATGGCCTTACGTGAAAAGAAATGTCTCTTCGGAACCTGCCACTATGGTACAGCACATTCTGCAAATTCACAGAAGGGGGGCAGAGTTCACCAGATAGAGGCAGCAGTTATAACGCTAGCAATTTGGCCAAGCCTGCATTTAGATGCCGAGCATGTGGAATAGGCTGCTTTGGCAGCTGCGGTGGAAGGTAAGCTAGTATGAGCATGGGTGACAGAGGATGAGAAGGATGAGGATGGCTTAGTTATCCACTCCACCACCTCTTCTGCATGTTGTGGCTCAATAACACGGCCAGGACCAGAAAAAAAGGACAACTGTGCCCTGCCTGCAGAGGATACACCATGTCCACGACCACCACTTTTCACTGTGGACACAGAGGCTGCTTGCCCTCTCTTAGCTGCCTATGAGCGTATGTCTTTCCTTCTTGACCTTTCTGATATGATGGGGATTTTTTTAGGGGATTTTTTTAACTTTTTATTTTTGAGTGTGCGATGGGATTTTGCTGCTTGGGTGCAATACTTTTGTGCTTGGTGCACTATACACCTTTTTATTTTATTGTTTTTATGGAAAATAGGGGCTCCATCAAATATGGATTTTTTTGCCACAGTAATAAAAAACAAATATAAAATAAATGTAAAAAAATTAAGAAAGGCAAAAAAAAAAATGGTGACGCAGAACACCTGTGACTCAAGAGGAGGAACAGCAATTATGCCCTCAATATCTTTGCTGTTGCTGTTGCGGCAACAACAGAAAAAAATAGAATAAAAGAAAAAAATTCAGAAAGCCATAAAGAAAAAAAGGGAACCACTGCTGATGCAGAAAGAGGAACACCTGCAACACAGACGATGGAATACTAAAGATGCAGCAACAGAGCCTGATGCTGAAAAAAAAAATTCACAAAGAAAAACAAATGGGAACAGCAGTGATATGCAGAAGTGCTGTAAAAACAACATTGACACCATTATGCTGCTCCACAACACTGCACAACACTCACTACACTGTCTCCTAACACACCACTAACTATCCTCACCTATCCAACTCCCAACACACTACACAAGGCTACTGTGTAAGCAGCCTTATATAGTGTGGGGCCTGGACTTAGCCCATGAGCCATGATTAGCCAAAGTCACCGAGACTTTGGCCAATCATGGCTCTCACAGTGAATTCAGCTGTGAGAGCGCAGTGCATTGTGGGGGGCGTCGGGCAAACAGCCCACTGAATTCCCATGATGTTCATGTGTTCACTAAACACACAAACACCCAATGTTTGAGTTGAACTTAGGCCCATCACTACTTGAGAACCAGTAAAGCAGTCCTACCATTTCTGTTGGTGGCAAGTAAAGGACTCCTCCCTTTTCTTTGGTTTCCAATGATGGGCTCTCCATTTATTTAAATGGCCAGTGAAACAATTCCCTATTTCCATTGGTGACTAGTGAAGCAGCCCAACCATATCTATTTTGTGGTCAATATAGCACCCCCATTTTTTTTGGTTTACATTGAAGTAGCAATCATACAGATAAGGGAAAAAAGAAGGGTTGATGTATTTTTTTTCAGCTTACTAAAACAATCCAGTAATGGTCTTCAAACAACAGGCATGTCCGACATTTATCAATACAAAACCATACCTAAGAGCAGTGGTCTCCAAACTGCAGCCCGGGGGCCAGATGTGGCCCTTTGTTTGCCTTTATCTGGCTCTTGAGCACTATTCCACCAACTGACCCCAATGATGGGGCACTATTCCTCCCAGTGATACCATCATTGGGACACTATACATCTCATTGATATCAACAATGGTAAATTATTCCTCCCATGAAAACCATTTCCTCCCATTAAAACCATTTTCTCCTTCCACTGGCCACAGTCTGGCCCTCCTAAAGCCTGAAGGTCAGTAAACTGGCCCATTGCTTGGAAAGTTTGGAGACCCCTGCCTAAGAGCATATACTGCCTATTTATTAAACACAGAGCATTACAATCTCACCTTAGATGTGCACAAGAAAAAACAGGCATAACCTCATTTTGAATGATATATTTCATATTATCTCTGCACTGAATTCCTCCTTTTCTGCGAAAATGTCTGTTGCCTACGGCTTTACCACCTTGAATGCACCTAATCTTGTCTGATCTCAGAAGCTAAGTAAGGTTGCAGCTGTTTAGTACTTGGCAGGATTTATCCTCCTGTTAAAACCAATCTTTAAAAAAGTACATATACGTATATATAAGTGTGTATCATAAACCACTTGAAGCAGCCCTCGCTAACTAATATCAGCATACAATAACAGTGATAAAAACTACAAAGTAATATAAAAATGAAACTTTGTAACAAAAACAAATAATTTCCCAACTGTGTAACAGTGTCAACCATGATACAAATATCAAAGTCCTTCACATATACCGTAGCAAACATTTCTCAACCGTTATTCCTCTTTCATTCTCATAAACTTATCAACTTACACATGTGAATGCCTCCACCAGCAATAGGAATCAAATTCATCCTTTCATTTGAATGGCAGAGCCGCTATGATGTCACTCCTGCGAATGCATACAGGAGTCAACATCACAACACGATGCCCTTCATTTCTGCCATTGACTGTTGAATATTCCTTTTGGTACTTCAAAAACTTGACAGAAATTTCTTTAACCACTTCCCGACCGGCCGTTGTATATAAACGGCTGGACGGTGGCAGTGCAGGGTTGGGTGGCCGTTTATAAACCCTGCTTGTGCGCGCTCCCTGGGAGCGCGCAGCAACGGGATCCTCCGGACACAGTGAAACACCGATCGTCGGACGGGACCTCTGTACGAGGTCCCGATCATGTGATCACTGATTGGCCAATCAGTGATCACATGCAAAGTAGTAAGCAAGATGTCACTTGTGACATCATTGCTTACTACGTGTGAAATCTGTGAATGATCACAGAGGCCACATGGTACAAGGCTATTTATAACAGCCTTGTACCATGTGACAAGCTGTGACCAATCACAGCTCACTCAGTACTTCTCAAGGAGTGCAGGAATGCAGACAGAGAGAAAGAGAAATGATTGCTTTTACATCCTATATGGGTGTAAAAGCAATCAGTGTAAAAAAAAAAAAAATCTTCATCACCCCCCACAAGTAGTACAGTGTCACCATGGTGACACTGTACTGCTCGGGTGACAGTATGTAAAAAAAATAAATAAATAAAAAATAATAATATAAAAAAATAAAATAAAAATGTAATAAAAATGTTTAAAATTATAATTTTTGGTTATAAACTAATTTGGATTTTTTTTTTTTACTAAAAAGATAACAGAACAAATTTTGGCAAAGATTTATGATGAAATATTATTTACTTGCAAAAGTTTATAAAAAAACACTTTTTTTTTTAAATGTTTGGACATTTTCATTTACATAGCAAAAAAAATAAAAATCCCAGCGGTGAATAAATGCCACCGAAATAAAGCTTTATCTGTCTCAAAAAAATGGTAAAAAATTCATTTGGGTACAGTGTTGCATGACCGCACAATTGTCATTCAAAGTGTGATAGCGCTGAAAGCTGAAAATTGCCCTGGTCAGGAAGGGGGTAAAAGTGTCCGGTCTGGAAGTGGTTAAAGATGAGAAGCACTTGAAGATGGAAAATACTTCTGTTCTTGCTTAAAAATAAAAAAAATGTTAAGAACAAATAGTAAATAATCACAACATAAATAATATAATACAAAATATAAAATAATAATGTAAAAAAAGAATAGGTGTGCTGTTGGAAGAAAGTTCTGTGTGTAAGCTCATGCTTGTGATTGTATATAGATGTGCAAATTGTGTACAGTACAGTATGTGCATGTGTGTGGGTGTTTTTGCAGTGCCACTACTACAGAGCAATTTAAGATAACATTTAAAAAACGTGATTCTTGTGAGCTACTATGGTGTATTTTATACATACATGTCTTTATAAAGTGGATAAATAAATTAAAAAAAATATATAAGTTAAAAAATATATAAATAAGTGAAATATGTGCATAATTAATTATACGTGTGTGTGTAATTTAAATAAATATGAATTAAATAAATAATTAAATAAGTGAGTGGGTCGCCTACACCATACGCATACTCATACAGGTTTGTCACTAAAATCAAAACAAATGCAAACGTGTCGCGCTCTACTAATAGCAATTAAATGTGAAATATGCACAAAAGAATATACATATATATACTGTATATATATATATATATATATAAATGAAATATAAATTAAATTAATTTTCATATACATATCCTTTTGTACATATTTCACATTTAATGGCATTAGTGGAGCACGACACGTTTGCATTTGTTTTGAATTTAAGATACCATGATGCAATCTAAAACTCTTTGTTTACCTACCTAGTAGAAGAGGAGGATTGGGTGAAGCAATACATGCATTCTTTAAAATAACTATACGTTTGATGCATTCTTAAGTTTATAAATGGAATCAAACAGTATTACATGTATTAATATAGTTGCTAATGTAATGTAATGTAATGTTATGTTCTCTTTTATATTCATGCCCTAATCTGGAAATAATAATTTACAAAGACGGCATTGTCAAGGATCCGTCAAAGATCACCCTGTCACGTGTCCCCCACACGCCGCGCCCACAGCGACTAGCTAACTGTGACGCGTGTGTGCGGCCACGACAGGGTGGTAAAGAGGGGGAATAAAGGGGATTTACACTTGAATATCTCAAACCGTATATAAGATCAGCCGTGATACCTTTTCACAGCCCGCACTACCTCTGGCCACCACCAGATGGAGACTCCACTCCAATCCAGCTGGTCGACCACACACTGGCAGATACGATCTTACATACAACCTGGTGCCCTGATTAGAGTTGAGGACCAGCTTAGTAATCACACACCGTTCTAAGGTCCCTCCAGCTATCCTAGCTTGAACCCCAGTGTTGATAACCCTTCCACTGTTTACACACCCCCACACCAGACACACCACAAAAGGTAGCCTGCCACCACCCAACAGTTTATCTGCAGAATGGTCTGTTGAGACACCCCACACACACAGATCTCCGTCTGGCCGATCTGTTATCTTTTACAATCTGCACGCAATCTGCCCACACACAGAGCAATTGCATACAGATTGGCAATGAGCTTAACCGAGCGTTTTAAAGGCACTAAAATACAATACAATCTAATCTCTCCGATCGAGTCTCTCTGATCTTGTCTCTCCGAAGATATGAGCACATGCTTAAATACACAGAAGTTCACTAATTAATTTTAAGATTTAATTTCCTGAAGTGGGCAGTACAGAAAAAAAAAAGTTATAATCCTATACCCACAGTTGATCCAGAGGAAGGCAAAAAAACCCAGCAAAGCATGATCCAATATGTTCCTGCTGGGAAAAAAATTTGTTCCTGATCCCCCGTGAGGCAATCGGATATTCCCTGGATCAACTTTACCTATAAATGTTAGTATCCAGTTATATTCTGTGTATCTAAGAAAGAATCCAGGCCTTTTTTGAAGCAATCCACTGAGCTGGCCAAAAGCAACTCTTGAGGTAGTCTATTCCACATTTTCACAGCTCTCACTGTGAAGAAACCTTTCCGTGTTTGGAGATTACATTTCTTTTCCTCCAGATGTAAAGAGTGCCCCCTTGTCCTCTGTGATGACCTCAGGGTGAATAACTCTACACCGAGTTCACTATATGAACCACTGATGTATTTATACATGTTGATCATATCCCCCCTTAATCTCCTCTTCTCAAGAGAGAATAAATTCAGTTCCTCTAATCTTTCCTCATAGCTGAGCTCCTCCATGCCTTGTATCAGTTTAGTTTCCCTTCTCTGTACTTTCTCCAGTTCCCCAATGTTCTTTTTGGGAATTGGTGCCCAAAACTGTACTGCATATTCCAGATGAGGTATTACTAATGATTTGTACCGGGGTAATATGATATCTCTCTCTCTGGAGTCTATACCTCTTTTAATACAAGAGAGGATTTTGCTCGCTTTAGAAATCGCAGCTTGGCATTGCATGCCATTATTAAGCTTGTGATCTACCAGAACTCTCAGATCCTTCTCCACCATTGATTCCCCCAGTTGTACCCCCCTAATATGAGATAGATAGACAGATAGATAGACAAAATCTTTGGTTTTTAACTTTTTACATTTTTTCAGCTATGAAAATGAGTGCATTTAATATATATTTGGGTAAGCCACGGTGCGGGTATTGGTAAAGTACAGTTTTTATTTTAGCTATTTAAATCTGGAAGCAAGCTTGCTGTTATTGCACTATATTTTCAAAGTAACTGCAGCTTGATCACTGTGACAGGTACTCCAAGCAGAGCTGCTCTGAAACTATCTGATTACAGTTTATAAAATATATAATTTCCTCTCATGTTGCACACAGCAGATTATATGATTTTATATAAGCGCCGTCTATTTCAAGTACTTAATTATTTCTGCATCTCTTACCTTCCCGGTGGAGAGCTCGGGGAGATTATGAAAGCAGCACACAGTGTTTATCTGACAGATGATGGTCTGCATTCCATTTTCATCTTCTTCATCCGCGCCGCTCATCGGGGCGCTATATAACCTAGATTACAGTTTGCGTTTTTATGAGGACCACCTCCTAGGTCATTTTGGACTTAAACAGCCTAAATAAATATTACTTTTCCACTGGAGAATTTTACAAGACTCATTGGCCCACATTTTCCCTTTAATAAAATGAGTTTTCTTTTATTCCATTGTTGGAAAATGGCTAGTGTTGATGTTTGTAAATATATTTTTAGTAAGAATACCAGGAGGCAATGAAGCACCCTAGGTTGATTAAACAAATTTAAATTAGTCGACATTTATAGTCACAGGAAATTTCTATTCTAATCATCATTTTCTGTCATTTGTATTTTAAAGTAGATGTGAATTCCAGCTGAAAAACATTTAGCTTGCTAAAGCATGATGTAGTATAAATAAAAAAGCATTGTTGCACTTCTTATGTCCCATAGCCTCTTTGCAGCCACTTGATGTCTATATAAATTCAAGTGATGGCAACATGGCGTTTCTCATCTTCCCTGATGGAGACAACAATGGACCATTCCTGTATACTGTGCATTGAAATGGCCACTTTTGGTCTCAGGAGTTTGTGGGACAGGGCTGAGATGGAGTTTGTGATGTCATCTTCCCTCCTTACCCAATTAGAGGAAGCTTTGTATTCATTCATAGAATACAAAGCTTCCTGTGAATGGCTGGGCAGCATTCAGTCTGAGTCTATTTTGTTCCGGGATCGGGACAGGAAGATCTGGTACTAATGCCAGAATATAGTTGAGGCTACATACAGTCAATAAAGAGCTCCTAACAAGTGTACTTATTAGTAAATAGATTGTTACGGCCAGCTTGGCCCAAACAAACTATTTCAAGGGCAGTAAATGTGGAATTAGGGTTTAATTATATTGAAAATTACTTCTGAAAATTAACAAATTAAGAAAGGTGCAGTAGTAACGTTGTTGTAGTAGTCTAGAGAAGGTAGTTGTACTCATCTGTTATTCTGCAATCAAGTTAGGCATTCCATAATCCATTTTACCCTATGCTAGTTAAATTCCCTAATAAAACGAAAAAACCAAGCCCATTACTGTTTCTTCTTTCTGGAAACAAGTGGAAAATGCGTGCTGCCTGGCTGTGCAGGACATAAAAAAGGGCCCAAACCAGCAGCTCTCAAGAGGGTAGCACTACAAGAGCAAGGGACTATGGCAGGAAGGTATGACCAATGAAACCCCAGCCAGTGATTCTGAACTCTGGACTTGACCTGTACCTGAAATCAAATGCTCATGCTTGACACATGCCAGCATAGTTTAGGATGCGTTTGAGAAGCATTTGCATTGACTTTTATGGAAGAATGAAAGCAAAGCAGCACAATACATTACAAGAGCAGTAATTAACATAATGATTCACAATCAGAAGGCAGAAACAAAACCCAAAATGATTGAGAGCTCTACATGAATTTTTGAGACCACTTAAAGGATTTGTGTACAAAAAAAATGTTAAACTGAACGCCAGGCATGCAACCTTTCATTTATACATTCACCAGCCTCTGTATTAGGTACACCTGTTCAATTGATTGGTTTACAGAGAATGGTCAAAAAAAGAGAAAATATCCAGTGAGCAGCAGTTGTGTGGATGAAAATGCCTTGTTGATGTCAGAGGTCAGAAGAGAATGGGAAGACTGGTTCAAGAAGATAGAAAGGCTATGGTAACTCAAATAACCACTTGTTACAGCAAAAGTCTGCAGAATACCATCTCTGAATTCACAACACGTTGAACCTTGAAGCAAATGGGCTACAGCAGCAGCGGACCACATTGGGTGCCACTCCACTCAGCTAAGAACAGGAAACGGAGGGTGCAATTTGCAGAGGTGGACCAAAATTGAACAATAGAAGATTGAAAAAATGTTGCCTGATCTGGTGAGTCTCAATTTCAGCTATGACATTCAGATGGTAGGGTCAGAATTTGGAGTAAACAACATGAAAGCATGGATCTATCCTGCCTTGTATTTATGGTTCAGGCTGGTGGTGGTGTAATAGTGTGGGGGATATTCTCTTGGCACACTTTGGGCTCCTTAGTACCAATTGAGCATTGGTTAAACACCACGGCCTACCTGACCATTGTTGCTGACCATGTCCATCCCTTTATGACTACAGTGTACCCATCTTCTGATGGCTCCTTCCAGCAGGGTAATGCACCATGTCACAAAGCTCAGATCATCTCAAACTGGTTTCTTGAACATGACAATGAGTTCACTGCAATCCAATGGCCTCCACAGTCACCAGATGTCAATACAATATAACACCTTTGGGATGTGGTGGAACGGGAGATTCGCATCATGGATGTGCAGCCAACAGATCTGGAGCAACTGTGTGATGCTATCGTGTCAATATGGACCAAAATCTCTGAGAAATATTTCCAACATCTTGTTGAATCTATGCCACAAAGAATTAAGGCAGTTCTAAATGATAAAGGGGGTCCAACCTGGTACTAGCAAGGTGTACCTAATAAAGTGGCCAGTGAGTGTAGAGGGGGAGGTGTTTTAGACTCCTAAAAGATTCCTATTCTAGGGTGCCAACCCTGCTCTTCCATAGATACAGTACAGTGAGCGCATGTGGTCACCCTAGGACAGGGAGTGTGTTACTGGCATGATCACCAGGTGAAAATAAAGGGGGAAAATTCTGAATCAAAAAGAAAACAAATGCAGCCAACATATCTAGGGACAGGTATGCTGCAATATGTTAAATTTTTCGTTTTGCTTCACAAATGATTTATTGAGTTTTCCCAAGAAGTTACAAGTGAGACATTTTTGCTTTTGGGTATAGATACACTTTAAGCTGGCAAAAATAAGAGCATGATAAAATGCTTTATTCTTTGAACTGTGAGCAGATTGGAATAATGATACATAAGCCAACTAACACTTTCAGTAGAGTCTGATTTGCAGGCGTGTTTTCCTTAAGTGCTTTTTCACCTATAACAACAAGGTTGTATTGTAAAAACAACGCACTAAGACTTCACACAATTTAACTTAGTCCAAATCTCTTCAATGGCTTGGTGCATGACTTGCATTATCTCAGAACGGCATGTCCTTGCTTGTAGTACACAAGAAAACAGCAGATGTTCCGCACAGTTATTTTATTCATTCTGAAAGAACACGGTTTTAGTTTGCAAATGTATTCCTAGAAATTTGTCTCATTGCTGCTTTTTATGTATGAAGGAATATAATGCTTTTAGAGTCCAAAGGAATACAGTGCTTCCAGAGTCCATAGAAATACAGTTCTTCCAGAGTCCATGGGAATACAGTACTTCCAGAGTCCATAGAAATACAGTGCTTCCAGAGTCCATAGAAATACAGTGCTTACAGAGTCCATAGAAATACAGAGCTTCCAGAGTCCATAGAAATATAGTGTTTCCAGAGTCCATAGGAATACAGTGCTTCCAGAGTCCATAGAAATACAAAGCTTCGAGAGTCCATAGAAATACAAAGCTTCGAGAGTCCATAGAAATACAGAGCTTCCAGAGTCCATAGAAATACAGTGCTTCCAGAGTCCATGGGAATACAGCGCTTCCAGAGTCCACAGAAATACAGCGCTTCCAGAGTCCATAGGAATACAGTGCTTCCAGACTCCATAGGAATACAGTGCTTCCAGAGTCCATAGGAGTACAGTGCTTCCAGAGTCCATAGGAATACAGTGCTTCCAGAGTCCATAGGAATACAGTGCTTCCAGAGTCCATAGGAATACAGTGCTTCCAGAGTCCATAGGAATACAGTGCTTACAGACGCCATAGGAATACAGTGCTTCTAGAGTCCATAGATGTGATGACATTACATGTTACGTCAATGTTTAATATTTCTGCTTCTTCTTATAAGAGGAAATTGCTTCACATGTTAATAACATGTAGGTTTTAGCCTGTAAATTATTAATATCTGATTTTTTTCCCTTGAGATGTTAACAATTAATTACACCTTTAACTGTAATAATACTTCTCAAAAGCAAAGGCAGAACTCCTACAAAAAAAGCAAGTTAAGAATGAATAGCTCATTAAAATATAAAATAACAAATCAACATGTACTGCAAAATTCACTTAGGCTCCGTTCACACAGTAGTGTTTTTGTGCATATTTTACCGTGATTTTTACGTGTTTTTGCGCATTTTCATACAGCATTTTTAGCCATTTTTGAGTTTTGGCATATTTTATTAGCCAACAGAGGAAAATATCATCTGTTGCATCATTTGTTGCTAAGTTTTTCTGCTTCAGCTTTTCCAACAGTTTTATTTCTATTTATTATTTCTATTATTATTATTATTATTATTATTATTATTATTATTAATAATAAGCATTTGCGGTTTAAAATTTTTCTTAACTCTTCCATTTCCAGATGCTGTCCAGAGCCTTTTTGCATCATGAAAAATGCATGCAAAGCATTTTCCTGGTACTCAAATGGACCTGGTACACCATAATTTGAGGTTTCGCATGAAAGAAAATATGTTAGAGACTGATGCAATAATTTCTGCACAGAAATGAGCTGGAACACATCCAAACACTACAAAAAAAAAAAAAAAAAAGACTGCTAATCTCAACAAATACTGCTCTCTCTGCTTCTGCTCTCTCTATTTCTCTCAAAATGTCTGAAATAGTTATTTTTTTACTGTTTTTCAGTGCATTCTGTGCATTTTGGAAGGTCTCCTGAGGTTATCTTTAAAAAACGCTTCTAAACGCAAACGCAGGCATTTTTTTAACCTACATTTTCCAGCAGTCAGTTTCCATCACTCCATTGGTAGATGTCCAGAAAAAGCTTATTTGTGCTCAGCGAGTTGTTCCAATGGGTTTTGGGAGTTACAAGGTTCCCCTCTCTTCAGGGCTGGAGCAATACAATAATAATCTCTTGGATTGTAAACTCTGATGAGCAGGGCCCTCTGTTTCCTCTTGTACCAAATTATATTGTAACTGTAATGTCTACCTTCATTTTGTAAAGTGCTGCGCTAACTGTTGGCACTATATAAATCCTGTATAATAATAATAAAGTGTTAGTAAAGGCTAACTATAGCTATTTTTAAAAATGTTCCCTCCCCCTCCTCCTATGTATCCTGCATATCTTACCCTTTTTTAATCACTTCCCGTCTGGCCCATGTACATAAACGGCCGGACGGGAGCAGTGCAGGAGCGGGTTGCAGTTATAAACAGTGCCCACATTTTAAGCCTGTGTGCACTCCCAGGGAGAGCGCTGCATTGCGATCCGGTGCCCGCTGTGTCCTCCAGACACAGCGGAACACTGATCGCTGTATGGGACCTCTGTGTGAGGTCCCAATCATGTGATCACTGATTGGCCAATCAGTGATCACGTGAATAGTAGTAAGCAAGATGTCACTTCTGACATCATTGCTTACTACTAGTGAAATCTGTGAATGATCACAGAGGTCACATGGTACAAAGCTATTCACAACAGCCTTGTACCATGTGACAAGCTGTGACCAATCACAGCTCTTACAGAATTTCTCAATGGCTGCAAGAATGCAGCCAGAGAGAAGGAGAAATTCTTGCTTTTACAGCCTTTATGGGTGTAAAAGCAATCACTGTAAAAGAAAAAAAAAAAAAATCTTCATCACCCCCACAAGTAGTACAGTGTCACCATGGTGACACTGTACTGCTAGGGTGACAGTACGTTAAAAAAAAAACATAAATAATAATATAAAAAAATAAAATAAAAATGTAAAAAAAAAATTTGAAAAATTATAATTTTTGGTTATAAACTAATTTGGGTTATTGTTTTTTTACTAAAAAGATGGCTGAATAAATTTTGGCCAAGATTTATGAAGAAAGATTATTTATTTGCAAAATTTTATAAGAAAAACCCTTTTTTTCAAAATTTTTGGACGTTTTCATTTATATAGCGAAAAAAAAAAATCCCAGTGGTGCATAAATACCACCAAAATAAAGTTTTATCTATCTAAAAAAAATGCTAAAAGATTCATATGGGTACAGTGCTGCATGACTGCACAATTGTCATTCAAAGTGTGATAGCGCTGAAAGCTGAAAATTGGCCTGGGCAGGAAGGGGTTAAAAGTGTTCGGACTTGAAGTGGTAAAATCCGGTCATATGATCCAGCAGAACTAGCTCCTCTGTGTATGAGAGCGGCTGCACATTCCCATGAGCCATGACATCACCCATAGCATTTCATGACCCATCAGTTCTCCTTTCTCCTGCAGCAGCTGCTCTCTGACACTGTGGAGCCAGAGCTGCAGGATCACATGACCGGATCAGACAGGATTAAAAAAGGTATATACACAGATCTTTTTTTATACAGGCTATGCAAGACAGGTAGGAGAAGAGGGGAGAGAACATTTTTAAGAATAGTTTTAGTTAGCTTTATATTCCACTTTAAGATCTGGACTGGGCTGAGGAATCAGAGAAACAAATAGTTGCTGAGGACTGTTTGCATGGCTTGTTCCCAGGGGCGGACTGACCATTTGGAAACTCGGGCACTGCCTGAGGGCCCGAGGTCAGTAGGGGGCCCCATGAGATGCCCCTGGTACCTTTTTCATAGGCTTTTTTGAGTTTGGGCAAGGATACAGGGGCCCCATGATCCCCTATTGCCCAGGGGCCCTGTGAGTTATCAGTCCGCCCCTGCTTGTTCCAGTTCAAATATAACAAGCTGCTGCCCGGCTTTAGGCATAAGTGACTTAGCTCAATAAACTTTGGTGTGGGCTGCAGCTTCAGGAGGTGAAACAGTCCCACAAAATATCCACATAAGACCATCTCTTCTGGTGGATGCCAGAATTGTAAATCTTCCAGTCTGGGTTTCTATGGCATTTAATAGCGCTGAAACCTTTGGAGCCACTCCAATGTATGCCTTTTGCATACATATGCATGTCATTAATTATTAAACATATCGATGTAGAGTCTGGAGGTATAATAAACCAATTGGCAGCCATATTGTTTTTTAACTGTGAGTCTAAAGCCAGCTTTGAAAAGACCCAACTTTCTACAGCAAATAATTACTTGCGTTTAATGTATTTGCATTTTAATGCAACATACAGTGAGATAAAATACTGAAAGTAGCATAATCTATTTCAATATTAATTTTAGAGCCATAAAAAGAATGGATATAAGCCCTTCCATGGCGTTCGGAGAAGCCTTGCTTCTGAAAGATTAAAGACCGCATTTTATTACCTCTTATTTTTTTTATTCCTAAATATTTACATTACTGGTAGAGTGTGAAATAGGGCGAGAATCTCCTCTTGGAAAGGCAGAAAATTTAATATGACAAGTTATTTAAATAAAGGTGCAGATGGAACATTTTGTTTCCTCGTGCAGTATTTTTAGACTTCCACATATGAATACATGTATATTTATGCCAGCTGTTCCTATCCCCGCCATTGTAAAGAAAGCTTAAAAAGCTGCTGGAACGTAACCAAGAACTATCTGCTGCTAGGGCAACTTCTCTGTTCATTTAAAAGCTTGAAGTCATGTTTTGGTTTTTTAAGCATTTTTTTTTTTTGTTTTATGCGAGTCAGCGGCTCACACCCAGAGGGCAAGAGATGCTGACCTTCATATTGGCAGCATGATGTGACCAGATGGGACAAGATTACACCAAAGGTAAATCAGAGGATAAATGGTGGGTAGCATCTTGGCCTAGAAGTAAAGTCTCTTGAATTTAATTAAAATATATAAATAGCCCAGCAATAGTGAATTATTAAAAAAGCAGCTCCAGCCCAGTACACACACTATATTGAGCATTGTCCCACAAAGACTGAACATTTTCAGGTGCATTGGTGGTCCTTTTCCTGGGTTGAATAAATGATGTTCAGCATCACTTATCCCACTTCCTATAAGCTTAGGCCATCATGGACATAACTCCATGGGGTGCATCATCAAGCCAACCTGGGTCCACAGGAGAATATCAGGAACATAATTTCCTATTTGCCTTTGTTTCTACTTAATTTAAACCTAAGAAATAAAAATGTAAACTTCCAAGGCTTAGTTCACATCTGGCCAGTCTCTGACCAAGCAATCAGGCTTTCAAGAGTCAATGCTGCTGCCTCCAGGATGCCTGTGTCATGTACCTGGTCTGTGGCAGACTTGATGAGAGGACTTACCTTGCAGCTGAGTGTCGAGCACCCCTGGAGGTGAGAACTGGGAGCGTAAGGCTCAAACCAGCATGGGTGCCTTTTAAGTAGTTCAGTTGGAGGTTGCAAGCAGCGGAGTCCACCAGATAGCTGTCAGCTGGTCTGTCAGGACTGATGGCAGGACCTCTGTTGCCCTTAGGGATGCAGCAGGACCAAGGTGATGGCCACAAGCAAGATGGCACTCAAGGCAAAATAGTGGTCAGACTTGTAGGGCCGGGCTGAAGAAGCAAAGTCAGGACAGAAGCCAAGGTCATACTCCAAGAGGCAAGCCAGGGAGTGGACTGGAGAGTGGTCAGAAGCAGTAGCCAAGATCATACATAGGAATTAGGTGGATCAGGCAGAAGAGTAGTCAGGTAGCAGGCCAGTGTCATACAGAGAAAGGCAGGAGAGGCAGAGTCCTTTAGAGCAAGTTGGGCTAAAAACCAGTAGTCAGAGAGCAGAAAGGTCCAGAGGCAAGCTGGGTCGGTAACAGGAGGTCCAAGGAATACAGGATACACAGGAGCAAGGAGTACTGGTAGCTGAAGATCATCCAGAAAACTCTAAGGGCAACCATTGACCTTATATAGAGTGTTTAGCGAATGTTCATGCTAATGGCTATATATAGTGTTCGAAACTATGTCAGGTCTTTTAAGCGGAGCATGCATCTTTGATCTGCTGTCTTCCTCTCAGCACATGCTCACATTTGTTCTGAATAACTTCCTGATAGACTGTTTTTGCTTTTTTATAAATTTCCACTAACGTGGCCATATTAGGTCAATATTGTCACAAGCATCCCCTGTGTGTTCAACTGTGGGATGGGGAGGCCCTGGATTACAACTGATTGGGTCAGCACTAGCAGCTTCCTTTTGGTGTTGGCTGTACATAGGTTTGGACCAAACCAAGCTTATCCCCAGTCGGGAACCAATGGAGGTTAATAACAGGGATGCAGAGCAGAGACAAGGCCAAGAGTAGACCTGATCAGCAATGTGAATGCAGATCTCAGGAAAATGTTCAGGTTCAAGTCGCAGGATGACAGCTGAAGATTATCCAAAAACTATCTGCTTCAGCTCTGCTTCTTAAATGGGACCTCTGGTGCCAAGACTGATATCAGGGGTGCATACCCATTTGTCAACGTGCCAATATTTCCTCACAGTGTGCCCATGCACAAATGAACCAGCTGTCACCTTGTAACAGTAAGCGCATGGCCAAGGAACTTCACAGCAGGTTCACCACTTTCAAATATGCGGTTTTAGAGATTTGGTTTAGATATACTTTGAACTTAGTTCACCTTTTCAGAAAAACTGGAATAATGAACTAACACCCTACACCCTCCCTACCCTTCTGTTGGTGATGAGTTGTCAGTGACCACACAGCTAGTATAGTGATCCAGGGATTTGAAATCCAAGCTCTTATTCTTCTCTCTGGAGGGACAGATCTGACCAATCAGAATCGCTTTGATCCATCTGTGAAGCCCAGCAGAGAGAAGACGGAGAGCAGTGGGAATTTCAGTTCTCTAGACCGCTGCACTGACTGCGTGGGCACTGACAGATCATTACCAAAAGAGGTAAGTACAGGGGGTCCTAGGGAAGGATGTAGGGTATTAGTTCACCTTTCCTTTTTTTGTGACACAGTAAACTTACACTTAAAAGAGGGTAAAAAGGGAAAAGGCTCTCAGACTCAAGTGGTTAAAAAGACTATATTTTCCCTTTAATACTGTTGCAGCCAAATGACATTGATTAGTGTATATTCAATACTAATGACATCACTTGTAACACCATCATTCGTTTTCACGGGTCTCCAGCCATTTGTAGCACCATTAGTTTGTGTCCATGAACAGGCAGAGCAGAGTGGATGGGTGATTTACATCTCCATGTGCTGGCTCATCTACGATTTGTTGGTGTTCCGCACACTGGAGCAGAACAGGCTATGGTTCCCCCTATAACATCTGGAGGCAGCCACATCTGCAGCAGGAAATTCCCTGCTAATACAGTGCATATGTTCAATGTAAAGTGTGGAAATGGACATTGCAGGTATAGTACATTGGGGACTGCTCTTCTATTTTACAGCAATTAATGTAATTCAGTTGTAATAAATAGTGGCCATTTTTCCATTAGAACGCTAAAGAGAACCTGTCTCAACCCAGATTTATGCAAGTAACTTAAAGAGAATGGGTCCTACGCAGGTATCTTAACATTTAGCCTTGAAATATTATAATTGTGCAATCTTGGCTGAGAAATACAGTATGTTTATTTCCTTTTTTATTTGGTTGCATTTAATTTGACTGGGACTGACTCACGCCCAGAAGACAGATGGGGGACTCAACAGGAAGAGAGATAAGTAAAAGTAAAACTCTGCAAAGTGAGGAGAATTCCCTTACAGTTGTCACCATAACAAGTGTCCCCATTGAAAGATTTCCCCTTGGCTCTTATTTTGATGACAATTCTAAAATTTTAAATTTCCTATCACTTTCTGTCTTGGTGACAAGAGAATCAAGAGAGGTTGAATCTACAAAGCAAGGGACACACAGGAATACAAATTCTGACAAGGGTTCTAATCTTTTTCTACGACAGCCAGGGTGAAATAAATATTCATAACCTACAGCACTGTATCTTCTCATGCTGTCCACTGAAATCTAGAGGCAAACAATGCCCTAGGCTTAAGCTGGGCATAGAAGGATTGAAATTTCGACCTCTGTGTGGCCCTCTCTGTTAGACAGCAGTTGGATCAGCTTGACTTCTGTTGAATGATACACTGGAAAACATGTGTTGATTGGCAATTACATTGATCAGTGTGTTCTGACAGCAGCAGGAGCCGAAAGGGAAGGCAAAGGGGAATCCTCCATCTACCTTGCTTGTGTGCATGGAGGAAATTTTGTGGGGTTTTTTTCATTCAGTTTGTTGGAATACAGTGCTCATGTATTTTGTTCACCACCTACATCAGTATTCAGTAGAGATATATTCTTCAACCAGTAGATGGCAGTAGATGTTTGTAGTTCCATCTATGGTCAACTCTGATTTTTCTCTGAATAAAGATTCCTGTTTCCTTCTTGCAGTGAAGAAATAGAAAAGCTCATGTGGACTGTGCACTGTTTGTTCTTTAATGCTATATACAAAACATGGCCAGATCTAGGGGGATCCTGGGTTGGGCTAAGCCCCCCAGATTTTAGTTGTGCCCACCCCAAAGCCAACCCTAACCTGCCACTATATTACCCTAACCTGCCACTATACTGCCCTAACCAGCCAATATACTGCCACTACACTACCCAAACCTGCCACTATACTACCAAAACCTGCCACTATACTACCCAAACCTGCCACTATACTATCCAAACCAGCCATTATACTGCCACTACACTACCCAAACCTGCCACTATACTACCCAAACCTGCCACTATAATATCCAAACCAGCCATTATACTGCCACTATACTACCCAAACCTGCCACTATACTACCCTAACCAGCCATTATACTGCCACTATACTACCCAATCCTGCCACTATACTGCCCTAACCTGTCATTATACTGCCACTATACTACCCTAATCTGCCACTATACTACCCTAACCTGCCACTATACTACCCTAACCTGCCATTATACTGTCATAACCTGTCATTATACTGCCACTATACTACCCTAATCTGCCACTATACTACCCTAATCTGCCACTATACTACCCTAACCTGCCACTATACTACCCTAACCTGCCATTATACTGTCATAACCTGTCATTATACTGCCACTATACTACCCTAATCTGCCACTATACTACCCTAACCTGCCACTATACTAACCTGCCATTATACTGCCCTAACCTGCCATTATACTGCCACTATACTACCCAGGCCTGCCACTATACTGCCCTAACCTGTCATTATACTGCCACTATACTACACTAATCTGCCACTATACTGCCCTAACCTGCTACTATACTACCCCAGTCGGATACTTTACCACCCTAGATTGACACTATACTACCCAAACCTGTCACTATACTACCCAAACCTGCCACTATACTGCCTTAACCTGCTACTATACTACCCCAATCAGATACTTACCACCCTAGTTTGACACTATACTGCCCTAGCCTGACACTATATGGTCCTTAACTGACACTATACTGATCTCAGTTATGCGTTGTGTGAAGAGGAGGAGCTCTGCTGCCTGTGCCAAGGCTATGTGCAGTACGGGGATGGGAGGAGGAGCTGTGCCCTTGTCCCCTGCCCTGCCAGCAGTGACCCCTGTCCTCTGCTCTGCTGACCTCCCAACCTCTGCTCCCTGACATTTTTTACTGTACCCCCACATCGGACAGGCTACATGCGTCCCTGATACAGTATCACTAACACAGTTCACTGGCAAACATAGTTAACAATACCAAACAGAGCTTAGGCTGGCTACAGTCTAGCTGCAAACACTGAATTTACATTCAGAACACTCTACATTAAAGTGTACCTAAAGGAAAACTTTTTCTTTTTACTTTTGGATAGCAGCTCAGCTTGCAGTGGCCAGGATGACCAGCTCCTGCACATGCACAGGACTGGCATCATCCCACGCCGGTAAATGAAGATGCTGGCACTGGCGAGGGAGCGTTGGTAAGGTGACCATCCTCCCTTTAGTTCCACTTTAAGTTACTGACAGGTATGCAGATGAAAAGTTCCGAGTCTTTTGATCCGCATGCTTGTTCCGGATAACTGAATGAGAAAACACTGAAGCAAGAGAGGCAGGTAACTAATATTTTTAAAAGGAGGTCAGCAGTTGCTTTCATTAAAGGTTTTTCAGTTGCCAGAAAAAAATGCTAACAGCTAAGTACAATAATAATGGGCTAGAGATCCTGCTTAAATACACATTTGCAGGATGTTACAGGTGTGGCAGCTATGTTTAATGACAGCTGTTCAGGAAAGATCTGGTGGGTTCTTCCATTAAAATCAATGTTGGATCAGTAACAAAAACTATCACAAACATAGAATGTTACCTCCTAAATGTGAACTTCCTATTGAAAAATGGGAGATTCAAGCGCTGATGATAGAAAAGCTTCTGACTGGCAAATAAACTTTATTAGTGGAGCAAATGGGTGTCCAGGGGAGAAAAGAGCACTGACTGAGAGTGAGTCAATCATTGAGTCCCTATGCACAATAACCCAGCAATAAAAGTGTCAAGTCCTACCACGGCAAATGCTTGTGTGCTTCATTTCACCAACAGGTGGCACTGTTCTTCTGATGGATTTTGAAATATTCCTTGTAGATCACTGCATAGGTTTTTTTTACACCTTTTGACATTTTGTTCTGCATTTTAATTTATGTTAACCTAAGATATAAAGTTGCAGCCCATTGTTTTCAAGGGCACCCTTTCAAGTCTGTGCGACTTAAAGCCGCAGCGACTTTAAAGAAGGTTCCTACACTACTTTAATGCGACATAGTGCCAGAGAGTATAAAGTAGGATCAAAGTTGCACTCAAAGTCGCACTGAAATGTGTGCGACTTTGGACTCATGCAAGTGTGAATGGAGCTAAAAGAGAAAGATTAGTTAACTTATACAACATTTTCATTGAACATTCCTAGCCAGATCTGTAAAAACTAGCATGCCTGGCTGTCTATGGTTTCTAAATTACCAATCTGGAACAAAGGCCCCAAAAGTTGCATCCGAGTGAAGTTAGAACTTCTAGCCGGTTAGTGTTTTGAATCCATTAAATAAAGCAATTGCAAAGGCCTATTTTTTCCCCTAAAATAATAAACATGTTATACTGTACTTACCTGCTCTGTAAAATGGTATCAGAGCAACTTTCAACCTCTCTACCAGTGCTCTTAGCTCCTCCTCTTCCGTGTGTGTGCCCCCATAGAAAGCTATGTGCTATGGGGCCACATGTGTGGGGGCGAGCTCCTGAGCTCTGCTATGTGCATCCATAGACACAAACAGCATGGCTTGACCCTGCCCCCTGATCCCTCCACACAGGATTTGATTGACAGCAGCAGAAGCCAATGGCTCCCACTGCTGCCTCTGTGTCCATTGAGGAGAGAAACACAGACCAGCACCGCTGAAGATGGGCACATTGCAAGATCCAGATATGTATGTATATAGGGAGGTGGGAGCGATACAACTACTGACTGCATTTATGGGGTTATGGGGGAGATATTTTGTGTTTAACTTTATTAATGTGATTTGTATTTAATTCATTGGTGGATAGGATGCAGGCCGCCAGCCGAACACTGACAGTGGGTGGAGCCTGATGAGGATACTAGGAGACTAGTTCCCCATCAGGTCCACCTTCCTTGTGAATGATAGCAGATAGCGGTGGAATGATTCCATAGCCGTTATTCAGACCAATAGCGACTGAGAAATCTTTCCACTGCTGTCTGCTGGCAAGGCAGACATGATGGGGAACGTGTCTCTCAGAGATCCCCATTAGGCACTACCCACCCAACAACTCACCCAAAAAACAGATAAATACATTAATATAAATAGTGGGCTACAGATACATGAGTGACTGATTGCCTGCACATTTATATATAGACATTAGACAACAGTCACCCAATTGACATATTTGTGGTTGGATTGCAGAGTGTTCATATCCAAAACCTTGGCTGATGTTCCCTTGCCAAGCCAAGCAAAAGTGTTTGTGATACAGGGGTCAAAGTCAGGGGGCCCCAAACATGAGACAACCCATAAAAACATAATAAGGTCCTAGAACGGGTCTACTACAGGATTTCTCTGACTGTTTTGCGCTGAATTTGGGAGGATGGGCATTTCTGGGACACAGAGGTTCAGGAAAGGTCCATTTCTTTCAGCTCCTCTTTGCGGCTTACTTCAGACAGGTATATGTATATACAGACTGTTCCAAACAGTCTTTTGTTTGCTTTTAAAATAAAAGCTATAGACATCTCTATTTCCAATTCATGCGAATCACGTAAACACCAAAAGCCACAAGATTCAGCCAGACGCAAGCCTGGCGTTCGCTGCGGGCCGCAGAGATCGACCTTTGTCCTTGTTGCACCTTTTCAGTACTTTGATGTTCTCTAATGATTTTTAAACATAGAAATATCTTTCTTTCCGACAGAGATTATGTTACAGATCATTCACAGCCTCACCCCATCCAGAAACAGCTGTATGCTGCATTATGACATCTTTTATACTGCGTGCTGTTGAGAAGAATACGGAATAGTCAAACACAACAAAAGGAAAACTATAGCATGCATTCAGTACATTCAATTCATTTTTTATTATTTTTGTAACATTTACCTGAAAGTCATTTTAATGTCACATATTCACTTCCTTACTTCTTTTATATAAAGTCTCCAGTGTTCATTTATATCAGAAGAAAGTAGAACAATAGAGAAGGACCCATAAGGTTCTCTTACAATATTGATGTTGATGTAAGGAATCTGGTTCTGGGCAGGCGGCTTCTATACCCCAGAGGATCTCCATGGTCAGCTTGGTTTGTAATGTAATGTAACAAAAATGGAAATTGTTATTTTTAAGAGGTCCAGATACATCTTTAGTCCAATAAAAGTCAGGGGAACAATCCAAAGAGTAGCCATTGTGCTTTAGGGATCTAAAAACACCCCTTTTATCAAGGCTTGAGCTGGAAGGACTGCCCCCCCCCCTCTCCCCAGGAAGTGACTTCCAAAGAGGAGGAGACTGGAGTGCTGGTGTAGGACCTCAGAAGAGGAGGATCAGGGCTGCTCTGTGCAAACCCACTACACAGAGCAGGTAAGTATGATATGTTTATTATAAAAAGAAAACTAAAAAAGGAAAGTTTGCAATCTCTTTATTGTACCTATAGTGTTAACCACTTACCTTCCAAAGGATTTACCCCCTTCCTGACCAGGCTATTTTTTGCGATACGGCGCTGCCTAACTGACAATTGCGCAGTCATGCAACACTGCACCTAAATTAAATTTATGTCCTTTTTTCCCACAAATAGAGCTTTCTTTCAGTGGTATTTGATCGCCTGTGCATTTTTTATTTTTTGCGCTATAAATAAAAAAGACTAACAATTTTGAGTAAAAAACAATTTTTTAAATTTTTGCTATTAATCATGTCCAGTAAAAAAGTTTTAAAAATCAAATTTCGTTATAAATGTAGACCAAAATATATTCTGCTACATGTCTTTGCTAAAAAAGTTCCAATACATGTAAATTAATTGGTTTACGTGAAAGTTATAGCGTTTACAAATGGCGGTATATACTGTATACTAGAATTTATTTATTATCATTATCATCATTATACAGGATTTATATAGCGCCAATAGTTTGCTCAACGCTTTACAATATAATGGGAGACAATACAGCAACAATACAGTTCAATACAAGAGGGATAGGAGGGTCCTGCTCCTTGGAGCTTAAAATCTAAGAGAATTTATTTATTTACTAGTAATGGCGGCGATCAGCGACTTATAGTGGGACTGCGGCGGGCATTCTGACACTGAGCGGAACTAACTTGGTGTCACTGACATTCCCAGTGACACCAATACAGTGATCAGTGCTAATAAAAAGCAATGACACTGTATTAATGGAACTGGGCAGGAAGGGGTTAACATCTGGGGCGATCAAAGGGTTAACTGTGTGCGGTGTGTGTGTTTCACTGTAAGTACACTGCTTTGTATGGCTCTGCAGGAGCTGACATGGGAGAGATCTGTATTTTTGATTTTTTTCAGGTACTTATAGTTGTGTTCAATATAATAGCAGTGTGTTGAAAAAAGTGAATAAAGCTCAAAATCCTTCTAATAGCTTTATTTCCATACACACAAATGCACTGGGAACACTACACATTCTATTCCAAATCAAAACATGAAGAAAAATATATCAAATTTGTGTTGTTCCTCTAAAAAAATTGAAGAAAAGTGAATATTAGACTGTTCAAAAAAATAGCAGTGTTTGTATTCTTCTTTAAAACTCAAACATTCACTATATAAACTGAAAAATGTTTGAAGATTTTGCTTTCCTTTGAATCACTTAATGAATATTTAGTTGTATAAGCACTGTTTCTGAGAACTGCTGTACATCTGTGTTGCATGGAGTCAACCAACTTCTGGCACCTGTGAACAGGTATTCCAGCCCAGGATGATTGGACTACATTCCACAGTTCTTCTCTATTTCTTGGTTTTGCCTCAGAAACTGCATTTTTGATGTCACCCCACAAGTTTTCTATTGGATTAAGATCTGGAGATTGGGCTGGCCACTCCATAACGTCAATCTTGTTGATCTGGAACCAAGATGTTGCACGTTTACTGGTGTGTTTGGGGTCGTTGTCTTGTTGGAACACCCATTTCAAAGGCATTTCCTCTTCAGCATAAGGCAGCATGACCTCTTCAAGTATTGTGATGTATTCAAACTGATCCATGATCCCCGGTATGTGATAAATAGGCCCAACACCGTAGTATGAGAAACATCCCCATATCATGATGCTTGCACCACCATGCTTCACTGTCTTCACAGTGTACTGTGGCTTGAATTCAGTGTGTGGGGGTCGTCTGACAAACTGTCTCCGGCCACTAGACCCAAAAAGAACAATCTTACTTTCATCAGTCCACAAAATGTTGCGCCATTTCTCTTTAGGCCAGTCAATGTGCTCTTTGGCAAATTGTAACCTCTTCAGCACGTCTTTTTTTCAACAGTGGGACTTTGCGGGGGCTTCTTGCAGATAGCTTGGCTTCACATAGGCGTCTTCTAATTGTAACAGTACTCACAGGGAACTTTACACCTTCTTTGATCTTCCTGGAGCTGATTGTTGGCTGAGTCCTTGCCATTTTGGCTATTCTTCTATCCATTGGTAGTTTTTCGCTTTCTTCCACATTTTGGTTGCCATTTTAAAGCATTTGCAATCATTTTAGCTGAGCAGCCGATCATTTTCTGCACTTCTTTAAATGTTTTCCCCTCTCCAATCAACTTTTTAATCAAGGTACGCTGTTCTTCTGAACAATGTCTGGAACGACCCATTTTCCTCAGAATTTCAGAGAGAAATGCACTGTAACCAGCATGTACAACATTTGCTGCCTTCCTACCTTAAATAAGGGCAATAATTGCCACCTGTTTTCAAAGAATGAATGACCTCACTAATAGAACTCCGCACTGCTATTATTTTGAACATGCCCCTTTCAATTAGTGATTCAATTACACAGAATCAGCAGCATACATGTCATGACTGTTGGGTCTGTTGGATTTCTATTACTCTACTACACCTGCTAGTAAATGAT
Organism: Staurois parvus; assembly: GCF_062004578.1. Classification (NCBI taxonomy): domain Eukaryota; kingdom Metazoa; phylum Chordata; class Amphibia; order Anura; family Ranidae; genus Staurois; species Staurois parvus. Next base: position 1,871,773 of record NW_028318021.1, on the reverse strand, counting down.
TTGCCATGTAGAAATATAATTTCTACCAAAAACAGTGATTGATCAGGTTAGTGATGTCTGACTGCTATTATTTTGAACACAACTGTATATAGCGCTGTCAGTTCATGCAGTGCTTTACAGATATTATACATTCACATCAGCCCCTAACCCTCAAGGAGTGTACAATCTAAGGTCCCTAACTCACATTGATACATACACATACTAGGGCTAATTTAGACAGGAACCAATTCACCTACTGGCATATCTTTGGAGTGTGGGAGGAAACCAGAGTACCCAGAGGAAACCCACGCACGCACAGGGAGAACATGCAAACTACAGGCAGGTGGTGCCATGGTTGGGATTTGAACCAACGACCCGAGTACTGCCAAGTGGAAAGGCTAACCATTTAACCACTGTACTGCCCGTACTGTTTACATCCAGGTCTCTCCCACGTTAGAGATATTCGGCGATCACCCGTTGCTGGCGAGTAATCACCGGCCTGGACCCGGTGATTGACAGTTGAGGCCACGAATGGCGGTGCAGGTAGGGAACTGTGATTTATATACGTGATTTTGCGCACCCTTGCTGCCCTGTAGCAGTATTTCTGCTATAGGGTGGCGCGGTTTTAGACGTGATGCACAGGAATTCAAGTTGTGTCAGCGGCTCTCCTCAAACACCTTAAGAGAGTTTTACATTTTTTTTTTACAAGTCTAAAATGGGAAAAGATTACTTTTGATGCTTTGCAACTGTGTCTTAAATGCAATAGATGTATTTACAGTGAGATTAGGAGGCGCTTGTGGCGTGTGTCAATGGAAGTAAATGGAGGCAGTTACAAAGTGTTAATGGCTGCCGAACTCAGGCAGTGTTATTTTTGCCTGGTCCAACACTGCAGTTTGGACACCTTCTTCCTCTCCCTATTTCAACAATTGAGTGATGTTGATAGGTGGTCGGGAAACGGTAAAAATGTGAGCCAACGCCTTTGTGAAAGAGCGCAACACGTGCAGTTAATGTTACTTCTTCCAGTGTGATTACAAGCAAAGTTTTGGCAGCCACCCCAGCTGCTGACAAGGACTATGCTGGGAACCACTCCGGTGTGACACTTCACTTTCCATTTCTGTTACATCTGTATATCAGGCCGTGACCGCTGAGATAAGCTGAACTAGGGTGGCAATAGACAGGCACACTTCACCTCTTATTTTGACCCATTGAAGAGGAAACAATTTGGATTGTCAGGAGATTTTCCGGCAGGTTATAAAATCTGCCATTGCAAGAATAAGCTCTTAGGGCTGGTTCACACCACGTGCTTTCAAGTGCATTTTTAATCCATATCCAGACTCCATGCACAGTGTTTTTCATGTATTCCAATGACCCTAGTTCACACCAGTCAGTCAGTTCCAGCATTTTTAACAAAAGTACAACCTGCTACACTTTTTTTTTTCATCTGGAACGCCTCAAAACAAATGCAACGCATTGGACTGCACCAGAATGTACATTGTACTAATAAAAGTAAAGAATTTTCAACTGTCAAAAGAAAAAAAAAAAACGCACTGGACTGCATTGAAAATGTGTTAAAAACGCATACAAAATACATGTAAATGCATATGCAAAAATGCATCCGGAACACTGAAACTGCGGTGTGAATAAGCCCTTAAAGCATAGCTCCACCCAAAAGGGGAAGCTCCACTTTAAGCCTTCGTCCCCCTGCTCCCCATTAAGGATTGGCACCTTTGGGGAGCGGGTACCCGAATTTGACAGGTACCCGCTCCCACTTCCGCTGCGATCACCTAGGTGATTGGAAGCGGAAGTCGCCCCCCCCCCTCCCCGTAGTCTTCTGGGACATGTGACAGGTTCCAGAAGACTACGGGGCCATTCATAAAGAACAGTGCTTCTCGCGCATGCACAGTGGGCACCCGGCTGGGAAGCCACAAGCTGTCACAGCCCACACTGAAGATGCCAGTGCCAGGGAAAGAAGACGGCCAGTGAAACCAGCGGTGGTGAGGACACCGCTGGACTGAGGGACAGGTAAGTGTCTGTATTTTAAAACTCAGCAGCTACAATTTTTGTAGCGGCTGACTTTTATTTATTTGTTTTCGGTGGAACTCCGCTTTAAGACTGTCATAGTTTTATCTCCTCTTTCCTGTTGCAGGGAGCAGCAGAGTGTCTAAATATGACTGTGTAGTCCAATATGCACCAGAGTTAGACCTAGTGCACTCAGTAGTCAGCACTGCACAAGTCTGTCACTTGTGCTGAGGTGTATGGTGGTTATTTAGCTACACCGACATAGAGCACTGGAGGAGGAAAGGAAGCAGGAGGGTATTTTAAGGCATTTCCAAGCAAAAATCAATCAAAAATTCTTACATATGTGAGGTTATAAGGCTTTAAACCTTTTGCTGTCATGTCCATACATATGGACTTGACAGCAGGGGGTTTTACACACATCTGGCAGATTGTGTGTACATCTGGTAAGACTCCTGCCTGTCAAATGGAAGAAGTTGGCCACCTCCAGTGGCCCCAAATTGCTTTCACATACCCCCGGTAATGTGCACCCCCCGCCATGTATCCCAGGCTCCACTTGCCCATTTGCGGGTCCGGGAACGGCATTGCGGGTGCCAATAGCTAGGGGGTGGGAGCTGAGCAGACACACATTGCAACCCAGAAGGACATGTAAATGTCACTTCCGGGTGCCCCTCTCAGTTTTCCTGGCCAAGAATGTAATGCAGAGCAATCCGCTTTGCATTACATTCAGTGGAGCACAGAAGAGGCATGCACGGTCTTTTAGACCTAGGATGTCTAATTAAAGAAAACTTTTTGTCCGATGTGTGATGAAAAAAAAAATAGTTAAGTAAAAAAAAAATGTTTTAGTTGTAAAAAATTAAAGTTACACCCAAGCACATAAACCCCCCCAAAATTTTTGAAGCCCCCCTCACATATGCACACATACATACATAAACACATGCATTGCAGGCATCTACACATGAAAACGTTGATTTCTTTACACATTTTACACATTGTCGCACACGTCGAGGTGAGAGTAATAATTCTAACACCAGACCTCCTCCATAGCGCTAAGCTGATGTCCTATAGGGGACTTTTAAAGCTTCACCTATGGAAAATAGAGGGCACTGAAGTTTGTCAGCATTTCACAGGTGCACGCAAATTTAAAGTTTGACATTTTGGGTATCTATTTACATGGTGCAATCCCATCTATTATATTTTACAAAGAAATAGGTTAATTTATTGCATTTGTGTTTACTGTAATTTTGTGTTTCCTATACATTTTCAGTAATATTGTCTGACATTGGAACTACCACTATTTTATTCTCTAGGGTGTCTGCTTTTAGAAAATATATAATGTTTTGGGGGTTTTATGTAATCTTCAAGGCTTCAAGGCCTAAAATGATTTTTTTTTTAAATACAAAAACAGTTCTGGCAGGTATATAAAGTATTTTCACATTTTATAGATATATATTTGTTTGTTTTATTTATGAAAAAATCAAAAAACTTTTATTTTAATGTTCATGGACAGCACAGTGACCTACTGGTTAGCAAATCAGCCTTACAGACCTGGGGTCCCTGGCTTGCATCCCAGCCAGGACACTATTTGCATGGAGTGCTGTGTTCTCCATGTGGGCTTCCTCCCAAGCTCCAAAAACATGCTGGTAGGTTAATTGGTCTCTATCTAATTTAGCCACAGTAGGTAAGTGAGATATGGGCCTTAGATTGTATGCTCCTTGCGGGCAGCAACTGATATAAATGAAAAATATGTAAAGTGCTGCATAAATTGATGGCAATATATAAATGCCTGAAATAAATAGCATATGAGATGTTGATAGTTACTTTTCTGCAGTTTATAGGTGATGGGTGTTCATTTATGGCAGCAAGCTGGAAAGAAGGACTACTGCTCTCAAATTTCGCAGAGGTGTCTTGGGCATGAGCGTTGTTGAGTGGAGTACTGTGCATTGAGTGTCTCGAATCACTGGAGACCTGAACTGTTGACTTCTTTGTGACAGCAGTGGTCTGGCTTTAAAATATGCTGCTGGCATAAAGAGAATATCATATTTGCTACTTGCTATGTAGTCTGTCTACATAACAAGTAAAAAAATTTGAAATTTCAATTGTGATTTAAAACTATTTTGATCAATGAAGAATCCCTGGCAGAGAGTCTGGGCCCCTGGATGTGGAATTGTGGGCCTTGTGAAATAGGTAAAAGCTACAAAGATGTTCCTGGATGGGGTAGTAGAGCAATGTTTAGCCATACTAAATGCAGCTCCTGGGGAACCTGATGAAAAGCCACCTCAAAGAAGAGACAGATAGAAGGCAATGTACACTCACCGGCCACTTTTTTAGCTACACCTGTTAAATTGCTTGGTAACGCAAATTGCTAATCAGCCAATCACATGGCAAGAATGCATTTAGGCATCTAGACATGGTGAAGACTAAGTTCAAATCAAGTTCAAATCAAGCATCAGAGTGGGAAATCAAGGGGATTTAAGTGATTTTGAATGTGGCATGGTTGTTGCTGCCAGATAGGCTGGTCTGAGTATTTCAAAAACTGCTGATCTACTGGAATTTTCACGAACAACCATCTCTGGTTTACAGAGAATGGTCCGAAAAAGAGAAAATATCCCCATAAGTGGCAGTTGTGTGGATAAAAATGCCTTGTTGATGTCAGAGGAGAATGGGCAGACTGGTTCAAGATGATAGAAAGACAGTAACTCATGTCAATATGGACCAAAATCTCTGAGAAATGTTTCCAACACCTTGTTGAATCTATGCCACGAAGAATTAAGGCAGTTCTGAAGGCAAAAGGGGGTCCAACCTGGTACTACCAAGGTGAATCTAATAAAGTGGCGAGTGAGTGTACATACCTATGCAATTTATGTCTTGTTACCCAATGGCCATTAGGGAGTGCTACCACACCAGAGGTTTGTAGGCAACTGGCGAATAGAAACACAGCAGAAGGAGCCAATTCCATTGCATAGAATAGGAATCTGAACAGGTGGAGGCATAGTGCATTCTGAACCAGGCATGTGTCACTTATGAACTATTGACATAGTCCTTTACCAACAGGAGTGAGAGCCATCTGCTATTTACTGAATTTCCCAATGCATACGATGTGGTGAGACATGTGTGACAGCAGGTTGTAGAACCAACCTTCCTGAGAATATTGCTCAGCTATGTCAGCCCTTCTGTAAAGACAAAAGGATGAGCAATGTATGGCTAGAAAAAAGTCTTGGTTTTAGATTTCATGAACAATGTGTCAAGAAGGAAGGCTGATGAAAGCTGTCCATAAAGACTTCATGTCATAATGATCAGCAGAACTGGAGGTACACATAGCTACATACGTATATGCACAAACCTCAACAATTTATGTATGGCTCCAATCGTACCCAACTCCAAGCCTCCCTATTGAATGTTTTCATGTCACGGGTAGCATCACTGACCATTGAGGTGATGGCAAAGCAGGAGAAAGAGGTCGAAACTCAACTTTTAAGTTAAGGGTAGATTTAGGCGTGAGTCTAAATCTCCCTTTACTCTGAAGCCTGATCTGCTTTTCAGAGGCTACTGACAGGTTTGGTTTAACCTCATTTTTATAAACATTTAACCAGATTTTTGCCAATGTTCTTGATAACCCATTTGCTAGAGTGTGTAGGATTCAGGGGGCTTGCCACCCGCCAATTGCTACGTGTCAGGTAAACTTTGCCGCAGGCGCTAAGGGAGGCATCACATCTGTGGCATGTAAACAACCCACTCCACTGTTTATTGTAGCTTAAGGTGGGGTGGTTGGTGGGCTTAAAAAAAAGCGTCTGAGCTGTGCATGTTTGCTGCCCCCCCCAACTGCTTGTCAAAATGACGCCTAAGAGGACACTTGCCTACTCTCTGAAGAAATCCGCAGTAAATCATTTTTCAGAGTGTGACTAAGCAGCTACTGTCAGACGTGTTTTTTCTTTCTGTTTTGCTGAGCACCAGTTTTCAATGGGACTAATGTGCAACAACTGCAAGCTAAGCAATTGGCTTGTGGTGCATCTCCATTGGATTGAATGGCCGAATGTGACAGGCAGTGCCACCTGGCAGCTTGATTTGCTATATTAAATTTGCAAGGTATTGTGGTCACTGCATATGAACAGACTCATCTAGGTGTATTGTAGGCTTTAGGTGAGCTGTTGGGAGTGGTATAACTTCAGCTCAACTGCCTCTTGTATGAAAGAGGAGCTGTCCATACTCTGGATCTCCAATCTTTTTCACATGCAGTTTCCACCTAAAGGCAAAACTTTTTTTTAAGTTTGGATAGAGTGGAGATGGATTAGAACACCTGTCAGTTTTTATTGCTGTCTGTGCCCCTGTTAGGGGGATTTACCCTCTCTGTTTGTCCTGATTACCATTATCATTGAAAGTAAAAGAAAATCCCAAATTTTGAGTTGTTCCCAGAAAAGTAATAGAGGGCAAATATTCCAATGGGGACACTAGTTCTGGTGACCTGGGGGTCCCAAAGGACATCCCTTAATTTGCATGGATTTCCGCTAATTTCGTGTTTGGCTATGGGACAGGACGTGAAGGAAATTCTCCGCAATGGGACACAGATGGCAAAAAAAAAATCTGACAGGGGTTATAACCCTCCATCACTCTATCCAAAATGAAAACAAAAATACTGCTGCTGCTGACTTTTAATAAAAGGAGACTTACCTGTCCAGAGATCCTGCTCTGTACTCACCTGGGCTGGTTCTTCGCCAGTCTTCGGGTCCCCAGAACTGCCATGTTGGCTTTGGGAAGCTGGCTGTGACTCTTAGCACTTTCAAAGCCAGCTTCCCACTGTGCATGTGTAAGCCGGCACTACGCCCTGTGAAGTGTCCAAGAAGGTTGCTGGGGGGGGGGTTGTTGCGGGTGACATTCTGCTCATATCATTTAGGCGATCCTGGCTTAAGTGGGACTGGGAACCTGTCAAAACCTACACCCCCCCCCCCCCCAAAAAAAAGGTTTCCGTTAGTGTCAGAGAAGGGGGGGGAATATAATTAGTGCAACGTCAGTTTTTACCTGAATTTCCTCTTTATTGTGAACTCTGAACTCTGCCTAACCACATTTTCATCATATTCTTTAGTTTAAATAGCCCAGGTTTGTAACAGATTACAGTTGCAAGAAAAAGTATGTGAACCCCTTGGGATTACGTGGAGTTTTGCATGAATTGGGCATAAAATGTGCTCTGAACGTCATCTAAGTCACAACAATAGAAGAACACAGTCTGCTGAACATAATACTACACAAACATTAGATGTTGCCATGGTTTAATTGCACATAACATGTAAACATTCACAGTGCAGGGAGGAAAAAGTATGTGAACCTTTGGACTTAATAACTGGTTGACCCTCCTTTGGCAGCAATAACCTCAACCAAACGTTTCCTGTAGTTGCAGATCAGACCTGCACAATGATCAGGAGTAATTTTGGACCACTCCTCTTCACAAAACTGTTTCAGCAATATTCTTGGGATGTCTGGTGTGAATAGCTCTCTTAAGGTCATGCCACAGCATTTCAATCGGGTTGAGGTCAGGACTCTGACTGGGCCACTCCAGAAGGCGTATTCTGTGCTGTTGCAGCCATTGTTTTGTTGAATTACTTGTATGCTTTGGGTCATTGTCCTGTTGCATCACCTATCCTCTGCGGAGCTTCAGTTGGCAGACAGATGGTCATACGTTTTCCTGCAAAATGTCTTGATAAACTCTGGAATTCATTTTCCCATCAATGACAGCAATCCGTCCAGGCCCTGAGGCAGCAAAGCAGCCCCAAACCATGATGCTCCCTCCGCCATGTTTTACAGTGGGGATGAGGTTTTGATGTTGGTGTGCTGTGCCTTTTTTTCTCCACACATAGTGTTGTGTGTTCTTCCCAAACAACTCAATCTTGGTTTCATCTGTCCACAGTATATTTTGCCAGTAGTGCTGTGGAACATCCAGGTGCTCTTTTGCAAACTTCAAACGTGCTGCAATATTCTTTTTGGACAGCAATGGCTTCCTCCGTGGTGTCCTCCCATGTACTCCATTCTTGTTTAATGTTTTTCTTATTGTAGATGTGTCAACAAAAATGTTAGATTGTGCCAGAGATTTCTGTAGGTCTTTAGCTGACACTCTGGGATTCTTCTTTACCTCATGCAGCATTCTGTGCTGTGCTCTTGTAGTCATTTTTACAGGACGACCACGCCTAGGGAGAGTAGCAACAGTGCTAAACTTTCTCCATTTGTAGACAGTCTGTCTTACCGTGGACACATGAACATCAAGGCTTTTGGAGATACTTTTGTAACCCTTTCCAGCTTCATGCAAGTCAACAATTCTTGATCGTAGGTCTGAGAGCTCTTTTCTGCGAGGCATGGTTCACATCAGACAGTGCTTCTTGAAACCAGTAAACCCAAAACAGGTGTGTGTTTTTTAAGGGCAGGACAGTTGTCAGCAACACATCCAATATCATCACACTTATTGGAGTCAAGGTTGGCTCACTCCTGGCTCCAATTAGCTCTGGGAGAAGTCATTAAGCTAGGGCCTCACATACTTTTTCCTCCCTGCACTGTGAATGTTTACATGTTATGTGCAAATAAACCATGGCAACATCTAATGTTTGTGTAGTATTATGTTCAGCAGACTGTGTTCTTCTATTGTTGTGACTTAGATGGCATTCAGAAAACATTTTATGCCCAATTCATGCAAAACTCCTTGTACTCCCAAGGGGTTCACATACTTTTTCTTGCAACTGTATCTTTTATTACAAGCCAACTGCAGTGCAGGCACATATTAATTTGATTATTTCTGATGAATTTTGAAGGATTGTGATTTTAAAAAAAATGGAGTGTGGTTTAAAAACTTGGCGGCCATAACAGCCAAGAATTTGTGATTTTCCTAGCAGAATATTTGTTGCACATATAGAAGGAAAACAATAGGATGGATATGGCAGACAATTCTGATCCAAGAGTTTCTCCATCCCCATGCCAGTAAAATAAAAAAAAGAAACTAAGGCAGTCAACTCTGGCAATAGCTAATGTACAGTTAATGATAATCATGGCACCAATGCCTAGTGGCTATTGATGACCAAATCATCAAAGGGAATCAGAGGGAAGAGGAGAGAAGGATCACCTTTGGTCACCTGGTGCATATACTACTGAGAAAATGCTGTTACTGGACACTAAAGTGGAACTTTTTTTGTTTTGTTTCAGACAAAGTAGGGAAAGAGTAATTCTCTCTCCCATTTTTTTGCTTTTTTGCAAAGAGTAACACTTGCCCACTGGAGTAATTTCCCCTCACTGCCTGTATTGTCATTAAGACAGGTAGTGAGCAGAATCTCTTGGATGGGGAGACGGACAGAATTAAAGCATTTTTGTTCTTATATAGCATCCTCTAGTGTGCTACTAGAATAGTGTAGTGTACTGTAGATAAAACCATTGTGGATGACTCATGGTAGTTGTGTGAGTCATGTGATTAAGGTTGGGTTATTGCAGGTCAGCTAGATGACTCAACAGGTTGTGGCTCTATCACCTCCTCCTGACTCTGGAGGACCCTAGAACCTTCCAGAAGTCAGTAAGCAGGAAGGAGTGGAGACCTGATCTGTTCAGGTCTCCACTCTGGTGGAGGCTCTGGTACAATGATGTACTGGCCCATAAATATGGGAGAGTCAGGCTGTCAGAGGAGTGGGGTGGTAGATGGAGTGCTGAGGAGTCTGTCAGTGCCTAGGAGGGGTTCCCTAGGTCTGGGGGGGCTCGGGCTGGCTCGGGAGGATACAGCGGTGAGGCATGAATGGGATTGAGACCTGGAACAGCAGAGAGCAAAGAGAACAGTGTGAGTACAGCAGCACACTTTGGGATCTACAAGGGGAAAGACTGTCACACATAACAAGCTTTCTAAGGACAGTGCTGAGCTCAATCCTTAATCCTTGTCCTGGGAGATCTTCTGAGGGGCCAGGAGGGCTGGTAGTGCTTGCAGGCCATGGAGTTGGGAGCAGCTCTACAGGGGAAGAGAAGACGTCTCTGTAGCTACGAGTAGTAAAGCTGATTTTTTTTTTTGAGGGGCTGCTAGTTCCCCGCCCATAAAGGGCAGATGCTACTGATCAGTAATGACCGACGGCTTTCAAGAAAGAACAGTCCAGGATCTGCCTTTGCACATAGGAAGGAAGTGTCCCTTTCCATTGTTTCAAGCCAAACTGGGCATCCCTATTTTCCTATCCAAGTGGAATTTCCCTAATAAAACAACAAAACCAAACCCATGGACTGGTCATTGTCTTTGGATGCAAGTCTGTGTGAGAAATACACTGTTGCCTGGCTGTGTGGGGAGAGGCTTAGAGATACCCACTTAGTACAGTGGAAAAATATTAAAAATGTTTTCACCGCTGTCCATGTACGACTGCAGCTGTACCCTGGTAGCCTCACATGTGAGCATTTACTTACATACAAGAACAGATTGGTGTCCCTGAATACAGTTTGTCTGAATCAAGGGATGCACATCCATTCCTGTACAAAAATAACTACTTGGATGTGAGGTTACCAGCATACAGCTCTCCGACCCTTGAGAATGAGTCCTACCAGTTGACCCTATAGGACAGAAAGTAAAGGGAACTCTCCATAGTGAAGACACAGAAAGCAATTTAATAAAAAAAAACTGTTCCTAATTTTGTGTAAGTTAAAAATAAGTTTTCTTTCTTTCTGCATTATCACTTTTCGGCAAAAACAGGAAACAAAATCTGAACTAAAAATTAGCATTTTTATGCATACCATAGATAAGAAGGGAACGAAACCCAGTTCAAACTAGAACACGGTCTGCAATTTGTGCACGTTTCCTGCATCAAGTTAAAATCACACTGCCCTTGTATTCTGCAGTGAGTGTCAGTGCAATGTCAACGACACCCTAAATACAGGTTACAAATGCAGTGCAATTGCCTGCACTGGATCGCATCTTACAAATCGACCATGCGATCCGGTTGCAGTGCGTTTTTAAAATTGTTCCATGCATTACTTTGGCCGGATGTGGTGCGATTTAAACTTGTTCAGAATGAATGGACTCAAATCGCACTGCACTGAATCGCATGTGAATTGGGTAGGAATACAGTGCACATTTCTGTGCGATTCCCATGCCAGTCATAATGTGAACCTAGACTTAATCCATCAAACTGAAGAAGAAACATACTCATAAGATTTCTAATGCCTTTCCTATGCTCCCATTCCTGAAAACTCACTGAGAAAAGGGTATTGCATTTTAAATTCTGAGATCCTTCCATTTTCAAACTGCGGGGTATCGTTTTCCTTAATAATAGCATGTTTGTTCTGAGAATGCTAAATATGATAATACAGAAGGGTTCCTGATCAACAAAATGTTCCTGCTATTAATAGACAGTAAACAGCATGGGGCTCTGAATACATGAATTGGATTTGCATCTTGCAGATTTATAAAGCATGGTGTGATTGTCTCTTGTGTGATCTTTAATCACCGTTGGATATTTGTTATCAATCATAGACAGATGAAGTGAAGATGTGACTGTCACTTAGAGTAATATGGACAAATGTGCATGGTATAGACTAGATATTAGCCAGAATGTAATAAATATGCATTATTTACCAACATATGGCTGTCTTTTCTTTGGTCCTCTCTAAATTATTTTATACAAGTTAGAAACACATTGAGATTCAGTTTCTGAAAACTGCATTCACACACTAGCAGCACGTGTCAATGGCACCACAACCTGCACACGTTTTTTTTTTCACAAAAAAATGGCACAACAAATGCAGCAAAATGCGCGATTTGAAAACACGAGGAAGCTCAAAAAGGTCCATGGGCGACTTTTTGGCATTTGTCATGCGTAGGTATTGAAATGCATTTGTTATCCTATGCATGTTGCACGATGCCTGACATTGTGAGTTAAAGTGTGAATAGAGGCTTAAATAGGATCAAATAGCAGATACATTCTGAATGGTTGTTTTGGGCAATTTTGACCCTCTTTTGGTGGGGGGTTAAGGGGTAAATAAGCCTCTTCATTGGATATGATTTTTGGGTTGCTGGAGGTAACCAACACAAGCACAAAGACACCAAGCAAGTGCCATGTAAATGTAGTATGTAAATGTAAATGTAGTGCCCTCTGGTGTACATAGTTACGGAGCGTTGTTAGAGGCTTGCTGGAAGCCTGGGTTTTAGTAAGACGGTTACTTCACTTCAGGGCTGGAGGGCTCTACAGGTCAGTCCTCTGGTACTTCCCCCTGCTCTAGAAATTTAGAGAAGCTTCTAGAAGTCAGTAGGCGGAGGTGAGGAGGGGCTGATCTGCATATTTATGTGAGTCTGGACAATCCCAGGTAGGGAGCCTGGCAGTGTGGCAGATCAGACCATGAATATGATAGAGCCTGGCCAGAAGGGAAGTCCTGACCAGGTAACTTTTTGCGATATGGCACTGCGTTACTTTAACCTTCCTGGCGGTAATCCCAAGTATGGCTCGGGATTAATTTCAGTACCAAAAGCGGTTACCCCCGAGCAACACTCGGGATTACACTGCAGCAATTCCTCGAGCCTTACCTTGTCCCACGATTCCGCAATGCTGGCATCCATCTTCCGGGTTCCGTTCCCTGCAATCGACGGGACGTACGGGGGGCGGAACTGGCGGGAGATTCAACAAAGTAAAAATTTGACATACACACAATACATTGTAATCTGTTAGTATTACATTACAGTATCAAACCATTTCACCTGAATTTTGTCCCTAGTGCTCTGTCCAGTGCCCTGCCTGCACTTTTACCGTTCTTTCTGGAAGCTTGAGAATGTTCTTGGCATCCAAAAAGTGTCCCTTTGAGTCAAAAGTGGTAGTGAATTAGAATCACTTGCAGAATTGAGTGATAATGATTCGTGGGGAAATTCGTCATCAGACACTGAAACCGATTCTGCGACTGAGCTCAGTGATGTGCGAACTTGGCGCTATATTTCAAATTTCAGTGTTTTTGGTTTGATTACATTATTAAATTAAATGTATTATTATTATATTATTATTTTTTCGTATTTCATACTTTATCATACCGGGATGTTTACTAGGCTCTTGTTTGGACAGATTTAAGTGAGTTATTCCCAAGAATTACAGGCCTACAATATAAAACAACAAATTTCCAAGCAAAAAAAATGTACCGCTTTGACATTCAAAAATATTGATTAGAGGTTAACTGACAATTGCGCGGTCATGAAACACTGCACCCAAATGAAATTTGTGTCCTTTTTTCCCACAAACGGAGCTTTCTTTTGGTAGTATTTGATTGCTTGTGTGTTTTTTTATTTTTTGTGCAATAAACAAAAAAAGACCGACAATTTGGAGAAAAAAACTGTATTTTTTACTTTTTGCCATTAATCATGTCCAGTAAAAAAAATTTAAAAAATCACATTTCGTCTTAAATTTAGGCCAAAATGTATTCTGCTACATGTTTGTGCTAACACAAATCCCAATATGTGTAAATTAATTGGTTTACGTGAAGGTTATAGTGTCTATAAATGGCGGTATATATACTGGAATTTTTTTATTTTATACTAGTAATGGCGGTGATCAGCGACTTATAGCGGTACTGCGGCAGGCATTCTGACACTGGGGGGAACTGACTAACTGTCACTGATATCCCCAGTGACACAAATACAGTGATCAGCGCTTATAAAAAGCACTGACACTATATTAATGACACCGGACAGGAAGGGGTTAACATCTGGGGCGATCAAAGGGTTAACTGTGTGCTGTGTATGTTTTACTGTGCCCTGTGCTTTACTATGTAAGCACACTGCTTTGTATAAATTTAACGCTCGCTTTAGTAGGGAAACATCATCCGGGGACACGTCATATGTTAATAAATTGAAGTTTTTTTATAGTTTACAGTGGTATTGTTCTAAATCGATTACATTCCCTTCTGCATTCTCTCTTGTGTATTTTCTTTTTAGGGTGCTGCCCAGAGGGGGACCTGGGGATAAAAAAGGTTGAGGGTTCGTTGTACAGCCTGCCAAGCTTGGAGAAGAACCAGCCCAGCTACTACGGCCTGAGAGTGGTTCTATTCACAGCTGCAGGACAAGGACCGTGTATGTACCTCTACACCCCCAGGGCCTAGAAGGGAGAAGTCTGCTGGATGGACGTTCTGGCAAGTCTTCAGGGGACAGTTCATAGCTTACCCAATCCCCTGTCCTGGGATCAGATACCGTAGCCAGGTGGGCTGGTATTTCGGACACTCAGGGGACATAGAGTCAGGAATTAAGGGGGGACCCAAAACTAGCGGCCCTCAAGAGTAGCCCTGCATAAATATAGACATTAAATGACTTTAGCATGATCTTATCCCAGTTAGGTGGAGATGCTAAAACATAGAATGCATGTAAAGGCAAGAAGGTAAGACTTTTTTTTACATTAATGCATTCCCCGTATTAAGGTAAAAAATGTCCCAGTATTTATATCACTCCCCCCCCATTACGTACCCGATTACCTTGATCCAACACTGTGCCCATCTGTAGCAGCTCTCTCCACTCTCCCTGCATTCACAGGACACAGAGGTACTGTTCTGAGGTTCAGATAACCAGTGAAGGACCATGGAGGGGGTGAAGTCAGTGGTATCCTGAGTGGTGGCCCCCCAGTTGGGTGATTTCTGTAATGTTGATGTCATATAATTTGAAGATCATTACTGTTTGGTAAGGGAACTGGCACACTTGTCTGTGAGGTGGTTTGGGATTCCTGAACTTTCAACATTTTCAAGATTTCACATTTGGTCTTTTATATATTTCTCTTTGAAGTTTACTTCTTTGTTATGTAAAAGTAAATTATATGTTAAAGGACTGCTATTTCACCATTTATTTCATGCACATTGTTCATTATCATTTAATATGAGCTAACTTAATCACCACAGAGATATTGGTTTGCTCACCTTTTAGACTATTTAGAAAATGAACTATGTAGATTGTAAGCTCCAAAGAGCAGGGCTCTCCTAACCCTTTTGTATTGAACTGTATTGTTGCTGTATTGTCTCCCTTTATTTTGTACAGCGCTGAGCAAACTATTGGCGCTATATAAATCTTGTATAATAAATCTTGTATAATAATAATGTAATCCATTGTAAATAGATTCCAGATAGATTCTCCCATGTGAGTTGGGTGAGTATGATCCTTAAAACCTCTGCTGTATAAATTCCTCACTTTTTCTTGACTAGCAAAGGTGCACTCATTCCCTTGAACAGCTCTGGTGGACAATGATACTATCTTTTCCCAATTTTCATTTTCCACTGAATGGAAGGTGATAAAAACCGAAGCAACAAGGTAGTGCAAAGTGATGATGATATACTTTTTATTTTTTTTTTTAAAGGGCTGGTTTGCTGTCCCAGCGCCCAACCCTCCTCTTTTCACAGCACGGGCTGGGGACCGGCCATGGCAGAGTTGATGATATACTTAATCCAGTAATCAATAGCAACAAGAAACTAAGGGGCTCAATTTAATAGAAGCACGTATCACTGCTTATAAATAATGAAAACAAATCTAAGCACCACTCAGTTCATATAATGCAGTCTGTAGGCCTCCACTCTCTCAGCCCTCTGGGTCTCATACCACCATCTTTTCTTCTGGTCTGATCAGGAGACTGTTCTTTTCTTTGAGCCTTCCCACATATGGCGTGCCATGGAACATGTGCAGCATAGTGGAGATCATACTGTGAGTGAGCAGTGCGGAGGACCAGAAGCCTCCTAGTATGTCTGACGTTGGCATCCCAGGAGATTTTGGTGACTTCATTCTCACCTGGATGAGAAAGCAGGAAGTACAGGTCCCTCAGAAAGGCCACTCAACCACCCTCAATTTTTTTTTCAATATCTGATTGTGTAATGGGGATGGAGATGGGACAGCAGGAGGAAAAATGATGGCAAGCGAAGGTCCGATTATCCTCTTTGGCTATCAAAATCTCTAATATCTAGAAATCTGGGACATACCAAGACAGTGAGCATATAAACTCTTTCATGTAGGCCAAATGTATGAAAGGAACACTTCTGGAAATCACTGTATATCACAGATCCTGCAGTCACAAATCTCCCGTGTAATGCAGCCGCTATCCAAACATTTGTATTTACATTGAAACCCCTGGCTTATTTTAGTTTTTCTTTCTCATTTGAACCTGGCAATACCGCTAAACCTCAAAAAAAAATCCCAAAATATCCTATTTTTGTTATCCTTTTTCCTTGGCCAAGACTTTTTTCTATGAAGCGTTTGTGTATTTAGGTTGGAATGCATTTATCATGTAGCCTTTTTCCTCTGCATAGAATCAATGTGAAATATTTTAGGTTGTCTCGATAATAGGGAGCCGTAGGATATTTAGCGAGTTTTTACACAGCTGCAAAGTTTCACAATTTGACGGAGGTTTGGCTGTTGTGGTAAAAGAAAAAATAAATACTTTCAAGTGAGTGATTGCAGTTATTACAGGAAAAGATGGAGGCACAGCAGTGAGGATGTCATTGTACGGTAATAATCTGGTACCCTTGTCCCTGCTGCAGTGCCGAAATGTCCGCATTCTCATAAATATTATCCCATACCCCTATGTCCTCTATCCAAAATACTCAGATATCGAAGGCCCTGTTCACTCTTGCCATGATTCTTCCCATGATTCCAAAACTCGGCAAAACACGCAACGTGTGTTTGTGTGCAATATTCCCACAATTGTAACAAGAATCACATGGCAATCGTGACAAAATGCACATTTAAAATTTGCTTGAAGCTTGTTGCCCAAAAATGGGCAAGCTTCTTTTGAGCAATAAACTTGCACAGAACGCCCCATTGAAGTTGGTTGCCCTATGTGCAACATGCAAAAATGTATGGAAATCACCCTTTAAAAATTGCAAGCAGGAACACTCGTTCTGGCTCCGGGATATCTGACCAGGGTCTTACAGATGGACTCTGGTGCAATGCATCCAAGGGAGTCACAGTTGTCGCTTCACTAAACTGCAGGGACACTTACAGTTAAAGTGTATCTAAACTGGAGATCAAAAATGCAACATACTGAACATTTGGATGTGGTGGCTACACTAATTTTCTTTTTTCAGGCTTTTTTCCCTTTTTCACTAGGCGATCCTGCCAGTAGCACTCATCCTGCCCTGCCCTGATGAAGTCACGAGTTACGTGACGCAACGCGTCGACGGCAATAGCGTGGTGACGTACTTCCGGCGTGACGCCATTTTGGAACACCTTTTGGTCATGCTGTACACCCAGCTCACTGTTATGACCTGGATACAAGCAACTGTAATGTGAGTGTATATCTTTTTTGGCTTATTTCCATTTTGCCATTAAAAAGCAGTATTACACTATGAAGATTGTGTTCTCTTCTTGGTTTATGGGCATATGAGCTTTTGTACTTGATGAGAGTATATCTTCACCTGCCAATTGGTGCAGTCGAGTATTGCTTATTTGATGACTGCCTGCACCATCCTACCTGAGGAGCCACCAGTTTGAGGGATCCAGAGGTGATCTACATTTGCTTTGTGGCCCTGCGTGAAGTGGTGGTGAGAGGCCATTGCAGCCATTGCAGCCATACTGCTTGGGATCACGTTTGAAGGGTGCTGTTACTCACCTGCACATCTTGGAAATTACAACATTTCTATATGAACTGTGGACACGTCATTTGTTTTGCACAAAGCATTTGCTATCTGTTTGGCTTCTCCTGTAGATACTCACTTGGTCTTCACTGGGTACCCTTTGGGTACTAGGGGTCACTATTCCTTATATATCCCCATGTGGATTTGGGTCATCTGTTGCCCCGTTTGTTAAGGTCCATTTTTAGTACTTTATTTATGTAAAAATGATTTCTAATACCTCTTGAGTGTTTATTACTAGTTATAGCACTGCATCACTTTTATGTTTACTCATCCTGCCCGGCTCATTCATTTTACAGTATTTTTGGAGGAGTACTCCTCAGACAGGAAGCCTGTTAAAACTGAATTTCAGGTATGGATATTTTTGCATAGTACATGGACCAGTGTAAGTATGTACAGTATATACCCTACCTATCCCTATGTAAGCAAAGAATCACTATAGTACTCTACTACATTTTTCCTTGCTGACCTGCAAACCTATTCTTTCCCCCCCTCACTTTTGTTTGTTTGGAATGAGCAGTGCATGTTAATTATGCTCACTGGTCTATGGACACTACACATCCCATAGTCCATACTCCACCTCGAGCAAGAGAGGATGGCTAGGTTCATACATACAGTTCCTTGAAAAAGTATTCATAACCCTTGAAATTTTCCACATTTTGTCATGTTACAATCAAAAACATAAATGTATTTTATTGGGATTTTATGTGATAGACCAACACAAAGTGGCACATAACTGTGAAGTTGAAGGAAAATGATAAATGGTTTTTACAAATAAATATGTGAAAAGTGTGGTTTGCATTGGATTGGATGGAGAGTGTCTGTGAACAGCAATTTTCCAGTCTTGCCACAGACTCTCAATTGGAATTAGGTCTGGACTTTGACTGGGCCATTCTAACACATGAATATGCTTTGATCTAAACCAGCGGTTCTCAACCTGGGGGTCGCGACCCCTTTGGGGGTCGAACGACCATTTCCCAGGGGTCGCCTAAGACCATCGGAAAACATATTTCCGATGGTCTTAGGAACCGAGACACCGCTGCTCTGTCTCGCGATCTGTGGGCGGGATGATATGCTGCCCCTGTAACCTGGCCACACCTCCGGGATCACTCAACAGCTCCGCCTCCTCGCCGCTGATTGGCCACCGGAACTGTAGCTCAGGAGAGGCACACAGGCGGCCAATCACCGGCGAGGAGGTGGAGCTTGGAGAGGAGGAGCCGAGCGGCAGAGCGCGCAGATCGAAGAAGATCGAGGGAGCTGCAGGACCGAGTGAAGAGGAGAGAGGCCAGAGAAGGAAGACAGCTGACAGGTAAGTGCAAATTTTGCTTCTGCAGGCTGTAGATGGGAGAGGGAGAGAGCGAGCCCAGGCTGGAGCAGGGGTCAGCAAGGTAAGTATCATTGGTGTCAGTGGGAGGAATAGTGCCCCATCATTTGTGTCACTAATACTAACGATGGGGCACTATTCCTCCCCCCACTGACACCAACGATGGGGCACTATTCCTCCCCCCACTGACACCAATGATAGGCACTATTCCTCCCCCCACTGACACCAACGATGGGGCACTATTCCTCCCACTGACACCAACGATGGGCCACTATTCCTCCCCCCACTGACACCAACGATGGGGCACTATTCCTCCCCCCACTGACACCAACGATGGGGCACTATTCCTCCCCCCACTGACACCAACGATGGGGCACTATTCCTCCCCCCACTGACACCAACGATGGGGCACTATTCCTCCCCCCACTGACACCAATGATAGGCACTATTCCTCCCCCCACTGACACCAACGATGGGGCACTATTCCTCCCACTGACACCAATGATAGGCACTATTCCTCCCACTGACACCAATGATGGGGCACTATTCCTCCCACTGATACCAATGATGAGGCACTATTCCTCCCACTGATACCAATGATGGGGCACTATTCCTCCCACTGACTCCAATGATGGGGCACTATTCCTCCCACTGATACCAACGATGGGACACTATTCCTCCCACTGACATCAGTGATGGGGCACTATTCCTCCCACTGACACCAATGATGGGGCATTATTCCTCCCACTGATACCAATGATGGGGCGCTAGTCCTCCCACTGATACCAATGATGGGGCACTATTCCTCCCACTGACACCAATGATGGGGCACTATTCCTCCCACTGATACCAACGATGGGACACTATTCCTCCCACTGACATCAGTGATGGGGCACTATTCCTCCCACTGACACCAATGATGGGGCATTATTCCTCCCACTGATACCAATGATGGGGCGCTAGTCCTCCCACTGATACCAATGATGGGGCACTATTCCTTCCTCTGATACCAACGATGGGACACTATTCCTCCCACTGATACCAATGATGGGGCGCTAGTCCTCCCACTGATACCAATGATGGGGCACTATTCCTTCCTCTGATACCAATGATGGGGCACTATTCCTCCCACTGCAAAATTACAGTTCTGAAGTAGCAACGAAAATAATTTTATGGTTGGGGGTCACCACAACATGAGGAACTGTATTAAGGGGTCGCGGCGTTAGAAAGGTTGAGAACCACTGATCTAAACCATTCCATTGTAGCTCTGGCTTATGTTTAGGGTTGTTGCCCTGCTGGAAGGTGAACCTCCACCCCAGTCTCAACTTTTTTGCAGACTTTAACAGGTTTTCTTCTAAGATTGCCCTGTATTTGACTCCATCCATCTTCTCATCAACTCTGAGCAGCTTCCCTGTCCCTGCTGAAGAAAAGCATCCCCATAACATGATGTTGCCACCACCATGTTTCAGGGTGTTGTGCAGTATTAGTTTTCCGCCACACATAGGCCAAAAAGTTAAATTTTGGTCTCATCTGACCAGAGCACCTTCTTCCACATGTTTGCTGTGTCCTCCACTTGGCTACTCGCAAACTGCAAATGGGACTTCTTATGGCTTTTTTCAGCAATGGCTTTCTTCTTGCCACTCTTCCATAAAGGCCAGATTTGTAGAGTGCACTACTAATAGTTGTCCTGTGGACAGATTCTCCCACCTGAGCTGTGGATCTCTGCAGAGTTACCATGGGCCTCTTTACTGCTTCTCTGATTAATGCTCTCCTTGCCCGGCCTGTAAGTTTAGGTGGACGGCCATGTCTTGGTAGGGTTGCAGTTGCCATACTCTTTCCATTTTCGGATGATGGATTGAACAGTGCTCTGTGAGATGGTCAAAGCTTGAGATTTTTTTAAAAACCTAACCCTGCTTTAAGCTTCTACACAACTTTATCTGTGACCTGTCTGGTGTGTTTTCTCGGCATTTATGATGCTATTTATTCACTAATGTTCTCCAACAAACCTGTGAGGGCTTCACAGAACAGCCTTATTTATACTGAGATTAAATTACACACACCTACTAATTAGATGACATCTGAAGGCAATTGGTTCCACTAGATTTTAGTTAGGGGTATCAGAGTATAGGGGGGCTAATATAAATGCACACTACACTTTTCAGATATTTATTTTTCAAACATTTTGAAAACCATTTTTCATTTCCCTTCCACTTCACAATTATGTGCCACTTTGTGTTGGTCTATCACAAAAAATCCCAATAAAATACACTTACATTTTTGGTTGTAACATGACAAAATGTGGAAAAGTTTAAGGGGTATGAATACTTTTTCAAGGCACCATACACTGGGACCATGGAGAATCAACATAGCCACCCTCTAACAGGAAGTGAGATCAAGGCAGCAGGAAAAAAAATAATCTGGGGATTTGATGGAGGCTAAAAGGAACAAAAAGTACGTTTTGAGTTAAGAATACTTGAATAGAATTTTTTGTAAACCAGAGTTCAGTGTCACTTCAAAGTATATGTAAACCTTTACTTTGTAAAACCACCCACTCAGTTTAAAATATAAATGGAGGGCCAAACATTTAAGTATGGATATAAACCTTTTTCCCCTTTTTCATAAGCGATCACATTCCCTCTGTTCTCAGCTGCTTAGAGACGTGGGGGAGGAAAACAGTAGCACACTGAGCTTCCAAGTGAATGGCTTTGTTGGGGCGGGGGTTGTCAGCAGAAGTCTTGTCATTAGAGGAGAGCAGGCTGAGTTCCCAGTACAGCTAGAGAACTGACCACGCTGTGCTCTGCTTGGTTGTGTGGTCAGTTTTTCTAAGGAAAACAGAGGGACTAGCAGGAACACTGGGAATAGATCCCCAGCAGCCAGCAATCTCTCCCTCAAGAGTAGATCCCTACTAGCAATATAAGACCCCCAGCAACAATAGATCCCCTACCAGCAACAATAGACCCTCCATATTCCCACCAATGACAATGGATTCCCCAGCAGCCAACATAAATAGACCCTCCAGCATACCCCACACTCCTTGCCATTACATGCATTCAGTGCTGGAGGTGCTGGAACTGCGTTACCCCGCGTTCCCACTGCAAAAAAACCCTGGATTTCCATATCCCTAGCCTATATATAACCTATTCATAACTTTGGCTCAGCTTCTGATGCTGGATAACTTGTTACAAACATGAACTGGTCCCTAAAAACTGACAAATAGAAGGACTTTGTATCTGTTTCCATCCTCCTTTTGAAATGACATGAAGGGGGTTATATTTTAATTACCTTAAAGCCCAACCCCAGGAAAAGGAATAAATCCACCATTGAAGTGCCCCCCACAAGGGTTAATTGCTTGTTATGTCTAGGGAGGAGGGGTGTTCACAAAAGGTTCTGTCACTTACCTTACACCCCACTTCAGACAGCTCCAGCTTTCTCCTCCTCTGGCCAAACCATCGGTCTGTGGGCGGAGCCTCAGCAACATTACATACAATACAAGAGCCTTACCCGTGTATTGTGTGCTGAGGAGGAGGACGACTGGAGGTGGCTACAGCTTACACAGCAGCCACAAGGGGACCAATTGCAGCACTGCAGGGAGTAACATAAGTATTACTTCTTAATGTGGTTGTAAACATCAGACATGAAATATGAACAAAGCATATTGCTCTGTAGAGTGTACGTGTCTCATTTAGGAGCACTACGTGTCATTTCTGTCTCCTGCTTCATTCCTCTGCTATCTGCACGAGCCACTTCTGAAAGGTTTTTCTGGCACTAAGAGAAAAAAGATAACAAGGGAGGGAGCTCCAGAACACAGCCTGCAATTGGCAGCCTCAGCTCACTTTCTGTGTGATGTGTGAAGGGGGGTGTGTCCCTTACCTCCAATCAGCTCTCCTCACTGAGCTCTGGAGAGTGTATTTTCAGCTTCTTGCCCCCTGCTTTCTGGAAGCTGAGACAAGCTGTATAAATTCTGCACTTTGAACAGATGTAAAGAAGAGAAGACTAGACAAACAGGTACAACTTATGTAGGAGGATTTGTTTCATCTCTGTGTATCACCTGAGGCCAATCACTTCACTGGGTATATGTACGGGTTTACAATCACTTTAAGGCTTCATGCTCACAGGCGTGTAGAAATATTCCCATCTGCACTGGATCTTTCTGCCATAAGCTGGTTAATAATGAAATGTAAAACATGCTTGTTTTAGCATGTAATTACGCATGTTTATGTGCATTCACAGGCATATGGCCCTTAGAAGCATATATGCCTAAACTCATTCTACTGGCCAGAACAATCATCTATTGTAGCCACTGGAATGAATTGATACGCATGCCCATGAGTTCTGCCTTCAGCAGAGAAATTTATTATGCGTTCTTCCTGCAATACTGAATTTGGCCACAAGATGGAGACCACAATAGATGTACTGTTTGCAGAAACCAGAAAGAGTTTAGATCAGCCTTTTTCAACCTGGGTGCCTTCAGGTTTCTCTAAGAGTGCCTTGACAAAAAGCCTAAAAATTGTCCAAAAATTGTATACAATCCAGAAGGTGGATCAAGACTGCCTTTTAGTTACGCAAACCCAAAGGTTTTCATTGTGCACCATTACAACCTTCTAGTGGCTGGTGACATAACAACCAATGATGTCATCAGCTGATAAGAAGGACATTGGGCACCTGCACAGCATCATTGCTTGCTCCTTCCCTGCCCCTCTCTGTAAGCACTGGGGACACACTAGCTGAGTGAGAGAAACTGAGGGAGAAGAGACACACTGGAATACTAGTCAGTACCAGTGCGCAAAAGTGTATTTGCATTGGAAGAATAAATCACCTCTAACATTGGGTGTGCTTCAGGAGTAACTGTTGCTGCGCTCTGTAAATATATTAGTTTTGTTTTTTACATTTTGTAATGGATGCCTCAAGATTGTGCAGAATTTTAATGGGTGCTTCAAGATTGTACAGAATTTTAAAGGGTGCCTTGACTGAAAAAAGGTTGAGAAACACTAGTTTAAATAATAAAAGCTCCAATTAGCCTTTATTCTAAGAAAAGGAAACAGGTGCATCATGGGAGCTCAGACACCATCTTAATAACTGAGAGAAAGGAACCAGCCATAATTCTCTGCAGCGCCTGCGAACTGAACTTACATCCTTTACAGAAAACATCGCTGGAGAACATGGTCTTACTGCCATCTACAGCCAAATCATTCCATTTGTGTTTGTATATTTCATATATTGATTGTAAGTATTTCTCATCTGTTTTCCCAATAGTTTCACCCCTCCCTGTTTTATTAATAAATCTTCAAGAATATATTCAGTCTGGCTTGTTGCAGAATAGGAGGGTTTAGCTGCATGTCGAGTTACACACAGGCAAACGTGTAGTGAGGACAGAACATTTTGTGTGTTTGTGTGCGTATGTGCAAAAAGTATGCCAGTAGGCTCCTCTCCAAGCACAGGCTTGAGGCAATTTTATTTAAAATGGTTGTAAACCTCAGATATGAAATATGAACAAAGCATATCCCTCTATAGCAGTGGTTCTCAACCTTCCTAATGCCGCGACCCTTTAATACAGTTCCTCATGTTGTGGTGACCCCCAACCATAAAATTATTTACCCAGTAATTATAATTCATGAGTGTCGTTTTACCTCCAATACTTCTGCTTTCAACACAGTAGCTGCTTTCAACACAGTAGCTGCTTTCAACACAGCAGCTGCTTTCAACACAGCAGCTGCTTTCTACACAGTAGCTGCTCTTTACACATCGGAAATATGTGTTTTCTGATGGTCTTAGGGGACCCCTGTGAAAGGGTCGTTTGACCCCCAAAGGGGTCGCGACCCACAGGTTGAGAACCACTGCTCTATAGTGTGTACTTGTCTCAATTCAGAGCACCAACGGGGAGATTTACTAAAGCTGGTACACTCAGAATCTGGTGCAGCTGTGAATGGTAGCCAATCAGCTTCTGACCTCAGTTTGTTTAATTAAGCTTAAGCAATAAAACCTGGAAGCTGATTGATTTCTATGCAGAAGTACTCAAGATTCTGAGTGAACCAGCTTTGGTAAATAAACCCCACAGTGTCATTTCTGTCTGCTGCTTCATTCCTTTGTTATCTGCCTGAGTCACTTCTGACAAGTTTTCCTGACACCAAGAGAAAAGGGGTGACAAGAGGGAGCTACAGCTGATTGACAGCCTCAGCTCTGTTCCTGTGTGCTGTGTGGAAGGGGGTGTGTCGCTTCTCTCCAATCAGCTCTCAGAGCTCTTCTCACTGATGTAACTCCATCTCCCCACCCCCTGCTTTTCAGAACTGAGAGATAATGTGTAAATTCTACACTTTGAATAGATGTAGGGGGAAAATGGTGCAGATAAACAGGTACAACCTATGTAGGAGGATTGGTTTAATCTCTGTGTATCCCATGAGGCCAGTTACTTCACTGGGTATTTGCAAGGGTTTACAATCACTTTAATGACCATTGTCGCTGTTTATACGAATATAAAAGCCATAATATACATGGATAGATTGGCTGAAATCGAGCAGTGTTTGAAGGCATAGAAAATGTAAAATGCCTTTAAAGCAGTGCTTTCTTTTTCTTCCTGTGTGCATGAGGCCTAATCCTCTTCCCCTAGACTAAATCAGCGTTTAATCCTTAAAATGTTACTAAACCCAGGACCCTGCATTCACTATATCTGGTCTCCCACAGTACACACAACATGGAAATGCAATTATGTTAGTAAATACAAACTGCTAAATAACTTTTCTCATCAGCAGTTAGAGCAGTCTTGTGACTTCTATCAGTGTCCAGCTGAGCACTGGTTAAAGCTTGTAGGAGGAGTTTTCTTTCTGCTCTAGGAGGATACAGAACCCCTGAGCTTTTTCTGGACAGTGCTGATTGGCCCTGTGCTGATCACATGCACTCTCCCAAGAAAAAGAAAAAAAACCTCTCTAGCAATATACACCAAACTGAGCATGTGCAGAGTGACTCCACACAATATTTCTTATCAGGAGATAAGAGGATCAGAGAAGTCAGGATCAAACAGCGTTTTTACACAGAGGATTAACCCCTTAGGTTCCACAGTGAATATAACAAGCATGCTTTACTGCATATACAGACTGATTTTTCTGTTGTGGGATTAGTAACACTTCAAGGTAAAGTGCGGGGGGGACCCGACTGCAAGGGTGGATTTTTTCATTGTCCCGGAGTTTGGCTTTAAATATAAATAGTATATAAAGGAGCTATTTTGAACGTGAATGCAAACTAACTAAATTACATTTTTGCTAAACACTGTGTAAAAATAAAGTTCTCTTTTTAAAAATAAAATGCCTACTTTCAACTTTTTGTTTTTTCCTTTGTTGCATCTCAGCACTGCTGATCTTTGGCAGCCTCTTTGTGGCCACCTTCTCTCTACATGCACTCCACTGATGGCTGCATGACATTTCTCAGATGGATTTCCTGATAGGGACAGCAGTGGAACATACCTGCGTAATGTGTGCTGACACTTGTAGTGTTCATCAGAAGCCTGTGTGACAAGGAGACAACACAACAGGGTCTAAGTGTTGTCACCTTGTAACAGGAAGCGCCTGAACATTTACCAGGTATTATTAACCCCCCTGGAGGTATTCCCGAGTGTTGCTCGGGGTAAAGTTTCAGTACCACAAGCGGTAATCCCGAACTACACTCAGGAATATCCTGCAGCGTTGCTCCGGGATCTCTTCTTCACTTACCTTGTCCTGCACTACCACGATGTCCCTCCTGCAGTGTCCCCTGCCTGCATCTGTATTCTGGGTTCCGTTCCCTGCG
The DNA here is from genome assembly GCF_062004578.1 of Staurois parvus. Lineage (NCBI taxonomy): Eukaryota > Metazoa > Chordata > Amphibia > Anura > Ranidae > Staurois > Staurois parvus. The sequence continues at coordinate 1,845,111 of NW_028318021.1, read as the reverse complement.
ACGTCAGGACATACGGGGGATGGAACGGCGGGAAATTTGAAAATGTCAAAAACTGACATTCACAAAATACACTAAAATCACATAGTAAAACATTTCTGTATCAAAGCATTTCACATACATTTTGTCCCGAGTGCTTTGTCCTGTGCCCTGCCTGCATTTTTACTGTTCTTTCTGCCTGGAAACTGAGAAACGTCCATGGTGTCCAAAAAGTGTCCCTTTAGGTCAGAAGCGGTTTTAGACCAGCTAGAGAACAGCGATAGTAAATTAGAACCACTTGCAGAATTGAGTGATAATGACTCGTGGGGAAATTCGTCATCAGACACTGAAAACGATTTTGCGACTTTGCTCAGTGATGTGCAAACTTGGAGCTATATTTCAAATTTCAGTGTTTTCGGTTTGATTATATTATTGAATTACATTTATTATTATTATATTATTATTTTTTATGATTATTTATTATATTATAATTTATGATTTCGTGTTTCAAATTTTAACATACCCGGGATGTTTAATAGACTCTTGTTCGGACAGATTTCAGTGAGTTATTCCTAAAAATTACAGGCCTACAAAAAAAAAATACATATTTCCATGCGAAAAAAATGTACCGCTTTGAGCACAGAAATATGGACATAATCAGACCGCTAGGGAGGTTAAAATGAAAGCTGCAGATTTACAAATGGTGAAAATGACTTGTTACATGACATGAACATGTTAAAGCTATTATGTGATTTCAGTGATTGGGTTTTACATATGTAGATAATAGCAAGGAATATTTAGAATTATGCAGTCTAATCAACGTAGCATGATTAAATGTATTATGTTCTGTTTAGAAATGCTCTGTGATTCATTATGGAATCTCAAAGTAATTTAGAGGATATGTCATGCGTGAGCAGCTGTATGTTGGAAGTACTGGCAGACAAACCTGTCAGCTGTGTCCATAGGATCTGCGTCTTTCCACATTGCATAGAACACCACGCTCGGTGCAATAGCCGCCAATGGTGTGGAGGCCTCCCTGGCATAGACGTTTCTCTATTCATGAAGGTATTTTGGAATTAGTGCATTAGATTACTTTTAGATATGAGATTTGAGGCGATGTTCTGTATGGATGTTCCCTCACCTCTGGTTTGGGGTAACAATCAAGCAAATAAGAAAAAAACTTAAACGTTTCTTTTTTGTTCCCCTAATAACTTCAGCTTGTTCAGTTAAAGTGTTACTAAACCCAGGACCCTGCATTCACTATATCTGGTCTCCCACACTACACACAACATGGAAATTCAATTATTTTAGCAAATATAAACTGCTAAATACCTATACTCATGAGCAGTTGGAACAGTCTTGTGACTTCAGCAGAGCACTGGTTAAAGCTTGTAGGAGGAGTTTTTATTCTGCTCTAGGAGGATGCAGGACCCCTGACCTCTGTCTGGACAGTGCTGATTGGCACATGCACTTTCCCAGGGAAAAAGAAAAACCTCTCTAGCAATACACACCAAACTGAGCCTGTCCAGAGTGACTCCACACAATATGTCTTATCAAGAGAAAAGAGGAGGACACTGGAAGAAGGGGAGAATCAGAGAAGACAGGATCAAACAACGTTTTTACACAATGCAGAGGATTAACCCCTTAGGTTCCACAGTGAGTATAACAAGCATGTTTTACTGCATATACAGACTGATTTTACTGTTGTGGGTTTAGTAACACTTTAAGCTTTAACAATAAAATCTGAAAATGTATTGGTTTCTATGCAGAGATGCACCAGATTTTGCACTCTCCGGTTTTAGTAAATCCCCCCCATCCTATATGTCCACAGAGCTCTAAGGGCACTCCTACACCCTGGACTGTTTATTGGAAAGGCACGCCAGTTTTCTTTTAGCAGAATTGATAAAGATGATGTATGCACACCAGGAAGTGTAGTGTCAGGGTTAGGGTTACAGGGAGGATTAGTGTTAGGGATACAGGGTGGATTAGTGTTAGGGATACAGGGAGGATTAGTGTTAGGGTTACAGGGAGGATTAGTGTTAGGGATACAGGGAGGATTAGTGTTAGGGTTACAGGGAGGGTTAGTGCTAGGGTTACAGGGAGGATTAGTGTTAGGGTTACAGGGAGGGTTAGTGTTAGGGTTACAGGGAGGATTAGTGTTAGGGATACAGGGTGGATTAGTGTTAGGGATACAGGGAGGATTAGTGTTAGGGTTACAGGGAGGGTTAGTGTTAGGGATACAGGGAGGATTAGTGTTAGGGTTACAGGGAGGGTTAGTGCTAGGGTTACAGGGAGGATTAGTGTTAGGGTTACAGGGAGGATTAGTGTTAGGGTTACAGGGAGGATTAGTGTTAGGGATACAGGGTGGATTAGTGTTAGGGATACAGGGAGGATTAGTGTTAGGGTTACAGGGAGGGTTAGTGTTAGGGTTACAGGGAGGATTAGTGTTAGGGTTACAGGGAGGGTTAGTGTTAGGGATACAGGGCGGATTAGTGTTAGGGATACAGGGAGGATTAGTGTTAGGGATACAGGGAGGGTTAGTGCTAGGGTTACAGGGAGGATTAGTGTTAGGGTTACAGGGAGGATTAGTGTTAGGGTTACAGGGAGGATTAGTGTTAGGGATACAGGGTGGATTAGTGTTAGGGATACAGGGAGGATTAGTGTTAGGGATACAGGGCGGATTAGTGTTAGGGTTACAGGGAGGATTAGTGTTAGGGTTACAGGGAGGATTAGTGTTAGGGTTACAGGGAGGGTTAGTGTTAGGGTTACAGGGAGGATTAGTGTTAGGGTTACAGGGAGGGTTAGTGTTATGGATACAGGGAGGATTAGTGTTAGGGTTACAGGGAGGATTAGTGTTAGGATTACAGGGAGGGTTAGTGTTAGGGATACAGGGAGGATTAGTGTTAGGGATACAGGGAGGATTAGTGTTAGGGTTACAGGGAGGGTTAGTGTTAGGGTTACAGGGAGGATTAGTGTTAGGGTTACAGGGAGGGTTAGTGTTATGGATACAGGGAGGATTAGTGTTAGGGTTACAGGGAGGATTAGTGTTAGGGTTACAGGGAGGATTAGTGTTAGGGATACAGGGAGGATTAGTGTTAGGGTTACAGGGAGGGTTAGTGTTAGGGTTACAGGGAGGATTAGTGTTAGGGATACAGGGAGGATTAGTGTTAGGGTTACAGGGAGGATTAGTGTTAGGGATACAGGGAGGGTTAGTGTTAGGGTTACAGGGAGGATTAGTGTTAGGGATACAGGGAGGATTAGTGTTAGGGTTACAGGGAGGATTAGTGTTAGGGATACAGGGAGGGTTAGTGTTAGGTTTACAGGGAGGATTAATGTTAGGGTTACAGGGAGGGTTAGTGTTAGGGTTACAGGGAGGGTTAGTGTTAGGGATACAGGGAGGATTAGTGTTAGGGATACAGGGAGGATTAGTGTTAGGGTTACAGGGAGGGTTAGTGTTAGGGTTACAGGGAGGATTAGTGTTAGGGTTACAGGGAGGGTTAGTGTTATGGATACAGGGAGGATTAGTGTTAGGGTTACAGGGAGGGTTAGTGTTAGGGTTACAGGGAGGGTTAGTGTTAGGGATACAGGGAGGATTAGTGTTAGGGATACAGGGAGGATTAGTGTTAGGGTTACAGGGAGGGTTAGTGTTAGGGTTACAGGGAGGATTAGTGTTAGGGTTACAGGGAGGGTTAGTGTTAGGGTTACAGGGAGGATTAGTGTTAGGGTTACAGGGAGGGTTAGTGTTATGGATACAGGGAGGATTAGTGTTAGGGTTACAGGGAGGATTAGTGTTAGGGTTACAGGGAGGATTAGTGTTAGGGATACAGGGAGGATTAGTGTTAGGGTTACAGGGAGGGTTAGTGTTAGGGTTACAGGGAGGATTAGTGTTAGGGATACAGGGAGGATTAGTGTTAGGGATACAGGGAGGATTAGTGTTAGGTTTACAGGGAGGATTAATGTTAGGGTTACAGGGAGGGTTAGTGTTAGGATTACAGGGAGGGAAAGTGTTAGGATTACAGGGAGGATTAGTGTTAGGATTTCAGGATGTGTTAGTGTTAGGATTTTAGGAAGTGTGTTAGGATTACAGGGTGGGATAGTGTTAGGGTTCGAAGGGTGCATTAGTGTTAGGGTTCCAGGGTGGAAGAGTGTTAGGGTTCCAGGGTGGAATAGTGTTAGGGTTCCAGGTTGGGATAGCGTTAGGGTTCCAGGGTGTATTAGTGTTAGGGTTCCACGGTGGGATAGTGTTAGGGTTCCAGGGTGGAATAGTGTTAGGGTTCTGGGTGCATTAGTGTTAGGATTCCAGGGTGGGATAGTGTTAGGGTTCCAGGGTGGCATAGTGTTAGGGTTCCAGGTTGGGATAGTGTTAGGGTTCCAGGGTGGATTAGTGTTAGGGTTCCAGGTTGGGATAGTGTTAGGGTTCCAGGGTAGCATAATGTTAGGGTTCCAGAGTGGGATAATGTTAGGGTTCCGGAGTGCATTAGTGTTAGGGTTCCAGGATGGGATAGTGTTAGGGTTCCAGGGTGGACTAGTTTTAGGGTTCCAGGGTGGGATAGTGTTAGGGTTCCAGGGTGGGATAGTGTTAGGATCCAATGGTGGGATAATGTTAGGGCTCCGGGGTGCATTAGTGTTAGGGTTCCAGGTTGGGATAGTGTTAGGGTTCCAGGATGGCATAATGTTAGGGTTCCAGAGTGGGATAATGTTAGGGTTCCGGAGTACATTAGTGTTAGGGTTCCAGGATGGGATAGTGTTAGGGTTCCAGGGTGGACTAGTTTTAGGGTTCCAGGGTGGGATAGTGTTAGGGTTCCAGGGTGGGATAGTGTTAGGATCCAATGGTGGGATAATGTTAGGGCTCCGGGGTGCATTAGTGTTAGGTTTCCAGGTTGGGATAGTGTTAGGGTTCCAGGGTGGCATAATGTTAGGGTTCCAGAGTGGGATAATGTTAGGGTTCCGGAGTGCATTAGTGTTAGGGTTCCAGGATCGGATAGTGTTAGGGTTCCGTGGTGTATTAGTGTAAGATTTCCAGGGTGGGATAATGTTAGGGTTCCAGGGTGGGATAATGTTAGGGTTCTGGGGTGCATTAGTGTTTTATTTCCAGGGTGGGATAGGGCTAGGGTTCCAGGGTGCATTAGTGTTAGGGTTCCAGGGTGGCATAATGTTAGGGTTCCAGGGTGGGATAGTGTAAGGGTTCCAGGGTGGGACAGTGTTAGGGTTCTGGGGTGCATTAGTGTTAGGGTTACAGGGTGGGATAATGTTAGGGTTCCAGGGTGGGATAGTGTTAGGGTTCCAGGGTGGGATAATGTTAGGGTTTCAGGGTGGGATAGTGTTAGGGTTCCAGGGTGGGATAGTGTTAGGGTTCCAGGGTGCATTAGTGTTAGGGTTCCAGGGTGGGATAATGTTAGGGTTCCAGGGTGGGACAGTGTTAGGGTTCTGGGGTGCATTAGTGTTAGGGTTACAGGGTGGGATAGTGTTAGGGTTTCAGGGTGGGATAATGTTAGGGTTCCAGGGTGGGATAGTGTTAGGGTTCCAGGGTGGGATAATGTTAGGGTTTCAGGGTGGGATAGTGTTAGGGTTCCAGGGTGGGATAGTGTTAGGTTTCCAGGGTGCATTAGTGTTAGGGTTCCAGGGTGGGATGTTAGGGTTCCAGGGTGGGATAGTGTTGGGGTTCCAGGGTGGGATAGTGTTAGGGTTCCGGGCTGCATTAGTGTTAGTGTTCCAGGGTGGGATAGTGTTAGGGTTCCGGGCTGCATTAGTGTTAGTGTTCCAGGGTGGGATAGTGTTGGGGTTCCGGGCTGCATTCGTGTTAGGGTTCCAGGGTGGGATAGTGTTAGGGTTCCGGGCTGCATTAGTGTTAGTGTTCCAGGGTGGGATAGTGTTGGGGTTCCGGGCTGCATTAGTGTTAGGGTTCCAGGGTGGGATAGTGTTAGGGTTCCAGGGTGGGATAGTGTTAGGGTTCCAGGGTGGGATAATGTTGGGGTTCCAGGGTGGGATAATGTTAGAGGAATGGATAGTTGGATGGTCCCTTTTACAGAGTGGGTTACATTAGTGTTAGGATTATGTTGGGATCAGTGCTGAAATGTATCACCGATAGATGATAATAGATACATCCACATGAGTGTGTTTCTTTATGAAGGACTCCTGGTCCGGCTGCTCGCAGACACTGTGGACCGTCCTGAAGTCCTTGTTTATGTCCTGGCTCAGGGCTGGTTTTGATCCCGAATGCCTGTAATCTGCGGGGAATGCGGAGTGCAGAGCAGAGGGACTGCCGGACTTGTCATGACAGGGAAGGCTCCAGTTGCAGGCAGAAGAGGAGGAGCAGCCTGGTCTAGGCAGGGAGCAGAGCCGGGAAGGAGGGCTGCTGGGGAAGTGATAGGAGGTACATAGGTGTACAGTCACAGAAGAGGAGGAGGAGCTCTTACCCACTGACCCCGCTCCACTGAAACTCAATCCCAATGTGGCTGCACTTCTCCTGCCATTTGCTGCTTGCTGCATCTCCCCCCCTCCTCGGCCATTTCCGCTCTCACTGTTACAAATCTCAGCACTAACTTAGGACAAGCACAACTTCCCTTCTATTATTTTATTGTCACTTTGTATACAGCAGCTCCTGCCTTTCCCTGGAAAAGTCCCAGAGTTTCCTCCCTGGGGTCCTGCCAGCCTCCTCCTCCTGGTCTCAGTCTGGAGTTCAGGATCTGGTGAGTACATCATCTCCAGGGTCACTCATGATATACTGTATGTTCTGCTCATCACTTCTCTCTGACAGTGATCACCGGCTTGGAGGCTTGGGAATGATGAGATCTCAGGGTGGCTTCCATTGACCTGAGTCTGGGTCTTCCTGTCCAGGAACATCTAAGGTGACAAAGGGAAGGTGGGACAGATGAAGCTCCGCAGATGGTGGGGGCTGAGTCTGCAGCTCCTGGTCCAAGTAGTTGTGTTTGTGTTTTGCAGATTTACTACTTACAGACAGTATTGTTCTTGTTTGATAACATTGCCGTGCATGACCTGCCAGGCAAGAAGTACTGAAAGACATTGGGTGATTGTGGTGGTTAGAAGCAGCTCAGAACTGACAAATGGTGCTGTATGTGTAGATTGCAAGCTCTATGGGTTAGTTATTGCTTCAGCTAGTTCATGATTTCTGATTGGCCTTGCACTTTGATTCAATAGTGGGATAAAGAAACCCTATTCTATGCCTAGATTGCAAGCTCTTTGGGTTAGTTATTGCTTCAGCTAGTTCATGATTTCTGATTGGCCTTGCACTTTGAATGGTGGGATATAGAAACCTCACTCTATGCCAAGATTGTAAGCTCTTTGGGTCAGTGATGGCGTCAACAAATTCATTGTTCCATAGTGTCATTGCACTCTGATTCGGGTTTGGGATAAAGAAATATCACTTTTTGCCTCAATTGCAAGCCCCCTGGGTCAGTGATTGCTTCATCTAATTCGTTGTTTCTGATTGGCCTTGAACTGTGATTCCCTTGTGGCTTGCCCTATGTATAGATTGTAAGCTCTTTGGGTCAGTATTTGCTTCAACTAATTCATTATATCATATTGGCATTGCACTCCTTCACATTTGGGATAAATATTACTGTACCCCAAGATTGCAAGCCCTTCGGGTCAGTGAATGCTTCATCTAATTCATTATTTCTGATTGGCCTTGCACTTTGAATCCCTCTGTGGGGTTAAAAAAAATATTTCTTTATTTCAGGTACTTATATAGTGCTGTCAGTTTACGCAGTGCTTATATATTGTACATTCACATCAGTCCCTAACCCTCAAGGGGTGTACTAGCTAAGGTCCCTAAATTACATTCATACATACACATACTAGGGCCAAACTGGGCAGGAATCAATTAACCTACCAGCATGTTTTTGGAGTGTGGGAGGAAACCAGTGTACCCGGAGGAAACCCACGCAGGCACAGGGAGAACATGCAAATTCCAGGCAGGTTGTTCTGTGGTTGGGATTTGAACCAACAACCTTAGTACTGCTAGGTGGAAGTGCTAACCATTTAGCCACTGTGCGTGCCCAAATATTGCCATATGCTTGGATTGCAAGTTCTTTGGGTCAGTGATTGCTTCAGCTAAGTCATTTCTGTATGGCGTTGCACAATGGTTTAGTTGCAAGATAAAATAATATGACTCTAAGCCAAGTTTGTGAGCTCTTTAGGTCAGCGATTGCTTCAACTAATTCATTATTTCTCAATGGCTTTGCACTTTGATTCTTTTGGGGGATTCATATATATTACACTATGCCTAGATTGCAAGCTCTTTGGGTCAGTGATTGCTTCAATTAATTAATTATTTCTGATTGGCCTCAAACTTTGATTCAATTGTAGGATAAACAAATATAACTCTGTGCCTAGATTGCAAGCTCTTTGGTCAATGATTGCTTACCCTAATTCATTATTTATTGTCATTGTGGGTAACATAAACATATGCATGTTAGTAAATATCTGACAGAGGTGGTTTGTGATACTTGATTCTAGCAATTGATTGGTTGTAGTTGTAAAAAGTTTTAAAAAGTTCTTGGATTTAAAATTGTAGCTTTTTTGATGGCTGAGCGTCAGCTGGTACTTGTAGTTCTATGTGTGGTGAGCCAAACAAGGACAGCAATTTACAGCATTGATGTATTAAATCTAATAAATGACAAACTCTATCTTAGAAGTTTATTTTCTTTTTCTATATAGCAAATAGCTAGAATGTAACACATTGTATTATTATACATGGAAGGAGGGGGAAATAACTTGCTATGCTTGCTATGCGCCTGCACCAATGTTATGTAACTGGTATCCGTGTTAGATTTCATTTGAAGTGGCTGCAACTGTTTCAATATTGACGTCATGGATTATTGGGTAGTAGATTTTCAGTAGAGTATGCTATTTGGTGTCTTTCCACAGTAGTGTTGTCATAAAGTTGTGATGACCCAGTGAGGACAATGCTGGGACTTATAGTTCCATAGAGTCTGCATACATGTGAATTGTCCAAAGTCATGCAAAGAAGCCCATAGACTGATCGCCTAAAACTTCTTAGGTTGGCTCAATGGTCTCTTGGGGAAAGAATGACCATTGGAGAAAAGCTAGCATTATAGTGGGAAGGGGCAAAAAAGAAAGCAATTTTCTTCCTATAGCCCATTGTTCCCCAATATTCCTGCAGACCAAAGCACACAGCCGATATTAGGGAGCTGGTATGAGAGTTGAGAAAATTCCCACCTCATTTTTCCTGTGCTGAGTTGTTTCCAGCATTCTGCAGTTTGAAAGATTACTGTGTGGGTTTCCTCCATGTGCTCCGGTTTCCTCCCACACTCCAAAGACATGCTGGTAGGTGAATTGGATCCCGTCTAAATTGGCCCTAGTATGTGTATGTATGAATGTGAGTTAGGGATCTTAGATTTTACACCCCTTGAGGGTTAGGGACTGATGTGAATGTACAATATATATATATATATATATATATATATATATATATATATATATATATGTAAAGCTCTGCGTAAATTAATGGCGCCATATAAGTACATGTAATAAATAAATAAATACTGCATAAACAGTACAGTGCTGTTGACATGGACAAAAAAAAATCCCAAAAATTCCTAAAAAAATATAACTACGTAGTACTTCTAAGTATGGGGGAACACATGACCCCTCCACCTCCAAAATAGAATGTTGGATTCCTCCGCTGCCAATCATTAGGCCATAGTCATGTCACATGAGGGAGGACAGGGGAAGGTGCAGTGGGGGTGGAGAGTACTGTGTAAGGCTAATGATACAACAGCAAATCTTTTTTTGCAGAAATTAAGGCTCCATGAACACTATCTTAAAAAAAACAACGGTGTTCTTGGCATTAAAAAACCCTGTAATTTTCAGTGTTTTCTTGTACTGGCGTTTTTAGTCCTCATGCACACTTGACATTTTTACAGCTGCTGTTTTTGGCTTTTGAAGTTTTTTCCTACAGCCAGTAAACTCTTCAGCATGTTATCCTATGTGACCATACACACATAGACTGTAATCAACATTTTTTGGCTGGAAAAAACCCCAGAACTAGTGGGTTTCTAAAGGAGTTTTTAGCTGTAAAAACGCTCTAGTGCTCTTATCTGGTAAAATGCTGTAAAACGGCACAAACCGGTGTTTTTGGACTTTTTTTGATCAAAAAAAATTTTTTTTCGGTAAAAAAGCTAAAAACCGCAAACGTGGAAAAACGCAGGAAAACTGATAAACGCGGCAAAGTGCCACTAAACGCTAATGCAAAAACGCTAAAAAAAGATGAAAAACTCACATTTTTAATGTGACTTTACACAGCTAACATTACCAGCGTGTGTATGAGGACTTATTCTGCCAGAAAAACATTCTCAAAAACACAAAACAGAAGAGTATTTTTTTTTTTTGCCTCTAAACGCTGAGCTTAAAGAACGCCTCTGGACTACCTAATGTGAATGGACACATAGGATAACATTTAGGGGCGGACTGACAACTCATGGGGCCTCCAGGCAATAGGGGATCATGGGGCACCTGTGTCCTTGCCCAAACTCAAAAAAGCCTATGAAAAAGGTACCAGGGGCATCTCATGGGGCCCCCTACTGATCCCGGGCCCTCAATAGGGGATCATGGGGCCCCTGTTTCCTTGCCCAAACTCAAAAAAGCCTATGAAAAAGGTACCAGGGGCATTTGATGGAGCCCCCTACTGACCCCGGGCCCTCAGGCAGTGCCCGAGTTTCCAAATGGTCAGTCCGCCCCTGATAACATTAGTTGCTTCTACAGGCAAAACACTAAAGTCCTCTAGGAGCAGGTTTTTAGGCTAGTGTGCCTGGAGCCTAATTGCCGCTACAAATCGCTAATGCCAGCGATTACCATCCATTTGTAGCTAGCGATTTCATCGCTAGATTTTCTGGCGATTTGTTACAGCATTGGGTTGCTCTGTAGAAATCGCTCTCCTTCAGAGATTTGTAGGTAAGCTTAGCAATTGCTGCAACTTTTCATAGAAAAGCATTAAGAGTGATTGTCGCTAGTGATTTTGCCGCTGAGTAGAAATGCTGATGAATTCTGGTCACTGAGCCTGAAACTAGTCTAAAAAGTTCACTGTTAGGGATCCCATAGAAAATCATTATGACTTTCTTAGTGACAAAGGGGCACATTAGTGAGGCAAAATAATCGCCCGAGTGTCATCAGTCTAAGTTTTGACTTTCTCAGAACCTCCTACTTCTGTACTCTTTACTTAAAGCACCAAGGTCAGGCAAACACAATAAGCAGAGTGAAGTAATTCATACCAACCAATTTGATTGTTTGTCAGGTATTATTACATTTTCCATATCATTTGCTTTATAGGATAAGTGAGGACAGGATGACCTTTATCAACCAATCAGATTTTAGAGTACTCGATCAGTGGAAGATGCAATCTGATTAATTAGTTGCCTTATTTTTCACATTTCGTGCCATAATATTTCGATTGTTGCAGTTATTATACAAGTTATTTCCAGTGATTTCCCCTCTTAGGTTTGGTCTGGATTCCCCTTACATGCCTGTGATATTATATTCTGGGCCGATTGAGCACAAGGCCTTAAATACCTTCTCAGTTAATTATGGCCTCCTACGTTCGTCCCTGACAGCTCACTCTGGTATTTCTGGCATATACCCATGTATAGGCTACCAGTTTTTTATCGGTTCAGATCTGAGAACTGAAAGTGAATCTGTCAGCATTTGCGAAGTTTATAAAATAAATGTAATGCCGACACCAGAAGGTACCTGACTACCTTAGAAAAGACTAGATCATCTTCTGTGTACCTGAGGAGTCCTGCAGTCCTCGGTGTAATTGTACTGTAGTGTGTGGACATTTTGGAGGAAGCCACAACGGTTGTTAGGTTTCCCTGTAGGCACTGTTTCCCTCCTATGACCGAGGCTGCTTACTGTGGCTCATAAGAACATTATTCTTCAGAGTGCCAAAATGTATAAGCTTGTTCCAGGTCAGTGACTCAATAAGTAGCAATGCACGACAGGTTTCCTTTAAAGTGACCCTGTCACCACAGGGTCACTTATAACAGAAGGTCAGGCCCTGGAGGGCCATCTCCAGACTGTGCAGTCAAGCACCAAATGGCTAGAGGCTTCGGAGGTGGCCTTGCTCTCCATAATCCCAGGACCCCTTACGGCAGCAAAAGAGACTCTTTTTAGATTTCCTTTCTTTGCGGGCAGGGCACTGATCCTCAGGCATTGAAGATTGCATATTCAGGAGTGGGTGAGTAAATGTAACCACATCATAAAGATGGAAGACATGATGACAGCACAATAAGTACTCAAACTTTATAGCAACTTGGAGCACCTGGATCGAATTCTCTACTTCCCTCCACCTTCACTTCCACTATGGCTTGTACTCTTGTATTACAGTGCCAATGCTGGTGTTGTTAGATTTGCCCCAGTTTGGCTTCTACTCTTGCTGCCCTTTATTCCCACTGATTTTTTAATACCCTCCGTCAATGTGTGACCGCAGAGGCAATGGGGTTGAATTACTAATACTGGAGAGTGCAAAATCTGGTGAAGCTCACAGCCATCAAGCATGTTTCTTTGGATAGACCTGGTATATTGCCCCATGTCCTGCATATGCATATTGTCTTTCACATCTCAATCCTGATTTTTATCAGGTCATCAACACTTTCTCACACAAATTCCTTGTAGTCATCACTTTGTACTCATAGTAGCACTGCCCTACCATTACCAACCAGTAGGTAATCTTGTTGATGGTGCATTTGGGCAAGGCCCCTTCAGGAGGTGTTTGGGCGGCATTTTTCATCCACTGGTCTCAGTATTTCTTTATTAATTTTTGTTTCATAATTTTTGCCTGAGATATATGAGAAATCCGTGGCTGTGTTCACATAACAATTTGTTCTTAATATTTCTTGGTGGTTTTTACCTCACATGGAATCATATGTCATGCCTTCTTGAGCACTTCTGAAGAAGAGATTTTTGCTGATCACGAAACGCGTCAAGTGCAAACCATGCATGATCCATGATTAGATTTGCAATACCATCTCTGATGACACCGCCACAATATGTATTGTAGCTTTATATTTATTTTTGAAGATTGTAAAAATAAAATTTCATATTGTTTTTATAAAAAATCTCTTTTGAATTGTTGAAATTTATCATACAAGTAAATTGTGCCATTACAGTCCCACCTTGTATTCATTAGGGATGTTGGCACTTTGTGTATTATATCCCTTCGTCTTTCTAAGCTCTGCCTAGAAAGCATTCAGCTTCCACATTTTGTTTGTCAAAGCTTAACTGAACAAACTGAAGTAATGTACCTACCTCAGAAGATGTGATGTATAGGTCTTTAAAGTGGGAAGCCTGCCTCCTACCCCTTTGTATTTTCAGTGCATTCGTGTTGAAAACCCAATTTAAAAAAAAGTACCCTTTAAAAAAAGCCCATCTATACTTACCTTTACCGACAGCCCGTGTCTTGAAATGTCACTGCTTCACTGGTTCAGCTTTCTGGTTGGGTCAAATGCCTATTCCCCCGAGTTAAGTACCAGAATTTAAGACACAAGCTGCTGGATAGGTAGGTATAGATGGACTTCTTCTAACAGGGATGACCTTCTTTTAAAAGTGACCCTTTGGTGACAAAGTTACTTTAAAGTGTCATGATAAAAATATTACTTTTCTTTTCTTTGAGAAGGTTAATTCCCTGGCTGTCACATGGATGCTTTGGCTTCAATGCTTTCTGAGTTTCTGACCTAGAACAAATATGGAAATAAATTCTCAAACTTTTCTTATGTTTTAAAGAGAAGTATGGTCATTTAAAAAAAAAAAAAAAAACAATTATACTTACCGTATTTTTCACTCCATACCGTATTTTTTGGTCCATAGTACAGGAGATGACCAGAGACTGCAGACAGTACAAGGGATGATCAGAGACTACGGACATAGTACAGGGGATGACCAGAGACTGCAGACAGTACAGGGGATGACCAGAGACTGCAGACATAGTACAGGAGATGACCAGAGACTGCGGACACAGTACAGGAGATGACCGGAGACTGCAGACATAGTACAGGGGATGACCAGAGACTGCGGACACAGTACAGGAGATGACCGGAGACTGCAGACATAGTACAGGGGATGACCAGAGACTGCGGACATAGTACAGGGGATGACCAGAGACTGCAGACATAGTACAGGGGATGACCAGAGACTGCAGACATAGTACAGGGGATGACCAGAGACTGCGGACATAGTACAGGGGATGACCAGAGACTGCGGACATAGTACAGGAGATGACCAGAGACTGCAGACAGTACAAGGGATGACCAGAGACTGCAGACAGTACAGGGGATGACCAGAGACTGCGGACAGTACAGGGGATGACCAGAGACTGCAGACAGTACAGGGGATGACCAAGAGACTGCGGACCTTTGGGGAGGGAGGGGAAGTGGGTACCTGAATTTGACAGGTACCCGCTCCCACTTCCGTGGAGTTTTCCTCCCTTTAGTGTGGGCAACCGGCTGTGCCGGGTCCCCACTGCGCATGCGCGAGAAGCGCTGCGCTTTGTGAATGGCCTGGCGTCTTCTAGGACCTGCCATGTGTCCCTGAAGACACCGGACCATTCACAAAGCGCAGCGCTTCTTGCGCATGTGCAGTGGGCACCCGACTGTCACAGGCAGGTGCCCACACTAAAGATGCCGGCGCGGGAAAACTGCACAGCGCTGAACCGAGGAACAGGTAAGGTCCTGCTGCAGAGAAGAGCTGAGCGGCCGGCCCGATATTCTGACGTGGTGGCGGCGGCTGAAATACCGGACCGGCCGCTCCATATTCGCTCCGTAAGACGCACTGACATTTTCCCCCCTTTTTTGGGGGGGAAAAAAGTACATCTTATGGAGTGAAAAATACCTAGTTGGCTAACCCGAAACCTAAGACCGAGAACTGAGTGATCAAACACTGTTAATCGCTCAGCTCTCGGTCTTCAGCCTGCAGAGAGCTGGTGACTGTCAGACACCAGCTCTCTGCTCTGCCCCTCCAGCACTCACTGGAGCTCTGGTCTGTGCAGGGGGCGGGAGCGGCTAGTTCAGGCTCTCATTGGCTCACTAAGAGGCTGAGCCAGCTGCTGGTCCAGGTATCTGGGTGGATCCTGACCATATGGTCAGGATCTTTTCCCAGCCTGGACCGGCTCTGTGATGTTAGCTGACAGTGGGCTTTAGCAGGTCACAGGAGTGCAGAACTAACTGCACACCTGTGATCCATAAGAAAAGTATAGCCAAAAAAACGCTTTGGCTATACTTCTCCTTTAAAGCTTATTTACTGGATATACAACACGTTTCAATGGCATAAATATGCATTAATGTATTGTAGCGCACTGCAAAGGTGGGATGGGGCCCTAGAAGTAATGGAAACATCATATTGGAATACCTCCCAGCAATATTTCTGTCCTCAGGTTGGTAAAATTCCACTTATTTGGTTGCTCTTTTTGGAATTAGGAGATGGTGTTAAGCTGTCAAGACCCTCCAACTCAGGCACCGATGCAGCTTGCAGTCATTCAATAAGGGTACATAACCTGAGATTACATTTTCTAAATGATGACGGCCCATATGCTGTAGATACTGTTCTGTTGATGCTCTAGGTAGGCTGCGTTCTTGCTTCGTAGTTACTTTTTTCTAAATTTGGCAACAGAAATTATAAACTAAGATTTCAAAAAATGTTTTTCCTGTTTTTACAACATCCCACAAAAGTCAATGAACTGAAAGTTATGAGTACAGATTGCTAACCTTCCAACTCCTACCCACAGCTAATCCTGACATCTCTACTTTGTTCATTAAACTTTTTTTCTTTCGAAAAGTTATTGAAATTCCAGCCAAGAAAACGGACACAGTACAGCTGGCTCCTCTAGTTTACGAGTCGTGTCAACATTTATTTTTTTTTTTCGTGCATTTCTAAGGCAGTAGCAGAAGAGATCATATTGTGACAGTTTTCAATGTACAGATGCATGCGGGTCAGTTAATAAATTGAAAGAGGACCTGTCATAAAGAATAACAGTACAAATGCTATAAATGTAGCTTGATAAATTGTTCATACCTCCTGCTTTTCATTTTGGTTCTGTGGAACACCCTGGAGCCTCCCAATGTCTGACACAGATCAGCCCCGGTGCACCCTCTTACCTTGTAGCTGACTACAAAGTGACCATGTTGCAGTCTGAACACTTTGGGAGAGAAGGTAATGTAAACTTGTAAAGCAAATGACATATCAACCTTAACGGGTCCAGGAATGCATGTAAATCGCACAAATTCACGGACCCGCAGGAAAAATGTGCTTGCTGTTTAGCAGACACAGAGGGGTGCCAATGAGGCCTTAAGCTGTTTGTAAATGTAAAGCCAGGAAAACACCAGCAGTAAGGACTCTGTCCCATTTCCAATCATTAAGGCCTCGTGCACACTTTACAAGCAGAAAAACTGATGGGAGACTGATGCACAGATTTCACTTGCAGAGACATCAGTTTTCATAGGCACTGGAATAGGTTTTATACACGTTGCAGATTCCTGCGCAGAAAAAATTTGTGCGTGATACTTGTGTTGTGATTAATTTTTAATATTCAAACAAATCCCCCATCCTTCCACGTCTACCTGCTTTATTTTGCTGCAAAATCACTTAGAACAACACCCCCTAGCATTTCTGGCTGTGAACATCTTGAAAAAGGCCTGATGATTCATGTACCATTTACTTCCTATAATCCATCTGCCCTTAGTTTAGGCATACAGGCAGGAGGGTAAACCCCTCCTCCCCTCCTGAAGACTCCTTGTATGTAGGACATCATTTGCCTAGCTATGGAAACTAGGAGTAACTAAAGAAATGTAATACACAGTTTAAACCAAGTACATATAATATACTTTCCTATATATTTACTAATGCTAACAGCATAGGAATTTAAAGTAGTTGATGTTGATTGAGAGAGTGAAGTTCCACTTTAAAATCCTCTGCAATACCCTTTTACGAGAGCTTTTATTCATAGTCATGTGACCACTCAGCCCCCTCTTTTCCCTGTAGCTTGCAGGAGAGACTCGGAATCCACTGTGAGTCACAGTGATAAGGGCAGAGCTATGGGACAGGAGGAGCCACTGTCAATCACAGGGATAAGGGCAGGTCTATGGGACAGGAGGAACCACTGTCAATCACAGTGATAAGGGCAGGTCTATGGGACAGGAGGAACCACTGTCAATCACAGTGATAAGGGCAGAGCTATGGGACAGGAGGAGCCATTGTTAATCACAGTGATAAGGGCAGAGCTATGGGACAGGAGGAGCCACTGTCAATCACAGTGATAAGGGCAGGGCTATGGGACAGGAGGAACCACTGTCAATCACAGTGATAAGGGCAGAGCTATGGGACAGGAGGAGCCACTGTGAATACCTTTGATAAGGGCAGAGCTATGGGACAGGAGAAACTAGTGTCAATCACAGTGATAAGGGCAGAGCTATGGGACAGGAGGAACCACTGTCAATCACAGCGATAAGGGCAGAGCTGTGGGACAGGAGGAGCCACTGCCAACCACAGTGATATGGGCAGGGATATGGTACAGGAGGATCCATTGTCAATCTCAGTGATTATGACAGAGCTATAGAACAGGAGGAACCACTGTCAATCACAGTGATAAGGGCAGAGCTATGGGACAGGAGGAGCCACTGTCAATGCCAGTGATAAGGGCAAAGCTATGGAACAGGAGGAGCCACTGTCAGTCACAGTGATAAAGGCAGAGCTATGGGACAGGAGAAACCACTGTCAATCACAGTGATAAGGGCAGAGCTATGGGACCGGAGGAACCACTGTCAATCACAATAATAAGGGCAGAGCTATGGGACCGGAGGAACCACTGTCAATGCCAGTGATAAGGGCAGAGCTATGGGACCGGAGGAACCACTGTCAATCACAATAATAAGGGCAGAGCTATGGGACCGGAGGAACCACTGTCAATGCCAGTGATAAGGGCAGAGCTATGGGACCGGAGGAACCACTGTCAATCACAGTGATAAGGGCAGAGCTATGGGACCGCAGGAACCACTGTCATTGCCAGTGATAAGGGCAGAGCTATGGGACCGGAGGAACCACTGTCAATCACAGTGATAAGGGCAGAGCTATGGGACCGGAGGAACCACTGTCAATCACAATAATAAGGGCAGAGCTATGGGACCGAAGGAACCACTGTCAATGCCAGTGATAAGGGCAGAGCTATGGGACTGGAGGAACCACTGTCAATGCCAGTGATAAGGGCAGAGCTATGGGACCGGAGGAACCACTGTCAATGCCAGTGATAAGGGCAGAGCTATGGGACCGGAGGAACCACTGTCAATGCCCGTGATAAGGGCAGAGCTATGGGACCGGAGGAACCACTGTCAATGCTGGTGATAAGGGCAGAGCTATGGGACCAGAGAAACCACTGTGAGTCAAACATTATTACCTGTCCCATTAGCCTCTCTGCTGTGTGTGTCTCCAGCAGCAATGCCTGACCAGGAGTTGAGAGTGTTTGATTGATAGTATTCTTTCTTTGTTACATTCTACAGCAGGGCAGAGGTCGTGTCCACCACATGGGCCATTCAGAGAACAGAATGGCTGTGGACAGCTAGTACATGGGTGCAAGCAGTGGCAATGCAAGGCAGAGGCCCTGAGCACCACCTGGGCCGTTCAAAGAGCAACATATACTGTAGACCAAGGATGTCAAACTGGCGGCCCTCCAGCTGTTGCAAAACTACAAGTCCCATCATGCCTCTGTCTTTGGGAGTCATGCTGGTAACTGTCAATCTTGAAATGCCTCATGGGACTTGTAGTTTGGCAACAGCTGTAGGGCCGCCAGTTTGACACCCGTGCTGTAGACACACAAAGCATGTGCAAAAGCTGTGGCAACACTGCAGAGGCTCAATGGACCCACAGATTGTTGCCACCGCCAGCAAACTAGAGGTCACCAGCAGGATCACCAGGTATTTACATATCAATTAAATGTTTAAAGGAGTCCTATGGTCACAGCATACACTTTCACTTCTAACATCAGCATTGTGAAAACAATACAAACAATAGTTATGTTTAACAATCCAGTATAAGTTTATTTGAAAAATCTCCTTTCATATTGTGAGTTCTGCCTGTCTGCTGGTCATCTCTTTCCACAATTTTCTGGATTCCCTGCATGCTTTGCAGCTTCTCCTCTGCTGTTTACTATCAATTTATAGGGACTACATGTCCCATGGTACCTTGCTGCCCACAAGCAGTGATTCCTGTACTGACTCTACCTCCTGAAAATTTTCCTCTCAGCACCTCTGTAGTTCAAAAGGCAGGCTCTATGAAATGTGTGGCACAGCAGTGCTACTCACAGGGAATAGTGACTACGTGTCACAGAATTCAGGAAAGTAAATGTGTGGAGATCTTCACAAAGTATGTTTACAAACTTCAAGATTGTTCAGATTAATAGAAGTAGGCTAGAAATAACTGAAATTGAATGTGGAAATGAATATATTATTTTACATTTTTACCATAGATATGCTATAAAGAAATAAAAGGCACACAATGATAAACCCAATTTTTGTATAGACTATAATGGGTTTTTTTTAGGGGGTTTACTGATGCTTTAATCAGGAATTCAATTATCTGACATACAAAGGGGGCATTTAGAAGTCTGGACATACAACACATTAAAATATGGAACATCATAAAAATAAAAAATGACTTTCAGGTAAATGTTACAATAATAACTCATAATGTGTACTTACCCAAAATACACGATAGAATTCCTGTAAGTACAGGGTTGCAATTCACAAATGTCATAGAGGGTGGTACTGTGGACGGAGGTGTTATTTAACCTTGAAATCACACTGTATGTCTTTACTGAATGCGGAATACGGGGACAGTCTTCATGTTATTGGTGGAGGAGGAAGCTGGAGTGTACATATGGAGATATGCACAGGTTGCTTGCCAGGGACCTCACACACAGCAACCCCCCCTCAGCAGTTGCTTGTGTTCACATGTGGCTAATTTGGTTTTCTTGATTCTAAGTACACAACAGCTGTCTATAAAACAGCGAGGAACTTCCCTAAATATCCATTAGGCAGATCTGGAAAATTGTGCAAGCTTAATTGCAGTTAAAAAGGTATAATTTTTAGATTAGCACATTTTCGATCTTTTTTTTTTTACTTTATAATGCCACATTTGATAGAGATAAAAATATTTATATTACTCTGGAGAAAAAGCTTGATATAAATGCTTGAAAAGAGTGCTAAGAAATCCTTTAATGTAGTTTCATTAAAGTAGTATTAAACCCTCATATTAAAAGCAATCTTTCTGTTTAAATGAATGTAATATTTATAATAAATCCATTAATTTTCATGTACCACTTTTATAAAACGGAGTTCCCTTTATTAGATTTATGCAGTCCCCCCTCTTCCCTATTTAGCGCTCCCCGTAACTTCTGGTTGGGGAATGTGAACGCTCTCAGTCATGGCCTACGATGGGGCTACGTGTCATTAAATTACACATTAAATTATATATAAACCCTCACCTTGTAAAACAACCCATACAGTATAAAATAGAAATGAAAGTTAAAAAAATGGTGTATAGCTAAAAAAAAAAATTATAAATACCCTTTTCCTCTTTTTTTTTGTTATCACATACCATCTGTTCTCAGCTGCATAGAACATAGGGTGAACAAACAGTAGGACACTGATCTTCCCAGTGAATGACTGTGCAGGGGGAACATGTCAAGACAAGTCTGGTCATAGGAAGAGAGCAGGATTCTTAGCACAGCTAAAGATCTGACCACGCTGTGCTCTCCTGCCTAGTGTGGTCAGTTTTTAATTGGAACGCAGAAGGTCTGACAGGAACACCAGGGATTTCACACAAAGGAAGCTATACAAAGAGAACAAGATACTTTTTTACACAAGTACACAGTACAGCAGACACATATCAAGAATATGAAATGTTGGGTTTACATATTCTTTAACCCGTTTCTGCCTGGCCTTTTGTAATATGACTGCCAATCGGGACTTTCGTTGTTCCAGGTGGACATCTTGTGCACAGCTTTGGAGCCATGCCGTGGTGCGTTCTGTTACCGGCTGTGTTCACTGGACACAGCCGATGACTGATCACTGTGCCGGCCCGATGCCATTACCATGTGATCACTGTAACCAATCACAGCAGGTTACAAAATAATTGTAAATAATAAATGCTATTCATTGTTTACAATTATGTTGCTAGCTGTGATTGGTCACAGTGATCACTTGGTACAGAGAGGGACCATCACAGCCCATATGTACCATGTTATTAGCTGTGGCCAATCACAACTATTCACAACAACACATACTGAAATCAGTTTCATTCAGTAGAAATGGCTATCATAATGTGTAAAAAAAAATCCTGATCTCTTCCAAAGAGTAGTGTTACTATGTTAACACTGTATTGCTCTGGTCACAGGGATAAAAAAAAAAAATAAAAAAAAAATGTAATAAAAATTTTTTAAAATGTTTTTATTTTTTACACACTGTCACCAATCAGTGTCCCTGATCACCTCCACACCAGTTATATGATGACGCTGTACTGCATTGGTGACAGCATGTATAAACAAAATTGTGAAAAAAACATTTTTTTAATTTCTTCATTTTGCAAAAAACTATTAAAAAAAATTACAACTTCAAAAAGTTAGCAAAAAACAAAAAATAACCCAGTGATGATTAAATAGCAACAAAAGAAAGCTCTATTTATGTGAAAAAAATTATAACAATTTATATGGGTACAGTGTTGCATGACTGCGCAATTGTCATTCAAAGTGTGACAGCGCTGAAAGCTGAAAATTGCCCTGGGCAGGAAGGGGGTAAAAGTGCCCAGTACTGAAGCGGTTAAGTCACAAAGAATTCCTGCTAGTCTCTCTGCCCTCATGTTTTCGCAGTGGAGGACCAGCAGAATGGTAAGTAAAGAAAATAACAAGAACCCTTTTTTAAAAAATAAACTCTATCGCCCTTTGTTTCTTTGAGCAGTGAGTGGGTCACAGCCCCTTTTTTACATTTTTTAGATTACATAATAAGTTATGACACAGATACTTCTTTTTGGTTTTAAAATAAACTTTATCATCTATATTTTGAGAGTACTTCACTGATATAGTTCAGTGAGGTGCTGAAGTGTCAATCATAGCAGATGGGCGGGGGGGGGGGGCAGGGGGGATGGGTTACATTCATGTGCTGATAGAAATCACCAAAATTGATGAGGGGACTGATTGGCATAGATACAATGGGTTGTAACAGCCTGGGTATCAGGTTGAATCCCCCAGTAAAATTAAAGCGGAGCTCCACCCAAAAGGGGTCCCCTGCTTCCCATTAAGGATTGGCAACTTTGGGGAGCAGGTGGGGGGAGTGGGTACCCAAAATTGACGGGCACCTGTTCCCACTTCCGCTGTGAACGCGTAGGTTAACGGAAGCGAAAGTTGTTCTCCCCCCTCCCTCCCTGTAGTCTTCTGGGATATGTTTCAGGTCCCAGAAGGGTACGGGACAATTCAGAAAGCACAGCGCTTCTTGCACATGCACAGATGGCACCCGGCTGTGAAGCCACAAGATGTCATAGCTGGGTGCCATCACTGGAGATATCAGCGCCGGGAACACCGGACTGCCGGTGAAATGGGCTGCGGGGAGGACGTTGCGGGATCGAGGAACAGGTAAATGGCTGTTTTTTAAAAGTCAGCAGCTACAATTTTTATATCTGCTGACTTTTATTTTTTTACAGTGTGACTGAAATTCCGCTTTAAATGACACACTCATTTAAGTGTTAGAGCAGTCCCACCGACATTTTTTAAAATGGGTAAAAAGTCTGAAGGACTGTAAACTGGCCCTTTGTTTAGAAAGTTTGGAAACACCTGTGCTAGGAGACTTGCATACTAGGGAGGCAAATGAAGACCATCTGTCAGCCTGCATCTTCTATCCCCGTGGATGCCCCAGCATCACCAAGACCACAGCTGAGCATCGGATAACAGTGCACATAGGGCCATGCACATGCTTGGAAAGGAGTAGCGGCACCAGGCCATGGCATCACAGGCCGCAACCAATTAGCCTCAACTCGTCCAAGCTCAGTGCACTGCCAGGGATATATATATATATATATATATATATATATATATATATATATATATATTGGACTGACTGTGAGTTTTAATACATTTGTTTTTATTAACACAAGATTGTAGCTTATGCTGGTGGCCAGTGGAACTTTGCTCCCTTGTGTTGGTGGTCAGTGTAACTTTGCCCCCTTTTTCTGGTGGTCAGTGTAACCTTGCCCCCTTGTGCTGGTGCTCAGTGGAACTTTGCCCCCTTGTGCTGGTGCTAAGTGGAACTTTGCCCCCTTGTACTGGTGATCAATGAAACTTTGCTCCCTTGAGTTGGTGGTCAGTGGAACTTTGCCCCCTTGTGCTGGTGCTCAGTGGAACTTTTCCCCCTTGTGCTGGTGATCAGTGGAACTTTGCCCTCTTGTACTGGTGATCAGTGGAACTTTGCTCC
Organism: Staurois parvus; assembly: GCF_062004578.1. Taxonomy (NCBI): domain Eukaryota; kingdom Metazoa; phylum Chordata; class Amphibia; order Anura; family Ranidae; genus Staurois; species Staurois parvus. The sequence goes on along the minus strand of NW_028318021.1, from coordinate 1,821,658 downwards.
CTTGTGTTGGTGGTCAGTGGAACTTTGCCCCCTTGTGTTGGTGATCAGTGAAACTTTGCTCCCTTGTGCTGGTGCTCAGTGGAACTTTGCTCCTTTGTGCTGGTGGTCAGTGGAACTTTGCCCCCTTGTGCTGGTGGTCAGTGGAACTTTGCTCCCTTGTGCTGGTGGTCAGTGGAACTTTGCTCCCGTGTGCTGGTGGTCAGTGGAACTTTGCTCCCTTGTGCTGGTGGTCAGTGGAACTTTGCTCCCTTGTGCTGGTGCTCAGTGGAACTTTGCCCCCTTGTGCTGGTGGTCAGTGGAACTTTGCTCCCTTGTGCTGGTGGTCAGTGGAAGCTCTGGTATTGTGTTTTTCTTTTAAGACAAAAGATGTTAATGTATTGGTTGTTTTTTTAAAACTAAAACCTCAGTATTCAGGGTTTAATTGCAGTGTTGGTACTTTGCTAAAAATAAGTGAGTTTTGCATTGCAAAGCTTCACCATCACTGTTCTATCCTCTTTTGCTTCATTGTTGTGGAATTTTTGCTTCACTAATCATTTTCATATCAGACCATCCATTGCCTTTTTTCGTGGACACAGGTAAGCAGGATCTAAACTGTAAGATTAGGTTTGCTGAATCGCAGAAATAGGTGAGTGGTTTGAAACTAAAAAAATTGTATTTGTCATCCCTAAATAGCAGGTCCCATAGGGCACAAATGAGCACAGTTTTGGCCTTGTGCAACATTGCTGGAATTCCGTGTACGTATTACAAGTGAGAAGGCACCATATGGATCCTGTTAGCAATCTATCACATGAGTGAATGGCTATAGACACAGCTTAAATAATAAATAGAAAAAAAATTAAATGTCATATATATATATATATATATATATATATATATACAGTCAGGTCCATAAATATTGGGACATCGACACATTTCTAACATTTTTGGCTCTATACACCACCACAATGGATTTGAAATGAAACGAACAAGATGTGCTTTAACTGCAGACTGTCAGCTTTAATTTGAGGGTATTTACATCCAAATCAGGTGAACGGTGTAGGAATTACAACAGTTTGCATATGTGCCTCCCACTTATTAAGGGACCAAAAGTAATGGGACAATTGGCTTCTCAGCCGTTCCATGGCCAGGTGTGTGTTATTTCCTCATTATCCCAATTACAATGAGCAGATAAAAGGTCCAGAGTTCATTTCAAGTGTGCTATTTGCATTTGGAATCTGTTGCTGTCAACTCTCAAGATGAGATCCAAAGAGCTGTCACTATCAGTGAAGCAAGCCATCATTAGGCTGAAAAAACAAAACAAACCCATCAGAGAGATAGCAAAAACATTAGGCGTGGCCAAAACAACTGTTTGGAACATTCTTAAAAAGAAGGAACGCACCGGTGAGCTCAGCAACACCAAAAGACCCGGAAGACAACGGAAAACAACTGTGGTGGATGACCGAAGAATTCTTTCCCTGGTGAAGAAAACACCCTTCGCAACAGTTGGCCAGATCAAGAACACTCTCCAGGAGGTAGGTGTATGTGTGTCAAAGTCAATAATCAAGAGAAGACTTCACCAGAGTGAATACAGAGGGTTCACCACAAGATGGAAACCATTGGTGAGCCTCAAAAACAGGAAGGCCAGATTAGAGTTTGCCAAACGACATCTAAAAAAGCCTTCACAGTCCTGGAACAACATCCTATGGACAGATGAGACCAAGATCAACTTGTACCAGAGTGATGGGAAGAGAAGAGTATGGAGAAGGAAAGGAACTGCTCATGATCCTAAGCATACCACCTCATCAGTGAAGCATGGTGGTGGTAGTGTCATGGCGTGGGCATGTATGGCTGCCAATGGAACTGCTTCTCTTGTATTTATTGATGATGTGACTGCTGACAAAAGCAGCAGGATGAATTCTGAAGTGTTTCGGGCAATATTATCTGCTCATATTCAGCCAAATGCTTCAGAACTCATTGGACGTCGCTTCGCAGTGCAGATGGACAATGACCCAAAGCATACTGCAAAAGCAACAAAAGAGTTTTTTAAGGGAAAGAAGTGGAATGTTATGCAATGGCCAAGTCAATCACCTGACCTGAATCCGATTGAGCATGCATTTCACTTGCTGAAAACAAAACTGAAGGGAAAATGCCCCAAGAACAAGCAGGAACTGAAGACAGTTGCAGTAGAGGCCTGGCAGAGCATCACCAGGGATGAAACCCAACGTCTGGTGATGTCTATGCGTTCCAGACTTCAGGCTGTAATTGACTGCAAAGAATTTGCAACCAAGTATTAAAAAGTGAAAGTTTGATTTATGATTATTATTCTGTCCCATTACTTTTGGTCCCTTAATAAGTGGGAGGCACATATGCAAACTGTTGTAATTCCTACGCCGTTCACCTGATTTGGATGTAAATACCCTCAAATTAAAGCTGACAGTCTGCAGTTAAAGCACATCTTGTTCGTTTCATTTCAAATCCATTGTGGTGGTGTATAGAGCCAAAAATGTTAGAATTGTGTCGATGTCCCAATATTTATGGACCTGACTGTATATATATATATATATATATATATATATATATATCGTTTCTATATTACTTTATTGCTTTTTAGACCATCTGTTGACATAGTCTATAGGTTTTCATTTTTATTGATGTCTACGTGTTCAGTTGGTAAGTATAGAAGAAGACTACTTAGAATTAGACACAACAAAATCTAAAACAAACATATAGCAAACCCTCATGTACGAAACATCCATCCTTTGCTGTGATGCTAATGAATGGGTAAAATGGGCTGGTGGATCATTTGTAGAAATTTGCTGACTGAATGCAGCCAGGATGGAGGCGGAAGGAGATGAGGGCAGCTCTGCACATTCAGAGACATCAAAGAACATAGTGTGGCAGTAGGAATTCCCCGTCAGACTCGCCTATTGTTTGTGAAATACTATCTGACATAAAAAGTGTAATGTCGTAGAGGTTGTTGCTTGTTCAGAATCAGTTCCTACTAAGGTAGGGCGGTACGGCAGGCCGGTAAGACTGATGTGATGACAGCGCTGGCTGTTATTGGTTAAATAACAGGAAAGAGGTTTATTATTCTTTCCAGTTGTATCCTCTCTTCCAAGCTCTGTCTTTTTACTCCTTTGTTGGTAATGTCTGCCTGTTGGAAAGCAGACCTGTACTTTGTCCATTTGGGAAAGGTTTGCATTAAAGCATATGTAAAGGCAAAATAAAAAGAAACAAACTTATACAGTACATCTCTGCGAAATATTCACATTTCCCATGTGTTATCCCTTTAAGGCCTCGTGCACATTGGGTGTCTAGCCCTGGTACATGAGGTTCTGGCTTTTAGCTGTGGGCGGAGGGCACAAGTATGCCTTCCAACCCTGCTGTTGGCAGCCAGTCAAACTATAAGAGGGGCTGACATCTGTTGTGGCTGGATGGGTCTGGATGGTGCTCCGGGCGGTACTTACATTTCGGGCAGTATGTGTCCAGGGACGAATGGTTGGAGCGCAGACTTCTTGCATTCCGACCAATCTCCCACTGCTAAACTGTGGAATCTCATGCATCGGGGCTAAATGCCCAATGTACACGACGCCTCAAGATCCTAATAATAATGAACTCAGCTCTAAATTTCTTATTGTGGGCTGACAACACACATCATTTTTGTGGACTGAGTGGTGTCAGCCCTGACCAGTTTCTTTTGCTGAACTAATTGTAAGACTACTTTTAGTCCAGGATAAGAACGCAGTAAACAAAATATTTTTTTGAGAGCCCAGGATCCATAGGTGTAATACTTTATATATAACAAAATGCTTTCAACTTTTATATTTAACAGACAAAAAGGAAGCAAATAGGAAAACTACGTATATTTACAACTCCCCATCCCAATACATATGGGCAGTAGCATATATGTGTCCCCTTCTGCTGCTTCATTGAAGGGCCAGGGTGGAACAAGCATATACAATCTTTTCACTCCCCTGCTGCTCTGTTAAGTTGGGAATGAAAGAACATCAGAGGGGGCTCTCTAATTAGGCAGATTAGGCGGTTGCCTAAGGCCTCCCAGCCACCAATTTGCCTAACACAACCAGCTTGAATGTGAAAGTGATGCGAGAGCTCCATAGCTGCCAATCACTTTCAGGGGGCCGACAGTGCGGTGCCTCCCCCCACCCTCCTGCTGGCTGCCTCCTCCCGTGGTTCCTGGGATCTTCGCTCTTACCAGAGACTGGGAACACTACCACTGTCTAGTGGAGGGAGAGCGATGTGAGACTGAGGCAAATCCATGCCTCGATCTCACATGCAAGCAGTGGAACTGGAAGTGATATCATTTCCGGTTTCAGATGTACCCTTTCTGACCAGTACAGCCAGGAGACACATCTAACCAAGCGGATCTGTGCTTGGGTAGGTAGAGTGGAGGGCAGGGTAGACATAGGGTGAACTCTAATGTCTCTATAAAGAGTTCCTGTCACCTGCTGCTATCACATAGGGGTTTATTAACCACTTGTGATAGCAATCAAGTAAAAAATAAATTAAAAAAGGAAAAAGTTTTAAAAATTCTAACAAACTATATTAAAAGGTTAAAAATTTCCTTAATCCATCTGGGGGTCCCTGTGCTAGGGAATTGTCTAGGTTAGTCAAATTTTCTAGCAAGTTCATATCGCGGTGAATAAAAACTTAATTGAAGGAAAGAAAAACACTGAAAATAAACATTATTATTATACAGGATTTATATAGCGCCAACAGTTTGCTCAGTGCTTTACAATATAATGGGAGACAATACAGCAAGAATACACTTCAATACAAGCGGGTTAGGAGGGCCCTGTTCATGAGAGCTTACAGTCTAATAGAACAAAATACTTGATTTTTCTACCCTTTTTTATGTTGGTGAAAGGGTCTTTTTAAACTCCCTAGCGGTCTGATTATATCCATACTGCTGTGCTCAAAGCGGTACATTTTTTTGCATGGAAATATGTATTTTATTTTATTGTAGGCCTGTAATTTTTAGGAATAACTCACTGAAATCTGTCCGAACAAGAGTCTAGTAAACATCCCGGGTAGGATAAAACCTGAAACACAAAATCATAAATTATAATTTAATAAATAATCATAAAAAATAATAATAATAAATGTAATTCAATAATATAATCAAACCAAAAACACTGAAATTTCAAATATAGCGCCAAGTTCACACATCACTGAGCAAAGTTGCAAAATCGTTTTCAGTGTCTGATGACGAATTTCCCTACGAATCATTATCACTCAATTCTGCAAGTGGTTCTGATTTACTATCGCTGTTCTCTAGCTGGTCTAAAACTGCTTTTGACCTAAAGGGACTCTTTTTGGACGCCATGGACATTTCTCAGTTTCCAGGCAGAAAGAACAGTAAAAATGCAGGCAGGGCACAGGACAAAGCAGTAGGGACAAAAATGTATGTGAAATGGTTTGATACAGTAATGTTTTACTATGTGATTTTAGTGATTTTAGTGAATGTCATTTTTTGTCATTTTCAAATTTCCTGCCGTTCCGTCCCCTGTATGTCCCGACGCTCGCAGGGGATGGAACCCAGATGACAGATTATTATTATTATACAGTATTTATAAAGCGCCAATAGATCGCTCAGCGCTGTAGATTACAAAGGGGGACAGAACATGTGACAGAACAATACCAATACAATGCAAAACATGAGGGGATTGCAGGCCCTGCTCTTTCGAGCTTACAATCTAGGATGCCGGCATCCACCTGATTACATTGCTGGGGACACTGCAGGAGGGACATCGCGGGAGCACAGGACAAGGTAAGTGATCGAGGGATCCTGGAGCAGCGCGGCATGGTAAGCCCGAGTGTAGCTCGGGGTTACCGCTTGTGGTACTGAAACTTTACCCCGAGCTACACTCAGGAATACCTCCAGGGAGGCTACCAAGTGGCAAGACTGCCAGCAGTATGTGTGCCATCCCCCCTTTCCTCCTACAGTCATACAAAAAATTATTATTTTAACTTTTTCTGAATAATTTGTGTCTCTACTTTTGTGCTATTGGTTTATATGTGTAGTGGGTAATATGGATTTGTAAATTTGTTCAATATAGAATGTATACGTAACCTATAGCTTGGTGTGCATGAATAATAAAACTGATGATGGTAATAATAACAATATATAATATATCAATAGATAATATATTGAAGAATTCTCATGGAACCGGAAACTGGGCCAAAAAGACACTTGCGCTTTACTAAAGTCAAATCGACTGTGCACTTTGCAAGTGCAGTTTCACTCCTTTTCCCCAGAGCTTAGTAAATGCGGTAAAGCTCTGCTGATTTCCATCATCCACAAGAAAAAATGCTGCGTTTTTTAAACTTTTTCTTGCACTGGATTAGGTATTCTTTACAAAGTGAAGCTTCACCACATTTACTAAAGAAAATGAGTGCAAAATGCCCGGACTTTAGTAATTCCACCCCTTTGTGAGGTAACTGAATTGTATGTCTGACTGTCTGACCTTTGATGTGTGTGGCCTGCGTATCATACATTGTAAAAATGACAATTGAAATGATTTCAGCTGATCAGAGATCACATGACCTGTGCCATGAGCTGCCTCTTTGCTGTAGGTTGTCCTGCTGCTGTAGATCAGGTGCTGGTTATCTAGAGACAGAGAAGCCGCAGTAGAGATCTGAGGTCTGTAGCGCTTGTCTTGCTGTGCAACACTTAAACCAAATCTGCTGGATTCTGCAAGTTTGCAAGGAATGTTAAATAGCTTGAAAATAAAACTTCTCTCTCAGTGCTGGAATCCAGGCAGGCACGATGTGTAACTAATGACTTGGACAAGAGGACTGGCTGCATTTTCTGCTTCCTACTGATGCTGTAACTTCTAAGGGATAAATAGTTTTAATAGCCGAAATCCCATTTGACTCGGTAATGCTTCTAAGAAAATATGTCACTCTGGATGACCCAGCTGTATTTAGACAGGGATCTAAGTATACATGCGTGGGTGTAAGCGTGTCCATATATATCTGTATCTACATGCATACATCTGGACAGCTCTGTCTGTCTATATATAGTTTGGGTCTGGGTCTATTTATAACTTATATTCTTATTTGTAGAATGAGAAATTCTAGTTATTTCATTTAATCAGATGAATATAATTACGGGGAAACTCGAAAAATTAGGATATTGTGCAAAAGTTTATTTATTTCAGTAATCCAACTTAAAAGGTGAAACTAATATATGAGATAGACACATTACATGCAAAGCAAGATAGTTCAAGCCGTGATTTGTCATAATTGTGATGATTATGGCTTACAGCTCATGAAAACCCCAAATCCACAATCTCAGAAAATTGGAATATTGTGAAAAGGTGCAATATTCTAGGCTCAAAGTGTCCCACTCTAATCAGCTAATTAAGCCATAACATCTGCAAAGGGTTCCTGAGCCTCTAAATGGTCTCTCAGTCTGGTTCAGTAGGAATCACAATCATGGGAAAGACTGCTGACCTGACAGTTGTGCAGAAAACCCTCATTGACACCCTCCATAAGGAGGGAAAGCCTCAAAAGGTAATTGCAAAAGAAGTTGGATGTTCCCAAAGTGCTGTATCAAAGCACATTAATAGAAAGTTATGTGAAAGGGAAAAGTGTGGAAGAAAAAGGTGCACAAGCAGCAGGGATGACCGCAGCCTGGAGAGGATTGCCAGGAAAAATCCATTCAAAAGTGTTGGAGACTTTCACAAGGAGTGGACTGAGGCTGGAGTCAGTGCGTCAAGAGTCACCACACACAGACGGATCCTGGACATGGGCTTCAAATGTCGTATTCCTCTTGTCAAGCCACTCCTGAACAACAAACAACGCCAGAAGCGTCTTACCTGGGCTAAAGAAAAGCAGACCTGGTCTGTTCCTCAGTGGTCCAAAGTCCTCTTTTCTGATGAGAGCAACTTTTGCATCTCATTTGGAAACCAAGGACCCAGAGTATGGAGGAAGAATGGAGAGGCTCACACTGCAAGATGCTTGAAGTCCAGTGTGAAGTTTCCACAGTCTGTGTTGATTTGGGGAGCCATGTCATGTGCTGGTGTTGGTCCACTGTGCTTCATTAAGTCCAGGGTCAATGCAGCAGTCTACCAGGAGATTTTGGAGCACTTCATGCTTACTTCCACAGACGAGCTTTATGGGGATGCTGACTTCATTTTCCAGCAGGACTTGGCACCTGCCCACACTGCCAAAAGCACCAAAACCTGGTTCAATGACCGTGGGATTACTGTGCTTGATTGGCCAGCAAACTCGCTTGACCTGAATCCCATAGAGAATCTATGGGGCATTGCCAAGAAAAAGATGAGAGACATGAGACCGAACAATACAGAAGAGCTGAAGGCTGCTATTGAAGCATCCTGGTCTTCCATAACACCTCAGCAGTGCCACAGGCTGATAGCTTCCATGCCACGCCGCATTGAGGCAGTAATTGCTGCAAAAGGGGCCCAAACCAAGTACTGAGTACATATGCATGCTTATACTTTTCAGAGGTCCAATATTGTTCTATGTACAATCCTTATTTTATTGATTGCATGTAATATTCTAATTTTCTGAGATTGTGGATTTGGGGTTTTCATGAGCTGTAAGCCATAATCATCACAATTATGACAAATCACGGCTTGAACTATCTTGCTTTGCATGTAATGAGTCTATCTCATATATCAGTTTCACCTTTTAAGTTGCATTACTGAAATAAATGAACTTTTGCACGATATTCTAATTTTTCGAGTTTCACCTGTATATACTGCTTCTGGACTCTTAGGATGGATTGTCTACATCAGTGTTTTTCAACCTTTTTTGTGCAAAGGCACACTTTTTTCATGAAAAAAATCACGAGGCACACCACCATTAGAAAATGTTAAAAAAATTTACCTCTGTGCCTATATTGACTTAGCTGCTTCAGGTCCGAGCATCTCTACAATAGCTTTGCAGGCGGGAAGTATTAATGTCTCTGCCACAGTGTGCAACTTTTTTGACTTGGCTATAAGTTCAGCAACTTGATAGCTAGCTTTAAGAGCTCTTTCATTTACCTTTGTGGTTTTTCTCATGAAAGTTGCCTGTTTCTCCGTGTTTTCATGCAGGTGAACAAAAAAGTCTGCATTCTTGTTTTGAAGCGAAGGGTGTTTCGTTTGGAGATGGCGTTTAAGTTTACTTGGGACCATAGCACTGTTAGATAGCTTTTCACCACACACAGTGGAGTTGGTTTCTTTGCATCTCCGGTGAAAGTAAATCCAAATGAAATATAGCTTTCGCTATATTGCCTTGTGCCAGAGAATTTCCTTGAGCTAACCATCTTTGCTTTCTTTTGATCCCCACTCATACTTGGGCTCTTATCTGGCTCCGAATTTTGTTCAGAGTCCAGTTCTTTCCTTTTCAAAAATTTGTCCATCACTGCAGTATCTGTTCCTGTCTCACTGTCACTCAGTACTTACTGCGCTTGTCTCCTCCAGATAGCCGCTGTCCGTCACACTCCATCCAGATCCATCAGTCAGCGCTCTTCTGCTCCTGTCTCCTCCAGATCCATCACTCAGCGCTCTTCTGTGCTGAGTCCGCGATAATCCTCCAGAGTCCAGATCCTTCGGTGCTCTTCTGCGCATCGGCGATCTACTGCGATGTCTTCTCCTGTCAGTGTAACAGTGACACCGGAGCTATTTATAGTCCGTAACATGCGCTTCGGCTCACAAATAGACCAATCATTAGATTCTAACGATTGGTCTATTTGTGAGCCGAGGCCACATGTTGCGGATGAAATTGGAATTTTTCCCACGGCACACCAGACAATATCTCACGGCACACTAGTGTGCCGCGGCACAGTGGTTGAAAAACGCTGGTCTACATCAGCCTTTCTCAACCAGGGTGCCTTGACGTTTAAATATTGTCCAAAAAATATAGCCCATAAGCCAACGGATGTATCAAGCCTGCCTTTTAGTTACACAAAGCCACAGGTTTTCATCGTGCACCATTACAACATTCTAGCCCCCAGTGTCCTAACAACCAATGACGCCATCAGTTGATATGGATGCCTGTACGGCATCCTTATTTGACCCTCCCCTGCCCCTCTCTGTCACTAATAGGGGCAAATTAGCTGAGTGATAGAAACTGAGGGACAAGAGAAACAATGGAATACTAGTCAGTACCAGTGTGCAAAAGTGTATTTGCTTTGGAAGAATAAATCACCTCTAACATTGGGTGTCCTACGTGTGTGGGTGTGGCTGCACTAGGAAAAACTATTTTAATAGTTTTTTACATTTAGAATGGAGTGCCTTGAGACTGTCCATAATTTTAAAGGGTGCCTCAAGATTGTTCATAACTTTAAAGGGTGCCTTGACTGAAAAAGGGTTGAGAAACACTGGTCTACATGTGTACAGGCATCTGAAAGGGTCAGTTCACCCAAAACTGGTATGTAAAGTGTTACTAAAACCAGCAGACCCTGCATTCACTATATGGCCAGCTTAAAGTGGCACTAAAGACACACATACTTACCTTAGTTCCTCGCAGGGGCCAGCACCTTCTCCCCAGGTTCCTCCTGGTGCTGACCTTTGGCCATTTTGATTGGCCAGTGCGAGATCACTTTACTCCCTTGTATGTGCAGGAATGCACACATTCTGCACACAGTTCCACAGAGGATTGCGAATAGACTGGTACAGTATACAGGCTGGATAAAAATTGATGCTTTTTTGTAAAAAAAAAATCAAACAAATAAAAAAATTTTTTATTTAAAGCAGATTTGTTTTTTTTTAATCAAATGTATTTTAATAAAATGCTACTGGAGTAAAAATCTATCTAAAGATAGTTTTCTCTTTAAGATACATTAATAATTTAGTTTATTCATCATGGAATGGAGCTTAGTTATGTAGCATGAGGCTGTATATTCTGCAATATTTACACTTTTGGTAAACTAATTCAATGAATACAAGCTCTGCAAGCTGAGATAACATGCACTGCATTGATGCATTCACACAATTTCACAGTAACCATGAGAAGAAACATGAAATAAAAGAATTTGAGTGGTTCTCCAACTATGTGCGATTAACCTATTAACCTAAAATCGGTTCTGATATCTCTGTTTTACTAACCTGACAGTTTATTATTCTAAGGAAACCTTCATTTGGTTTGCAAATATTAAAAATTCTAACTACCAGCAAGAATGAGTTGGATTCCTTACATTTAAAGAGCACCTGTCATTTTAGATCCATCATGGCAGCGCCTATTAGCAGGCATCCATTCACCTGCTGCCGCCACGTCCCTCACCTTGTTGTGTCACTGCCACATCACCAGCCTTCCCATTAAAGTGAATGGGACTGCCGGTGAGTCAACAGCGGGTCAGAGGAGGAGCCGCTGCGGGACAGAGATGACAGTTGCTCTTTAAAAATGATCATCTGATTTAAATCCAGCCTTTTCACTACTGTTTTAAATCATGATTGAAATCGTGATTTAAATTAACTTGATTTAAGTCGAATCCACTCTGACAGTATGTGTACTTTACTTCATTACATTGCATGTTTCTTCTGCAATTAAATGCCTGCCTGCTCACAAATTTTTATTTTTTACATTTAGTTTTGCTTTAAGACTGCTTGGTGTTTAATATGTTAGCACTCTTAGGAATCTGCTAGTTAATGTATGATGATGATGTATGTCTGTGTTTATATACTGAATGTTTGTTTCTTGGAAGATGATGTAAACATCTAAAGTAAGCTTCGTTTGCATTCCTGAAAAAAAAAACATTATTGTTTATTGTTGAACAAGACTTCCTTTCTAAGAAGTGTAGGATGCTGTGTATCTCCAAATATGGGGCTGGAGCAGCAGAGTAGTACGTTGTAGTACATGTAGCACTATGTTCCATCTACCTAGGTGACCTGTAATGCTAGCAGCAATGACGAACAGGGTACCCCCCCCTTAGCACACGGCCGTCTGACATTGCAGATAGCAGGGCGATGGCAGCTTTGTTAGTGAGCGCCTGTCTCCGGCTCCCCTCACTTGCCTGAGGCAAGCACCGGCATGAAGAATGTAGAGGGATGTGAGAATGACATGTTTGTAATTATTATCATTGTTATAATACAGGATTTATATAGAGCCAATAGCTTGTATAGTGCATTACAAAACCAAAAATAAAGGGAGACAGTATGGTTACAATGCAGTTCAAGACAAGATGGTTAAGGGGGCTCTGCTCAGGAGAGTTTACAGTCTAAAACAGAGGGGCCAGGGTCTAAAGGCAGACAGATTGGGGTAGGGAGTTCCAGAGGATGAGATAAGCTCTGACGAAATCCTGGAGGCAAGCATGGGAAGCGTTGACCAGCTGGAGAGCAGGAGGTTTTGGGAGAAGTAAAATGGACGGTTTGGGTGATATTTTGAGATGAGGTTGATTATGTAGTTATGTTGTTTTTAGTATTTTGTCTGTTTTTCTTTATTCAGCTTACCCATCTTCCCTGTACTCCACTTTCTTCGCTGCTGGGAATGAAAATAAATACCTGCTATGTCTGCATAGAGAGGATAATGTGACTCATTTCCTTACCTCTGTGATCTCTGTGACAGTGCTGGTGTTTGTAAATTGGTCACTCAGGCACCATTGTCACCACTGGGAGAATCCTCAGCCATGTGTAAGCTTCGACTACAATTAACATGAATCTTACTGAACAGAGTGGCAGGAGAGGCAAGGGAAGGGAAGTGTAAGATGCTTCAAGATCAGCTTTAAGCCTGGGTTCACATATATGTGGTGCGGTATATCGCATGTGATTCACACAGGAACTGCACCGCATTCCTGTGCAAATCACATGCGATTTGTGTGTGGTGTGATTGGAGCCATACATTTTGTATTGCTCTAATCGCACCACACCCGCACCAAAAACGTGCAGGGCCCTTTTTTTTGGTCCGCACTAGAATCGGATCACATGGGTATTCACACCTATGCGATCCGATTCTGCACATTACACTGCGTTTTCCAGACCGCTTTCAGGGTGTTGTTAACATACACACCCACAGTGGTTCGCCTGAATGGGTTGTGATTCAGATGTGGTGCGGAACTGGCACAGAAAACGCTGCGATATTCCAGACTGCATCAGTGTGAACCAGGGTTAAAGCCCAAAATGAACACTTAGGCCTCATGCTCAGTGGACATTTTTACAGCTGCTCCTAGGGGCATCAGGTATTTTCTTTTTGTTGCCTCCATACTCCCTTGCATGTTATCCTATGTGTTCATGCACACATAGGTTTTTAGCAGCGTTTTTTGGCAGGAGAGTTTTACACCCTGGTCACATCAAGCCCGACTTTGAAATCGTGTGACTTACAATGAAGTTGCACGAATTTCAATGTCAGGGGACATGCTGATTTCAGGTGCAATTTGCAAGACATCTAACACAGATGTCTATGCAAATTGCACCAAAAGCAGTGTATGTACTACTTTAGAAATCGGTGTGGCTCCGACCAAGTCGGAACCGCACCGATACGATCGCTGTAATTGTGAAGAATAGGGTGCAACTTGGCATGCAGATTGCAAGTCGCATGGCATGCAAATCACATGCCAAGTCACACCCAGTACAACGGGGGTCTAAAGGCAGAAAAGAAATACTGCCAGGACATCTTGGAGCAGCAGTGTTTGGATGAAAAAATGCTTCATTTGCTTAAACGCGTGTAAACGCGCTTAAATGTCTAAATGCTAGGTGCGTTTAGTGCTTGAGCGTCAATTTATTTCAATGGCCAGAATAAATAATTTTTTCTGGCCACAGAAATCAATTAATGCCCAAATGGACGATGCGAGTAAACGTGGTACACACTTTTACAAGCGTCAAGCTTTTTATGGCCAATACGCTGTTGATTTCTAGAGGCGTTAAAGTGAATTGTCGGTGTGAGTGAGGCCTTACTATTTATTATTGTAATGTAGGCAGTCTGCATATACAGTAATAAATGTGCGGGTCTGTTTTTGTGCTCTTACTGCTGCAGCAAGGGTTAAAATACTGTGTGATGGCAGCATGTAGGAGAATCAGAGTGCTGCTCTTACACACAAAGTAGTAGTCCTGATCTCCAGCGGTCCCACATGTCCCTTAACATTGCTCCAATCACCAGCACGGCTCAGGGAGCAAGAACACTGGTAATTACAGCGATGTTCTACAAAGGTTCAAGTCCATGTTTCATTAAAATGGTAGATACACAAATTGTGATTATTTGAATTGGATTTAGAAAAAATTCAGTGCAATACACCAACTAAGGCTCAAGGATTACTGCATATGAAGAGTTAAAATTAACACAGTACCTGTAATAAAGAAATACGGTAGTTAAAGTGGGAGTTCACCTTTAATTGCTTTTGTGGTTGTCACTTTAAAATAAACACCTAGTCTACATTTTGTGCCTTTTATCCCGATAGTTAAACACATACGAATTGATCATAATGATTCTTGGAAGGGCTTTTCTAGGAAGCAAATATACAGTTCTATGTAACAATACACTTGTACCTAGTAATTACAATTAGACCCTCCACTATGCAGAAAACAGAACTGCAAAACACTCACTAAAAGGAAAATCCAACCAATGACTTTCATACCGTTTTGAAATTATAATTGTAGTTATAATGAAATGACATGAAATTATAGTATAAAATATTTTTCCCGGGAAGTCATTAGATACTTCTGTATTGGAGATTCTTGGATTGTATAAAATACAACCTAAACTGCTGAATAATTTTTGGCCCCCTGCAGTGTCATAGATTATTTGGGCCACACTTTTCAGTATATCTGAAATAATACAGTAAATTCTACATCTGGTATAAACTAAACTGGCCATACATGACCTGATAAAACCAATGAGACTAATCTTCTGTTACAGTCAGGATTAACCTTTTCGTGACCACTGGTCAGTAATGCCTACAGTAGATTTCCGGGCCAAATTAAGCAGTGTCAGCATGTGTTTGTTAACTTGACAGAAACACTACGATTAATTAACAAAACTAAATATATTTTTGTGCTAATTTTTTTAAAACATAATGCTTTTTTGGTTAACTGTTTTAATAAAAATGCTGCTTTTGTTTTTTGTTTTTTTCAATGGGCTGACACATCCCCCAATAAAAGGGGGAAAACAATGTTTCCATTTTATTTTTAACTTAAGGCTGAGGGCTTATTTTGTCTATGAAGCCGCTGACCTGCCTGTGATCCTTATGTCATAACTGACATAAGGATCACATGATCCTTTGATTGATTTTCAATCATCAGTGACAGTTGAGATAAAGGACTGGTTCACACTGGAACATGCAGGTTCCCATTGGTGCAGTTTTGATAGCCCATTTATTTAAATGGACTGCAAAACGCACTGGAACATGGAAAAAGTAGTGCAAGCACTACTTTTTTAGAACTCACTACACCAAACCATATAGTACTGCAGTACCAGGGGCGGACTGACAACTCATGGGGCCCCCGGGCAAAAGGGGATCATGGGGCCCCTGTGTCCTTGCCCATACTCAAAAAGCCTATGAAAAAGGTACCAAGGGCATCTCATGGGGCTCCCTACTGACCCTGGGCCCTCGGGCAGTGCCCGAGTTTCCAAATGGTCAGTCCGCCCCTGTGCGGTACCATGCGATTTGGTGGCTGCAAATGCATTCACAGAATATGCCTTTCCCACATTGAAAGCATGTAGTAAGCCCCATAGGGGAGCACTTTGATGCTCCTGGGTCATTATGAGAAAGATTTGACCCTCTTTTTTTTAGAACTTTTTGTGCATTGAATATGACTTTATGGTGACCTTGAACTTTATTTTAGATGAGTAGGCTGAGGAAGGACTGTGTTTGTATATAAATGTATACTGTATATTATACTGAAACAGTGAAGTGTATTGTATGTATCTTGGAACATTGAAAAACATAGCGTGAACTAATGTTATCTGACAGCAGCAGCTACAGACAAGTGCTCTGACATACATTACACATCCACGTAGCTAATCTGATGCTTGTCTCATAAATAGCTTAAGTAATGGTAAAGACATTTGTTCTAGAATAGTTACAGAGGGGCTCAGTGGGGCTGATAAAAGTTCATGATCTTCTCGCACTGACAGCGAGTACGATTAATAAACTTTGCTTCACTGAGGCAAATATACGTGTATATACCTACTGTTTTTTTTATACACATAGACCATAGGTATGTCATGGTGGACCAGAGTTTTGCACCCAAAATGTCATGGAGGTAAAATGGGTGGGTCTTTGTGGGAATGTAAAATGGATAGGGCTCAGTGGGTTGTCTTCACAGAGTGCATATGCAGTATATTAAACCTCTGGCTGCCATAGTGGGGTGCAGCGATAGATATGTATGGTATAGGCCACATTATACACAGCTGCAAATCATGAGCTTTGTGGACTCACTATGCCATCATGGGCAACTAAAGATTACAGGCAGAGCAGATGCTAGAACCTTGTAAGTTCTCCATAAGTTGTTGAGAACTAACAGCAAAGAGTGGCAAAGTCAGCAGTCCAATGGTCAAATCAGGCACAGGCAAACCAATCTTCTACAAGGTCATCTGAATAATCACAGGAAAGCTGAAAAACAATGCAATCCATACAATAAAAGGAATAATCCAAGGCATGAACAGTCAGATAGACTTCTAGTCAGTGCATGGAAGTCAGACTAACCTGTACATTAGACTCAGGCGGAATGTCCAACAGTCTGATTAAGCACTTCTGATTAGGGCAGGTGTGCACTGCTGCAATATTGATTGTCAATCAGCAGACAGCACAAGCACAATTCTGATCATTACACAAAGTATATCCCTTAAGGTCAAACACTTCCATACATTTATCCTGCTTAGAGATTTATCCCACAGTTTCATTTTTCATTTTTTGAATGTGCAACATCATCCTGATTGTTGAAAGTAATTGTCTTTCTGCTGTTCAGAATAAGATGTCTGCTTAGCTCTAAGATTGGCCAAAAACAGTTCTTGTTTGAGTGTTCCAAAGACATATCACTGCAAAATTATATACTGTACGTATGCAAGATGACAGTTGTATCGATAGGAAATTGCTTATGGTTCTGTCAAACAAACAACTACTCTTGGGACTAGGGTCAATCAGATAGGATAGGAAATGTTTTGGTTGCTAATGTTCTGCAAGAGGAGGTTGGCACCAGGAGTATCTGACTTTGCTGCTCTTTACTTCCTTTTCTCTGCCAGTTAAGCTGAGCATGCATGTTTATGGAGAAGCTAGCCAAGGTAAGTGGTGAAATTGTGCTTTTATTTGTGCCTGTGTATGTGATATGAGTGTGATCCTATTTGCAGGCACCTACAGATATCATATTGGGGTTTTTTTATGAAACGGTATCCTAATGTTTGTTTGTACAGTTTTGGTAAAGATCCTTCTACTAACTGTGACATGGTAATTCAGAGGTCATGCTGCATAGGCGGTTTCTATAGTTGCCTGGCGATTACATTGATCTGCTGACTTAAGTACATTGAATCAGTTACCTGAAATAAGTTAAACATCGGTATTCATGATAAGAGGAGTTTACATGAATTGTAGATACACTATATTGCCAAAAGTATTGGTCGGCCTGCCTTTACACGCACATGAAATTTAATGGCATCCCAGTTTTAGTCCATAGAGTTCAATATTGAGTTGGCCCACCCTTTGCAGCTATAACAGCTTCAGCTCTTCTGGGAAGGCTGTCCACGAGGTTTAGGAGGGTGTCTATGGGAATGTTTGACCATTCTTCCAGAAGCGCAATTGTGGGGCCAGGCACTGATGTCGGATGAAAAGCCTGGCTCACAGTCTCCGCTCTAATTCATCCCAATGGTGTTCTATCAGGTTGAGGTCAGGACTCTGTGCAGCACAGTTAAGTTCCTCCACCCCAAATCCGCTCATGTCTTTATGGACCTTGCTTTGTGCACTGGTGCACAGTCATATTGATACAGGAAGGGGTCATCCCCAAACTGTTCCCACAAAGTTGGGAGCATTAAATTGTCCACAATGTCTTGGTATGCTGACGCCTTAAGAGTTCCCTTCACTGGAACTAAGGGGCCAATCCCAACCCCTGAAAAACAACCCCACACCATAATCCCCCCTCCACCAAACTTTACACTTGGCACAATGCAGTCAGGCAAGTACCTTTCCCCTTGCAACCGCCAAACCCAGACACGTCTATCTGATTGCCAAACAGAGAAGCGTGATTCATCACTCCAGAGAACACATCTCCACTGCTCTAGAGTCCAGTAGCAGCGTGCTTTACACCACTGCATCTGACGTTTTGCATTGCACTTGGTGATGTAAGGCTTGGATGCAGCTGCTCGGCCATGGAAACCCATTCCATGAAGCTCTCTATGCACTGTTGTTGTGCTAATCTGAAGGCAATATGAAGCTTGTGTTAATCTGAAGGCCACATGAGGTTTGAAGGTCTTTAGCTATTGACTCTGCAGACAGTTGGCAACTTCTGCACACTCTGCACTTCAGCATGTGCTGACCCCGCTCTGTCATTTTACGTGGCCTACCACTTCATGGCTGAGTTGCTGTTGTTCCCAGTTGCTTCCACTTTGTTATAATACAACTAACAGTTGACCGTGGAATATTTAGTAGCAAGGAAATTTTAAGGATGGACTTATTGCGCAGGTGACAACCTATCACGGTAACACACTTAAAATTGCTGACAAACTGAGAGTGACCAATTCTTTCACAAATGTTTGTAGAAGCAGTCTGCATGCCTAGGTGCTTGTTTTTATACACCTGTGGCCATGGAGGTTATTGGAACACCTGAATCCTATGATTTGGAGGGGTGTCCCAATACGTTTGACAATATAGTGTATTTAGCTCCAAGAAAGTCTGTCACTTTGCCCTGAATATACAGTGGGCACTTGAAGAGTCTCTTATAAAGTGTTTATATAGCCAAATTTTTTTTTATAGAGTATGGAATGGTTAAAACCATGTCAGCTTATTTTTGCTGTGTGTGTCCCACTGGGGAGATTTCCCTTCACTTCTGGTCCCAGAAGTACAGCAGAAAGTGAGAGGAAATAGTCTCTAAGTGAGTTTCTCCTCTTATGCAGATTTCACTGAGACAGGTGTCCCCACTGGAAGCCTTACCCTCACCTGTCCTATTGAGGACTCTATCATTTGTCATTTTCTGCTTTGTTGACAGTAATCACCCAGCAGTCCCCAACAATGGGGACACAGACTGCAATAAAAATATGACAGTGGGTCTATGGCCAGCCATGCACATGTAGACTTCTCTATATCAATCAACTGAAATGATACACAGTGTGGGTGAGAGAATCGCCCCTGAGGGCTATGTGTTCAGACAGCCACAGCACTCAAGGCTGCCTGAATACCTAAACAGTGGGGGCTAATTTGTGCCGGCTGCTGCTTTACAACACAGTGGCTGATATGTGGTGCAATGTAGTGGGACCACCGAAGTGCTGATGTGCCAGTCACAGTGACATTTAATTACATTCTATCAACTGCTGCGCGGTGCAAGGCAGTTGGAAAAAAGTACAGCCTGCTGTCCTAATTGTTTTTACACAGTGCTGCAAAGTGTGGTGTGAGCCGGGCACATAGGAGACCAGGCATTTCTCTATGTCTTGTGGTGGGATTGCACCGAAACAGCTGCCCAAAGCAGTCCCACTACACATGGTGTGAATATACCCTGCTTGCTTCTGATGCAGTCACTGTTTGGCTGACAATTTTCCACCTGACTCAGTCAATTTTTTAATCAGATTTTATTGAGCTGGGTGGCTGGGTTGAGCTGGGTGAAAAGGACCAGCCAGGGCTCGAATTTTGTTTGATTCAGGAAGAATCGCTGTGTATGGTTAGCTTAACCCTCCCAATTCTACTCCTCCAATGATGAATAATGATGTTTAACTTAATGTTTCACTTACATACATTTTAAAGGATATCAACCCAGAGAACAAAAAGTACAGAAACACCTGTAGATTATATTAGAAATAAAGGATAATAACTAGTTCCATCATTCCACTATATACAGTGAAGGAAATAAACTGCTTGGTGATAGTTTGGTAGCCCAGTCCAGCCTTGTGTAGGTCTACAATCTTGTCCCTGACATCCTTGGACAGCTGTTTGGTCTTTGCCATGGTGGAGAGTTTGGAATCTAATTGTTTGATTGCTTCTGTGGACAGGTGTCTTTTATACAGGTAACAAAATGAGATTAGCAGCACTCCCTTTAAGAGACTGCTTCTAATCTCAGCTTGTTACCTGTATGAAAGGCACCTGGTAGCCAGATATCCTGCTGAATAATAGGGGATCAAATTCTTATTTCCCTCATGAATATGCAAATCGGTGCATTATTTGTTAGACATGCATTTCTTTTGAGCTTTTTGTTGCTATTCTGTCTCTCAGTGTTACATTGCACCTACTATTTGATTTTTAGACTGATCACTTCTTTGTGAGTGGGCAAACATTCAAAATCAGCAGGGGATCAAATACTTATTTCCTTCACTGTAAAGGCGATAAAGGGTCCTTTCACATGGGCGGACCTGTTTAGCGTATCCGCTTGCTCAGCGGGGGATTTCTCCGCTAATCAGGTCTGTGTCCGCTCCGCTACTGCAGAGCAGACACAAAGCAGCTCGCTCTCCTCAATGGGCGGTCAGATGAAAACGGACTGCCTGTCTTTTTCCAACCGACCCGACTGATGGAAGGAGAATTGGATCCCCATCTGTCCCTTTTTTGCGGATCGGATTGGATGTTGGCAGGTGTAAACGGACACGTCTGTTTACACCCGCCGCTCCATAGAAGAGAATGAAGGTTCCAATCAGGTCTGCCTGAAAAACGGGTAGGCAGACCCGATCGGAACGTCCATGTGAAAGAGGCCAAAGACATATGTGTTTGAACTCCAACCTGGATGACAGCTATGGAACCCTCCAGAGATACAGGGAGGTAGTGAACATCCAGGGACAAGAAATGTTTTCTTAAAGGATCACAGGTGAAAATAAAGGGTAAAAAAGTCTAAAAGAGAAAACTAATGCAGCCAGCACATGTAAGTAATAGTAAACTGCAATAGAGCACACTTTTGGTTTTTTGGTTTAGATACACTTTAAGGCAAGGTATTTTAAATGATATTTGCTGACAAACAGAGTGGTTTTTCATCAGTCATTCAGATCATCATAATTCCACAAGATCACCACAGACACCTCACCAAAGACTGCTTACATCCCACTGCGTTCTAGGGGTCAGCTTTGGTCACTTTGATGTCGGCAGCCAATGATGAATTGTCACATTTAGGCAACCTGACCACATCCGCTGTTTACGGAGAGCCTGTTGCAAATTAAACTCCTCCATCCTATTCCACGTACCAGAATGAGCATTATCAAAGGGCTGAACCATGTGTTTATGGAACGATATCATTTAGCTGGCTCAGATAATGAGCATTACTGGTATTGAAATGATCTGCTCCCCTTTAATTAATTTTGCAAAGAGGAGTCATTTCTGAGTGGTTATTAGTGTGTTAAGAGCCATAATGATAAGGCACAAGTTTATTTGTTTGTTCGCACTGTAGACGGAAAAGCCATGTTGGTGCTGGACGTGTCCCTGTGGCTCTGGGCCATGTTCTCGCTACCGTTGCTCTCCAGGTTTCGGGTCTCTTCATGTACAATCCAATAGGCAGTGTTCCTGTAGATGTTTTGCAACACTTTACTAGAGTTGTGTGTGTATAAGTGTATTTAAACCTCAAAACAAAACAAAAAAATGAATATATTGTAGCTTACCAGTCCTTAGTTGTGGTGACTGCATTAGTTTTCTTTTTTTTTGGTCTAAGAACAATTTCAGCAAGTACATGAAATACCAGTCTTGCCAAAAATGCAGTGTTCTTGTCACTTCCTATATGTTTAAGGGCCCATTTCCACCTTGTGACCTGGTATGTTTTTACAAGACAATGTGTGTTGTGTTAAGGCCCATTGAAATGAATGGGTTGACAACATACCAAAATGAATGGACATGTATCATTTTCGGTGGAACAATCCAACATTCATTCCTGTGCAACTCATATGTGACCTGGGTGCAGTGTGATTTCAGCCTATTCATTTGAATGGGCTAAAATCGTGCCATACTGCAGCAAAAGTAGTGCATGTACTACTTTACAAAATGCAGAGCAACTGGATTGCATGATGTTTCTGTACCATGCGATTCAGTGCAGGCAAGCACCCTTTGTTTGCAACCTGTGTTTGGGGTGTTGTAAGCATTGCACTGATGCCTGCTGCAGATCGCATGTTTTGAATGCAGTAGGGAAATGTGTTCGGAATGTGAGTTTTCCACACCCATTCTGGTGTGAGCTGGCCCTTAGGCTAGGTTCACATATGTGCGGCCGTGTGGGCCGCGATTTGCGCTGGCACAAGAGACCATTCAGTTGAATGGACTCCCGTACCCCAGGACATGCAAGGAAGAAATCCATGCACTACAAGGGAAATCATAGCCTGCACAGGAGCCAAGATTCCCAGTACGGATGTGATTTCTGGCGTGGGTGGCGTGCCTTAAGAATTAATGGCACCCGCCTGCGGGTCCCGCATTCCTCTGTGTGGGTGGTGGGGCTGCAGGTATTTGTGCGGGTCACTCAGTGGCACCACCCGTGCAGATGTAAACTGTATATGCAGTAAAGCATGCTTGTTAAACTCACTGTAGAACCTAAGGGGTTAATCCTCTGCATCGTGTAAAAAGGCTGTTTGATCCTTTATTCTCTGCCCCTCCTCTTATTCAAATGTCCACCTGATACAGACTGAATCCATACTCACATGCACATGCTCAGTTTGGTGTGTATTGCTAGAAAGGTTTTTTTTTTTCTTGGGAGAGTGCATGTGATCAGCACAGGGCCAATCAGCACTGTCAAGACAGAGGTCAGGAGTTTCAAATCCTCCTAGAGCTGAAAGAAAACTCCTCCTACAAGCTTTAACCAGTGCTCTGCTGAAGTCAAAAGATTGCTCTAACTGCTGATGAGAAAAGGTATTTAGCAGTTTATATTTACTAAAATAATTGCATTTCCATGTTTTGTGTACTGTGGGAGACCAGATATAGTGGATGCAGGGTCCTGGGTTACTTTAAATTGTTACTTTGCCCTGCATATGCCTGCTTTTTATGGAACAAAATGGTCATGTTGACCCTCTGCAACTACCAGAGCACACCTGAAGGCTCCATATGCTGTTTGTTTCTACGCACTGCAACCAGGCTGTGATGCATTGAAATGAATGAAATTTCATTTTGAGATTTCAATAAAGTTGGAAGAAAGAAAAAAAAAAGTACACCGACCCTTGCTGAACCTCAGTGATGGCATGTCATAAGTGAAACTTGGAGGCGTCCATTGCTGAATATTTCTGAAAATGCTGGTTGTCAGACTGTTTTACTGACCCTCTTACTTCAGGACTTTGAAACACTAACCTTATGCCCCGTACACACGATGAGAATATCGGACGAACGATTGGCTGTTTTTTTTCGCCTGCTAGTCTTACATCGAAAGGGAAAAGGTTACTAAAGATACTAAAATTCTCGTATGAAAGAAAAGAAATTCGAAAGTGATGTCATGTATTGCGTTGTATTTGTATTGTATTTTCAGACGACTACTGTACTGATTAAACGAAAATCGTGCAATCTGGTGTCGTACGAGAAAAAATTTTGCGCTTGTCCCTTCGGATATTGTCGTACGAATTGTCGTGATCAGCTCTTGAAAGCTGTGTACTGACGATCCGATTATCGGACGATCGGTCCTCGCACGAAAATTTTCGGACGATTTTCTTATAGTGTGTACGAGGCATAAGACATGTATGCAGATGAAGACTTCTGACTGGTTTGTACTTCTGACCCCGCTCTGACTTTACTGGAAAATGATTGAAGTACAGCCAGGCAGTTAACATTTTCAGGAGGAGGGTAACAGTGGCAGCGTTCCTATTGCTCAGGTTATAGTGGATTGTTCTCTCATTTTTGCTGCAAATGACTTGCCTGGGCACCAATCGGCCTGATTACACAATTAGTTCCGCAGAAAGAGTAAAAACACAAGCTGCAGTACACAATATTCCTATTTGTCTTTTCTCATGAATAGCATGTGATTATAAATGGAGTCAGCATAAAGCTGTTTGTCATTAGAATTGTTTTAAAGTGTAATGTGTTCTGGTATTCATTAGCTAGAAGTTGAAAACTGCTTTAAAGGGCATGTGCAGCATACAGTATATACACCGTTCAGCCATAACATAAGATCACTGGCAGGTAAAGTGAATAACATTGAGGACCTCATTACAATGGCATCTGAAAGTTAGTGGGCTATATTAGGCAGCAAGTAAACAGGTTGTCCCTGAAGTTGATGTGTTGAAAGCAGAAAACGCGAACATCAGCTTATTGTGTATGGGGCTATGTATCTGCAGACTGGTCAGAGAGCCCATTCTGACTCGTGTCCACAGCCAAAGGTGTCTACAATGGCAATGTGAGCATCGGAAATGGATTTAGCAGCAATGGAAAAAGATGGCCTGGTCTGGTGATTCACATTTTCTTTTACATCACGTGGATGGCTGGGTGTAGGTGCATCTCATCCCTGGGGCAGAGTGGGATGCTGTATGGGAAGATGGAAAACAGGCAGATGCAGTGTGATCCTTGGTGCTGCCATTCATGTGGATGAAACTTTGACATGTACCACCTACCTAAAGATTGTTTCTGACCAAGTACACCCCTTCATAGAAACAGAATTCCCTCAATTGCAGCGGCCTGTTTCAGCAGGAAAATGCGCCCTGCCACACTGCAAAAATGGTTCAAGAATGTTTTGAGGAACACGTTATTAAGTATGAGATGTGTATTTGCTCTCAATTCTCCAGATCTCAATCCAATCGAGCATCTGTGGGATATGCTGGAAAATCAAGTCAGTTCCATGGAGGCCCCACATCACAATTAACAGGACTTAAAGGATACACTACTATCGGCTTGGTGCCAGATACCACAGCATGCCTTCAGAGGTCTAGTAGTGTCCATGTCTCCATGGGTCAGGGCTGTTTTGGTGACAAAAGGAGGACCTACTCTATATTAGGTGGGTGGTCATGAAGTTATTGCTGATCAATGTATATATTGTATGTTATATATGGTTAGTTATTTGCCCCTTCCCCCCTGATAAAACTGCAGACTCTGCGTCAATGAGCAAAAGTCAGGTCTTAGTGCTGTCTGTTTTCCTATTGGGAATATTTCCTCCTACTTCCTGTCAGAGTAGGAAGTAATTGGAAATCTTTCTCTTTCCAGTGGAGACACATATTAAATCAAAAAGACATTTTTATTAGAGTGCTGAAGGGTTAGAACTTTAACAACATTTTATTGCTATCAGTGTCTTCCTGTTCCGTTGACAACTACTCCCCCCAAGTATTTGTGTAGGTGTCACCGGGACAGGAAGGGAAAAGCTCATCATTGGGGTTACAGACAGAAATAAAACCCTGTCAGAAATGTTACCTTTCCCCCATTCTATACTAGACCTCTAGAGAGATTGCAATAGAAATCTATGGAGAGTTACAGGTGAGGCCAGGACGTTGACTTTCATAACAGGTTTTACACAAACATTGAAGACTGGTCCTGCCGGATTGAGGTAAGTATTCATCTGGGCAGGGGAAGGGGGGAGTATAGGTTAGAGAAGGAAGAGGGGGTGAGGGAATAGGGTCATCGTTCATTCTTTTAAAGTTCAGTTATTCATCAAGGCCAGTGGTGTATTTAGGCAACACAAAAATCGAACCTCCCAACCGATGCGAGAGCCTGAAACTGACCAACACCCCCCCCGTAACCCTCATGGAGAGAGCCTGCCATTGACCAACAACACCCCTGCCCCCCCACCTGAGATAGCCTTCCACTAACACACATCCCCCCACCTTCCCAGCGAGGGAGAGAAAGACACTCACCTTCACAGCTCTGGACATCCCTGGTAACAAGAGTTGGGCTTTCCATATACCATCAAGCAACTCGCAGACTCTCTCAGATCCCACCTGGTCCCCGTGCCGCATATGTCCTTTCTTCTGGGGAGCGGTGCTGCCCCCCTGAAAAGTGCTGCCCTAGGCAAATGCCTTGTGGTAAATATGCCCCCGCTTAAGGCCCATTCACACTGAAGCACATGCTAGGGATACACTGATACCATTTTTTTTTATTGGCGAGTACGAGTACCGATATTTTTGGTCAAGTACTCGCCGATATCGAGTACTGATACTTTGCGGTATGATTTGCGTAATGGATGCAAATTGCACTGCAAAGAATAGCATGCGATTTGAACAGGATTGGACTTCATGTCCAAATTGCATGCGATTTCCCCACTGTTCCTGTGTGGTCCCAAGCTTGTCCTAGCCCTAGTTCATACAGGAGTGGTGCGGGACACCTCCATGCAGGCATCCCATGCTGAGTGTCAGTGGTAGGAGAGGAGAGAAAGTGGTGAGGATTTGAAATCCCTGCCGCTCTCTTTCCTCTCCTTGCAGCGATGATAGTTTGGGCTAGATGGCATCTCTTTGGTCCATCCATTAGTGCAAATTGCACCGCAATGTATCGGTTAAGGTATTGATAGTATTTTCATGAGTACTAATGAAGGTACTTGGTATCGGCAGTAATACCGGTATCGTTATCAGTGCCACCCTAGCTCATGGGTTAACCCATGTTGCGTCACGTGTTAATGGCATAAATTCATTATGAATTGGCCCCCAACGCACTAAAACAAAACAAAAAAAAAATTGTGAATGGCTGTTTTTTCAAAGGCCAGTTCACTCCAGCACATAGCATTTACATTATGGTAGAGCGTGTTGTGTTGTGCCCTACTGTACAACGTGTTGGGTTGCCATTCACAATGAATGGCACTGCACCGAACTTGGAGAAGGTGTATTGTCAATGTTATGGCAATTTGCCCTCAAGGTCCCTGTAATATCATCCAATTACTTTGCCCATTCTGGGTTTATTTCAGGTTCTTTTTGAATCACTGAAGCCATGATAATAATCATGCGGCAGGATAAACATCATGGCTACCCCTGCAGTCTTCCCCATAATCTTATTCTAATGTAAGCATATAACTAGTCCTGCAGTATCGTTAGCCAAACAGTTTTAGCCTTCCAGGCAGAAGTAAGCAGCTCTCCCCAGACCCTCTCACCGTTCCTTGTTTTTGAAATATTAGCTCAGCTGCATTACACGGTGTATGCTGTGCAAGAATGATTTTGCTGGAGAGAGAAGCCTGATTCCTGATCTGTTCCCAGCACATTGCAGTCTCTAGTGACATTAGAGAAGCTTAGCATTTTGTAAATGTGAAGCATTATAATGAAATTCTAAAGCCCTCCACTCTCAGCTCCCTACAGAACATTAGTTGTCATTCGAATTGGTCCAAAAAAGCTCACGCTCTGGGCTCACCCGCATCCATTCTTCCTGCAGCCACTACTTCCAGCCGTGTACAATTATTTCATTTGGCTGACGTCCCAGAGGAAGTTGCTGCAGAGGACTGCAGACCAAGTTTCTGTTTCTTTCTTTTTCTGTTTTTGACATTTTTGTACTGCTGCTATTTAAAGGCTCATTAAAATGAAAATAAAATAAAGATGTCTTGATCGCTGCAATAACTAACAGCAATAAGAAGGAGGAAGGAAGAAAGAAAAATGAATCATGTTATTTGCATTTAAAAATATAACGTGATCTACTTTTTTCAGCTCAAGAAGTCCTAATAATGAAAGATTAGCTCCTAGTAGCATCTGGTAAGAGGATGAGCTTTCTGTTGGGTTAAACTACATTGTGGGCAGTGGTTAGGTTGGCATTCCCTGACCTGTGCAGTACATCTCCACAGTCTTGCAAGACTGAAGGCAACTCTTGTGTTTACCTGGATGTTTTACCCCCTGCAGACACCCCATTGTTAACACAGATGGAAGTCTGTCTTATCAGATATTGGGATTGAAAAATCTAAAGGTCACCATACAAGGCTGGAGAAAAAATCAGTTGATTTCCCCATCCACTCTAAAGCTGGCTGTAGATGCTGGCTCTGCAAGGACTAGTCGAGATTTGAGCCACCTATGAGCAGGCTGATTATATCCAAGTCGATCCATCGATCAACTTGGGTACAACCAGCATGTCGGATTTCTAGCATGCGATTATTGCTGCTATTAACAATCACTATGTTCTCCCAGCAGGGTAAGCTCCCCGCGACCCCCTGCCGGGAGGACACAATAGCTCCTCCGGAGGGATTCCCCAATGAACATTGGCTGTTTTGATGGGAGAATCGAGCAATTCAAGCAAGAAAATTACACCATCTATGGGCTGCAAAACAGCGTGGATGGAGCAATCTCTACTGCCAGCTATTGTATTAAGGTAGCTGTGGCACCCACAGCTGCCTGAATAGTGTCAGCATCTGATGTAGTGTTCAACTGATAATTTCCTACCTGGCTCTATGAAATTTTTAATTGACTTTTGTCAAGCCCTGTGGTGCTTGCAGGGCCACCCATGTCTCAAGTTTTGGCCAATTAAGCAGGAATCAAGTCATCTATGGGGATCTTTTTTCTTAAAGTCAGAGTTAAATGCTCCTTTATACTGTACATCCTGCTCTTCTTTATAGCTGCAAATGTCCTCCATGAACAAGATTCACATCCTTTACTCTTAAAAAGAAATTCCAGGTATGGATATTTTATATAAAATTACAATGGCCCAGCTTGGCCCAATGTAAACTCTGTATAAACCATACATGGCCGATTCCCATGGAAGCTGGAAATCATTAAAGTAGACACAGCTACTCCGGTGATCTCCTCTAGCTTTTGGGTCCTATGCTGTGGTGTGGTGAGTGGTGACCGGCAGCTTTCTGAAAACAGGTTCACTTTGTCCAATCAGAGAACGCTTTGCATTAATATAGAAAATGTACAACATTCTCTGAATGGCATCCGTGTTGAGAGGCCAACCTCCTGTGTTTGGAATGCAGCAGGGCAGCATATTGGTGCCCAGAAGCAAGTGAAGACTCCTTTCAGTATCCACTTCAGTGATTTCCAACTTTTGGGTCCTCAGCCAGTTATGGTATATACATATTGTAGTTACAGTGGTCCAAGCTGGACCAATGCAACTGTGTATAAAATATCCATACCTGGAATCCATCTCTAAAATCATGGTAATTGTTCTGCTTACCTGCTTCCTTAGTCACCTCCCCCTCCCAGACTGCTGATTGGTTAATGAAGGAACAGCATTGTATTGGTGAGGTCATTTCTGTTCCCTGCTCTCTTGTTAGTATGTTCACAAACCTACATTAGTAGAACTTCAACTGCTCCAGTGTGCGGCCCCACTTTTTCCCAGTTTTAGTGTTGCTGTAGAGTAGCCATTCTTAAACTTTTCAACACAGAGGAGACCTTGAGATAACTTTCCTGTCTCAAGGAACCCCTGGTAAAGATTACTATATCTACAACGCATGATACAGTAGTGAAGAGTAGAAGAATTACCCCCTTACAGATAGCTAAAAAGATCAATGAATGCTGCTGCTAGACTCATACACCTTACCAACTGATCAGGGACTGCTGCCCCTCTCTGCCAATCCCTCCACTGGCTTCCACTAACCCAACGTATAAAATTCAAAATACTAACCACAGCTTACAAAGCCATCCACAGCACTGCCCCATCTACATCGCCAACCTCATCCACAGATACCACCCAAATCGCCCACTCCGCTCCTCCCAAGATATCTTCCTCTCTAACTCCCTCATCACCTCCTCCCACGCTTGCCTCCAGGACTTCTCCAGAGCCTCTCCCATCCTCTCGAACTCTCTACCACAGCATGTCCGGTCAGCCCCGACCCTGTCTGCCTTTAGGCGATCTTTGAAAACCCACTTTTTCAGGGAAGCCTACCCCACCTCCACCTAAAAACTGTACTTGAATCACCTCCACCAGATCATCCCCCGCAGCCATCACCTTTTGTATCACCTCCCCCTTCCTTTAGATTGTAAGCTCCACGAGCCGGGCCCTCACATTCCTTCTGTACTGAAAGTATTGTAATTGTACTCTCTCCCTTATATTGTAAAGCGCTGCACAAGCTGTTGGCACTATATAAATCCTGTATAATAATAATAATCAATGGTGTCAGTGGGAACTTATCTGAGTGGAAAAAATTGCTCCACTTTTTCCCAGTTTTAGTGTTGCTGTACTTTTCAACACAGATGAGACCTTGAGATAACTTTCCTGTCTCAAGGAACCCCTGGTAAAGATTACTATATCTATAACGCATGATACAGTAGTAAAGAGTAGAAGAATTACCCCCTTACAGATAGCTAAAAAGATCAATGGTGTCAGTGGGAACTTATCTGAGTGGAAAAAAATTGCTGATTGCTCAAGGAACCCTTAGCAACCTCTGAAGGAACCCTACAGTTCCATGGAACCCTGGTTGAGAAACCCTGCTGGAGAGGAAGCTGATATAAAAATAAATACAGGTATGTGCACTAGTTATTAAAAATACATTTCAGTTTTGTTTTTGTTGATACATTAGAATAAATAAAATTAATAAAAAAATGTAGAACTGAGGCATATGTTTGTAGGTAACTCTATGACCTGTCTGACCATCTGAAGTCAATTGGCTGGAATGGGTTTTCTTGCCAATCGTTTCCACAGGGACAGCCATCGCCTTCAGTACTGCCCTCCGTACTTTAATGACACAAAGGTGCCTTATCTTCAGCTTGCAGTATATTTTTTACTGTATATCAGCAAGACCTCTGTTTTTGATGAGTCTGGTCTACATTACTCTTTGTAGTGTTTGATATCTATAGCTAAACACACACATCCTGTTTATTAACATTCCTGCCTTTTTCCTGGAGTTTCTATATGTAAATCTCAGTATTCCCTAGCAAACCTTTACATATAATGCGCCCAGCTGCATTGATAGTGACAGGGGGCACAGTATAACTCTCCAGGTTCCTAAACAGTTGTCCTCATATACTGTGTGGCCCAAAGTCAGAGATTTGTGCTTTGTGACAGCTGTAAATACATTGCATTAGGAACGACCTATATATAGAGGAGATAGAATTCTACTTGTGTGATAACGACTTAGCCGAGCCCTGACCCCTGCCGAACTTGGCAACAGTATTTGACTTTTTTGGAAGTAAACCCACTTTGGTATCTTTTACCTACAAGTAATCTTTTAATAAGGTTTACCTGTAGGCACTGTAAACGTGCACAGTTTAGGAGATATTTACTGTAGACGTGCCAATGATTTCACCAGCACATGCGCACTGTGCTCCCAGTGGACTGCGTTCCATCCATTGAGTGAGCCGTGCTGCAGCTGAAACTCCCATGCGTATGCTTAGGAGTGACGACATCACAGCTTGGCCAATCAGATGGAAGCAGCTCGCGAACCCAGAATGAAAACATAGTAAGGATGGAAGCCTTGGGGAGTCATGACAGCGCTCCACTGGAGGGCTTTGTTTTCAGGTAAGTCATTCATAATGTGCTAGTATGTGATGCTTACTACCACATTATGCTCTGAACTTGAAAGGAGAAGATGTTTTAAAATTTCTTTTGGGCAGTCTACTTCCGCTTTAAGCCTCTAACGATATCTGTAGGGGAAAATGTTAGATAATACTTGCCTACCACAATTTCCCCTAGAGCTTGGGCAAGGCTTACCCCATCCTCCTTCTGGTGAGATTGATGGGAATGTTGAGTAGCCTAAATCTTTCCAGCAGGCCATCTTGAACTGTGCTTCAGCGTTTTCATGGAAGATTTTGAGTACTCAACATTTCCTGAGATCCCGTTGACAGGATTGTGATGTCACCCCCTGCACTAAAAAAGCTGCATCTATCTCCCCCCCTACAGGTTTTTTAAATGGGGAGGGGGCCACAATACTAAATAAGCAGACCTTGTTTGAAGAGAGCTCCAGGAATTATTTGTATTTCATACTTACATTGGCCCAGCTTGGTACAATGTACAGATGCATTACTTATATTTGATGGACATTGATGAAGATGGGAATCTCTGTAGCATTCAGCACTAATACCATGCCAAAGTCCTGGGTGTCACCCTGGACTCCCACCTCTCCTTCCTACCCCACATCCAACTGCTATCTAGATCTTGCAGGCTCCACCTCCAAGATACGCACATTCCTCACCCCAGACACCACCAAACAATTTGTACACTCCCTCATCTTCTCACGCCTGGACTATTGCAATTCCCTTCTCACTGGCCTACCCAAACGAACGTTATCCCCACTCCAGTCGATCCTAAACTCAGCGGCTAGACTCATCCACCTCACCAGCTGCTCCACATCTGCCTCCCCCCTCTGCCAATCCCTTCACTGGCTCCCGATTGCCCAACGCATCAAATTCAAACTGCTAACCCTGACCTACAAAGCCATTCACAACGCCGCCCCGAACTACATAACTGACCTGATACCCAAATACTACCCTACCCGTGCCCTCCGCTCCTCACAGGACCTCCTACTCTCTAGCTCCCTGGTCTCCTCCTCCCACGCCCGATTGCAGGACTTCTCTAGGACTTCCCCCATCCTCTAGAACTCCCTACCCCAATCCATCAGACTGTCACCCACCCTCCTCACCTTCAGGCGCACCCTGAAAACCCTCCTCTTCAGGGAAGCCTATCCCAACCTCACCTAACACCTGACCTCACCTAACAACCTCCTCCACTCCTCCCACCACTCCATCCCCCACATCCATCTCCTCCTGTATCACCTTCCCCTCTCTCCTAGATTGTAAGCTCGAAAGAGCAGGGCCCTCAAACCCCTCATGTACTGTTTTGTTGCTGTCTTGTCTCATGTTCTGTCCCCCTTGCTACTGTACAGCGCTGAGCATACCCTTTGGCGCTATATAAATACTGTATAATAATAATACAGTATAAGCCATGATCCTCTGGGTCCTGCTCAGGTTCTATTCAAGCTGCTGCCCCACTGCTATACTGATCACATGGGTCACTTGCTCTGCACAGCCATCATTTATAGAAAGCCTTGTATTGTTTTAGTGAACACGTGGAGTATTCTGATTGGACACGGTGAAGAGAAAGGACACAGACTCACAGTCTCCATCTTGTCCAATCAGAGAACACCTTGTATTCCTTTTAAAAAAAAAGTGTTCTTTGAATATTGGTGGTGCCAAAACAAGCGACCCTTGTGGTTAATGTGCAGTGGGGCATTTGCTTGCATAGATCCTGAACAGGACCCAGAAGTTTTTACAGCTATTACTGTAGTGATGCCAACTACTACAGTGATTTCCAGCTTCCCCAGCAGTTCATCAGATATGAGATGTGGATACTAGTGATGCACCAATATATTGGCCGCCGAAAATTATAGGCTGAAAATAGGGTATCAGTGTTTTGCCCATAGAAAAAAAAGGTGGCAGTAATTATAACTGAGTTCGATGCAAAATCGCGTCCCATTGACTTCAATGCAAAATTGCATCCCATTGACTTCAATGCAAAATTGCATCCCATTGACTTCAATACAAAAATGTCCCCTATTTACTTCAATGCAAATTCACGTTCCACTGACTTCAATTCAAAAATGATTGTTTTATTATTATTAATATTATTATTATTATACAGGATTTATATAGTGCCAACAGTTTGCGCAGCGCTCTACAAAATTAAGGTAGACATTACAGTTACAATACAATTTGGTGCAAGAGGAAACAGGGCCTGCTCATCAGAGCTTACAATCTACGACTATTGACTTCACTGCAAAAAGACATAATATTCTTTTTATTTTCTGTCCAATTTTTGTGTGTTAATCTCAATAAAAGTTATTTTACGTTACTGGATTGTGTTTTTTCAAATTCATATTAATTTAAATTCATGATATTAATAAAAAATTCCTGTATAACACAATTATATATGAAAAATATATATTGTTAAAAATTTCAGTTTTGGTTTTCGGTCATGTGCATCCTGAATTTTTGGTTTCGGTTCAGAATGTTCATTTTGGTGCACCACTACTGGATACTTGCATTATGCCAAGCTGGACCAATCTAAGTTTTCAATACAAATAAGTCTTGGAGTTCAGCTTTAAGTTGCCACTTTTATTATCAACAAGGGACCATAAGAATTATAACTAGGTTTTGTTGGTTAAATCTGCTTAACAGATCTTGTCTCTTGCGCTGTGCTGAATATGCACTTTTTTACAACAAACTTGCCAAGTCCACAAAATGTTTTGTT
This sequence comes from Staurois parvus, assembly GCF_062004578.1. Classification (NCBI taxonomy): domain Eukaryota; kingdom Metazoa; phylum Chordata; class Amphibia; order Anura; family Ranidae; genus Staurois; species Staurois parvus. The sequence continues at coordinate 1,787,637 of NW_028318021.1, read as the reverse complement.
GCTTTGTCACAATGACCTAAGTTTTTCCGAGTCCTGTTACACCATAAAGAAATATTGAAGGCCCTTGATTATTCATTTATGTTACAGAAGGGCTGTTTATCATGAATCTAGTTCACTATTTTATGTTTTTGGATGAATTTAGCTATTTGTTATATTTAAAGTCTAACTTTACCATTTGTTTTTTTGGGGGGTTTTATAGAGTTGAGAAGATTACGTTTTTGTGTTTTTTCTTTATTGATCATTGAAAAACACATCTGGATTCATCCGATGTGTGGGTTTATACTGTCATCCACAGGAGCAGGTCTCCTTACTTAACAAACTGAAGATGTTGATTCATCAGTCCAAACATTCATATGGAAATTCAGAATAATTGTTACATCATTTGATAGTACCATTATGGACTTAACAAATTTCAAGAAAAATGTGGTCCGACTGTCATGCTGTTTCACGTTCTGCATTAGATTAAGTATTATATTAAGTATGAATTTTCCTAATCAAAAACCATATTTCCAAAATTTTTAATGTTGCTCCGAAATGAAAATTCTTGGACTGAAATCAAAAATTCAGGATGCATTTGGCCGAAAACTGACACCAAAACCGAAATTAACAGTTTTTTTAAAATATATTTTTTATATATATAATTGTATTATATTTGACATTTTAATTATTATCATGAATTTAAATGAACATGAATTTATTTTCAGCACCTTTTGGCCAATAGGCTGCTTTCACTCTGAGCAGTTTTTGAAGCGCTTTTGCTTTAAAAAAAAGCTCCTGAAAAATGCATCCCTTGTTGTTCACACCAATGAGCTTTTTGCAGAATGGGACACGTTCACATCTATGCTTTTTTGAGCTGCTGCATTTTTGGAAAGGGTCAGGGACTTTTTTAAAAGCAAAATTTTAAAGCATTTTCCATTAAATAGACTTCAGTGGAGATGCTGTAGAAAACCATGTACTGCATTTTTTTATGCAGTTTCATGCGTTTTCTGCATTTTTGATGAGGCTTGTGTTTTTAATCTGCCCAATTGGCCAAAAATGCCAATAAAAAACGCATCAAAAAACATGCGTGCAATAATGCAAAATGCTCTGCAAAACGGGAAAAACGCAAACTGCATCGGTAGGAACCAGGCCTGAAACAGCAAAAACACACGTGTTGCATTTTTTAATGCTTGTTGTGTTTTTAATCTGCCCAGCAACAAGTTGGCCAGACAAAAAAAACATTAAAAAAAGCATACAAAAATGTGGCAAAAATGCACAAAGCACTGCAAAACGCAAACTGCATTTGTGTGAACCAAGTCTGAAATGCACTGAAAACCCATCAAAACGCACATGTGTTGCGTTTTGATGTGTTTTTTGAGTCACATAACCTATGAAAAATGCACCCTAAACGTGGTAAAATTGCTGCAAAATCACGTCAAAATTGCAGGTAAAATAGCGGCAAGATCGCAAGAAAAATCACAGCAAAATCATGTGTTTTTGGCAGCCATTATCAGCACCTTTTTTCCTATTGGCAAAATTCTGATCACATTATTTTGGGCCGATACACTTTATTGAAAATGAAATAAACATTTTGGCTGGGGTTTGGCTTCAAAGGAACCCTTAAGGGGAATATATAAACTGTCATTTCTGATTTGACCTTCTGAAAATGTTAGTTGCTTGGCTGTAATGCTACTGCTTAAACTTTCTAGGGCACTGACTCAGAACAGGTTTGCGGAGTAGGGGTTCCGACTTCATTCTGACTTTACTTGCGCCATGCCTGTATGCCTCCACATGGTGAACCTCTAAATGCCAAATGGATGGAATGGAAATGCTGAATGCTAGGCTTTCATGCTAACCAACTGACTTACATACTTTGAGATGTGATATAAGTCTTTATATGCCTACTTGTTTTAGATCAAGGGTCTCCAAAATTTCTGAAGAAAGGGCCAGTTTACTCTCGTTGAAGCTTTAGAGGGGCCAGACTGTGGGGTTAGAAAATGCCCTAGTGTCAGTGAGTGTAAACAGTGCTCCAAGGAATAGTGCCTTATTGTTGGTATCCGTGGCAGGAATGGTGCTTTATTGTTGGTATTCAGGGTAGGAATGGTGCCCCTTCAATGGTGGTTATGGGAGAAATGATGCCCCATCATTTGCGTCTGTTGGAGAAATGATGCCCCATAATTGGCATCTGTGGGAGAAATTATGCCCCATCATTGGTGACTGTGGGAGAAATAATGCCCCATCATTGGTGTTTATGGGAGGAATGGTACCTCGTCATTGGTGTCAGTGGGAGGAATGGTGCTCCATTGTCGATATTCAGGGTAGAGAAATGATGCCCCATAATTGGTGCCTATGAGAGAAATGATGCCTCATCATTGGTGACTGTGAGAGAAATAATTCCCCATCATTGGTGTTTGTGTGCGGAATGGTACCCCATCATTGGTGTGTGTGAGAGGAATGGTGCTTTGCCATTGGTGTCAGTGGGAGGAATGGTGCCATATCATTGGTGTAAGTGGGAGGAATGGTGCCCCATCATTGGTATCAGTGGGAGGAATAGTGCCTCATCATTGGTGTCTGTGGTAAGAATGATGCCCCATCAATGGTGTCTGTGGGATAAATGGTGCCCCGTTATTGGTGTCTGTGGGTGAAATGGGGCCTCATAATTGGTGTCAGTGGGAGGAATGGTGCCCTATCATTGGTGTCAGTGGGAGGAATGGTGCCCCATCATTGGTATCAGTGAGAGGAATCATTGGTGTCAGTGGGAGGAATAGTGCCTCATCATTGTTGTCAGTGGGAGGAATAGTGCCCCATCATTGGTGTCTATGGTAAGAATGTTGCCCCATTGATAGTGTGTATGGAAGAAATGATACCCCATCATTGGTGTCAGTGGGAGGAATGGTGCCCCATCATTGGTGTCAGTGGGAGGAATGGTGCCCCATCATTGGTCTCAGTGGATGGCATCCTGCTTCAAATGCCAGATAAAGGCAGGCAAAGGGCCACATATGCCCTAAGGCCCGCAGTTTGGAGACCAATGTTTAAGATAATTGACTCAGGCAATGAACAAAGGAAGCCTCTGTTTTTTATGACAGGTTTTCTTTAATTGCAATATACCAAACCAGTGAATTAAAATAACAGTTTTTGAATTCTTATTTTATGGATCCAGTAGTAAAAATGGGTAAAATGGTGGAATGTTTCTTTTAGTAGGTGTTGATCTCTTTCTATATATTTTTTTATTTCCACTAGAAAGCTATTTATATGTTATAGCTGTTTTACATTTTTGCCTTCCGATATCTGAATTGTTTATTTGCTCTGAATGACATGTAACTTCAGATGTATTAAAACTTTATGGCACATGTGATGTGATAAGACTGCAGAGTCTGTGGAGAGCAGTTTTATTGCTGCCAAAGCCGGTTATGAAAGTTGTTGATAACGCTGAAGACTGGCGCGTTCTCCGAAGTGCAGGAGTTTCCTGTTTCATAGTTTAGAATTTGGGAGCCCCGTTGGTGAACTCAGCCATTGTCTGTCTCTGCTTTTAGTGCGATAAAAATAAATCTATTGTTCGGTGACCCTCTTTCTAAGTACGGTGAAGGATAAATAAACACAGCTTGATATAATGGAATTCAAAAAGGATATAATTGTTTTGTTTTTCAGGTAAACTTATTGCTGTACTCTATCTCACTGAACATTTCATGTTTTATTCCTTTAAAAACACTGCAAGGACAGAAAAATACATGCTGGCCCTGCTGGAAGTCCATTGTACTCCTAGTTCCCAACCTCCTGTTGTAGGCTGGCAACTCTGGCTCTGCTGATCTGAAATTCCATGCAGTGTAGTCAGATCTTATTAGTTATCCTCTGCTGGATTACAGAACTCCAGCTAATCTCCCCCTTCCTTCCACATGCATACATTGATTTCTTTCATAATAAAAAATACTGCTCCATACAAACAAAACACAGAGCCACATACAGCTTTCCAAAACTTTAAAGACATAAAACGTGAAATAAACAAAGCACATCCTTCTACCGTGTGTACTTGTCTCAATTCAGAGTAACAAGTGTCATTTTTGTCTGTTGCTTTATTCCTCTGCTATCAGCATGAATCTCTTCTGACAAGTTTTCCTGACACCAAGAAAAAAATGGTGACAGGGGAGGGACCTCCACAGATTGACAGCCTCAGCTTTATGCCTGTGAGCTGTGTGGAGAGGGGTGTGTCTCTCCCCTCCAATCAGTTCACAGAACACATCTCACTGAGCTCTGCAGTGTGGAATTTCAGCTCTCTGCCCTCTTTTTTCTGACAGCTCAGACACGTTTTATAAATTCTGGACTTTGAACAGATGTAGAGAAGAGAAGACTGCAAATAAATAGGTACAACGTATGTAGGAGGATTTGTTTTCTCTTTGTATCACCTAAAGCCAGTCACTTCTCTTGGTATATGTAAGGGTTTGCAACCACTTTAAGGTTCTGTTCACATCTGTGTGCTGCAGTAATGGGTCCAAATTGCTTGTGAACCTGCAGCACAATAAAACATGTTTTTATTGTGCTGCAGTTCATTCTTCGACATCCCCATGCACCTTGCTAATGCTTGAATGTTTCAGCACACCACAACCCTTGGTAGTTTATTACCATGTGTTCTGTGTGAGCTCTTCTTTGGTGCCATTTCTGTGCATTGGACACAGTTACGTGCATAAAAACGCACATCAACATACATGGATTGTTTCATCGCAAAGATGTGAACATAGACTAATGTTCAAGCAGTGACAAATACTTATATTCGTCATGTGACATGTTTCTCTTTCTACTGAGACGTAAAGTGGTTGTAAAGGCTCAAGAGTGTTTACCTTGCTGCATTCTATGCAGAAAGGTAAAAAACCTTCTGTGTGCAGCAATGCCCCCCCAATAATTACCTGTGCCCCATCACGATCCATTGATGTGCACAACAGCCTCGGCTGTTTCGGGTCTCTGCCTCCTGATTGGCAGAGACAACAAATGGGAGCCATTGCTGTCAATCACAGCCATTCAGCCAATAAGAAGAGAAGGGGTGGGGCCAAACCACAGCTCTGTGTGTGAATGGACACAGCGGCTTGGGAACACACCTTCTCATGTGCCCCCATAGCTAGCTGCTTGCTGTGGGGGCACCCGACAGAAAGGAGGTGCCAGGAGTGCCAGCAGGGGACCCAAGAAGAGGAGGATTCAGGCTGCACTGTGCAAAACCATGACATGTTTGTTATTAAAAAAGAAAAAAAGAACCTTTAGTATTGCTTTAACCTCCCTGGTGGTCTGATTATGTCAAAGTTTTTGAATGTCAAAGCGGTACATTGTTTTGCATGGAAATTTCAGTGTCTTATGACGAATTTCCCCACGAATCACTATTGCTCAATTCTGCAAGTGGTTTAATTTACTATCATTGTTCTCTAGCTGTTCTAAAACCGCTTTTGACCTAAAGGGACGCTTTTTGGATGCCATGGACGTTCTCAAGTTTCCAGGCAGAAAGAACAGTAAAAGTGTAGGCAGGTCACTGGACAAAGCACTCGGGAAAAAACTTAGGTGAAATTATTATTATTATTATACAGTATTTATATAGCGCCAATAGTTTGCTCAGCGCTGTACATTATAGAAATGGTTTGATATATTAATGTAATCCTAACAGATTACAATGTACTGTGTGTATGTCATGGTTTTACTTTTTTGAATCTCCCGCTGGTTATAAGCAATCAGTGGTGTTTGATTGCTCAGTTCTCACCCCTAGAGCTGGCGGGGGACAGATGCACCATGGGATTGATGCTGCATCCACCTAGGGGAAGTATGATTTAAAAAAACAAGAACAGTGCATTCTTCTGTTTTAATTATAGAACCCACATTGAGGGACAGGGCTCCTGGGTGCTGTAGTTCTGGGGGCATGTCTACATCAATAAACACCAACCTGGAGCACATGAATCTCTCTTCCCAACAAAAAACCCTGCAGGAATTTTACAAGCCTAGAAAGTGATACATTTCAAACAGAAAGAAAGTGATAAAAGCTGTTTCTCACTACGAGAACAATTTAAAAGAAAAAATGAATACTGGGACATGCTATAGAAGGGGAAACAAAGGTTTGGGGCCACTTCTATACAAATCCTTTAAAGTACATATAAACCCTACGTTAACAATACTTAGCTTGCTAAAGCACTTTTAGATATTCCCTATAACATAGCAAATCTTCACTTTTTAATCTCAGGTCCATTTAAAGCATTCATGCCAAATACCCATATCTAATTTTGCCATTATCCCGGCTGCTGCAGATTGGGCGATCTGCAGATGAGTAGGTTGGTTTTGACCTGTGTAATGCAAAGGAACCCTCTTGTGCTTTGGGTCTTAAGATAACATTTAATGCACGCCTTATGCAGTGTGTGAGAAGACATCACTCAACTACAGCTCCAGACAGAGCTCAGAGAGTTAAGGTTTACATTGGTGAAGACACCTGTTCAGAAAAATCCCCAAATAAAACACAGGAGAGCAGACATTTGGCCTTTCGGCTAGACCTCGCTTGGTGATCTGGGATTTGTGTTATCTTTTGACACTTGTACTTGCATCACTGTATACCGTGCAGTTAAAAATTACATATGTGTTTGTTTTTCTGAAAATATCCATCTACTAGGACGTAACTCCAAGGAGAGCAGAGTGGCAACTGTTTCTAAGCCATTGAAGCCCTTGACTGCCTTCCTTGTTTGTTAGCAGAGTGCTTTCAGTTCTGTACCAGAATATGCAGTTCATTGAGCTTTATGTCTGCTTTTCTTTCCCTACTAGGCATATAACGATGAAATAAGTGTGCATTTTTACCTATTTTGTATTTATATTTCATGGGATGGTTGGGTTCATCAAAGAGAAATGTCAGGAAACTAATGCAAAACAACTGATCATTAAATCATGCAACTATACCTCCATGAGAGCTCCATGTAACTCTTTGCTGCCAGAATCAAAAGAGCTCCTCACAGGGTCACTGAGAATGTACTTCCTAATGCCTAAGTCATGACCTTTCCTCTCTTTGCGTCCTGTATTTGCATACAGATTCAAACTTCAGGTTTAAAGCTGATGTGTAGCTGTGAGAAATTTTTTAGTACTTTTTTTTTTTTACATTCTTATACTTCTCATTATATATGACAAAAATCATCGTAATGGCGAGTGAAGAGTGCTGGGCATGTGGTTTAGTAATAATGTGTGTCTGGGTATGGCTAAGGCATAATGAACACGTTAAAACATTGAGAGTTTAGGGATTTTGACCCTCCCCCATGACCCCTGACACCATGCCCTACAGTGAAACACCAAATGGCCATTAATAGCATGCCCCACAGTGAAAATCCTGCAAGACCTCCTTTCCCATGATCCTTAACACTTTATCATGCCCTGATGTACAGTACATCTCATGTTGCTGCTCTTCCTATGACATGGAGCCACGATGCCAAAATTCTGGCAAAAACATGAAATGCAGTAAAGGAGGTGGCATGTATAAGCTACTTATTCATAACGGTGATTTGACTACATAATAACTGGTTTCTTTTAAGCTGGCCATGTACCATGCAATATCTAATGATCTAAGCAATCTGCTTCATCAATCAGCAATTATGTAGTACATGAGCATAGATACAAATCAAGTTTATTCCTTGGGTAGGGCTTCTACTACATTTTGGAGGGGAGTGTTAGATATACTAGCAGATTTAAATACGCTAACAAACTGAAATTGAACTCCAGCTAATACTTTATTAGCAGTTACAGCAAATAATGTTTTCCTTTTGGGATAAAGGCTTTACATAAATATAGAAAAAGTTGACCATTATAAGCACCCCTTCTATTAAATGGATTGCCTCATCTCTGTAACTGATACATTCTGCTGGAGAGCTTGTTCTTGTGAACAAGCTGAATCACCAGATGAAAATAGAAGAAAGAAAGTCTAAAAAAGACACTGAATGTAGCTATTAAATCTGAGAAAAGGAAAGCTGCAGTACAATAAATATTTGCTACTTGCTTTAATACCACTTAAAAGCATGTCTAATACCAAAAAATGTAATATATTGCAGCGTAACAGTTTCTGTATTAGGTTTTTTTGTGTGCTTTTTTTCCTTAATTTTCGCTGGGTGATTTTGCCTGTAACACACTTCCAGTCCTAGTGTTACAATGACTGCCAACCCTTGTGAATCAGGAAACCAGAAACAAGTAAGGACTGAAGAACACCTACCCTATCCTATTCTCTATAACACAGAGGGGCAGGATTTTCTAGTCCTCAGAGAACAACATAACTGATAACAGTCAAAAAAGCACGGGAGTTATCAGCTCACAACATTTTCAGCAAGATATTTTTTTTTTAACAGATATGACAAAATGCTTCCATTTTATATTACCAGACCAAAAGGGACCAAATAAGAGAAATTCTTTGTTAGCGTTTAACTACCCTTTAAATCAAGTCATTTAATTGCAATGGTTGTCTGTAGTCATTAGCTGTGTGATGCTAAGAAGAACTTAGTACATATGTTCATATAGACACAACTGGTATTTCCCACAGTGATCAGCTGCTGTACAGACACAGCACTTAATTGGCGGCCAACTATGCCAGCACTTCTGTTTTTTCCTGATAGGGTTAACAAGGAAATTGAGTGATGAAAGTTACGATGGGTAGTTTCTGCGTTCTCAGCTGCTTGGACAGGACATGTGCGGATTGCTGTGGAATGGCCCCCCATCACCATAACGAAAGATATTTTTCTATAAAGCTTCACTCTTTCAAAGTACCCACCACAACATGTCAGTTTACATTGGCTGTCAAGTGTTAAAAGTGTTTTAAAGTGGTGAAAGCGGTTCAATATTTTAATGGTGTATTTTTAGATGCAGTTTGTACAGACAGCTCTAGTGGCTGTACTATATTATTATATTTTAATGCTTGTGGTCAATTCAAATGTACTTCAGCAACCACAAGCCTGACCTGTCGGCAATAAATGGTCTGTAAAAACCTAGATTGTAAAGTTGTAGACAGTGACATTACCTTATCCAGTACAGGGTGCTTTACTTTAAGTGCTGCTTCGTAAAGTGTATCTAAACAAAAATGTAATATAAGGCTGACGACCAGTCCTTAGACAAGGTGACCATTATTTACATTTTTCAGGGTTTTTCCCTTTATTATTACATAATGTTCCTTTCCTTTCTTTTTCCCGTTCCTTTTTCTCTTTTTTTTTTCTTTCCTTTCTCCCCTTACCTCTTCTTCTCTCCTCTCATTTCCTTTGTTCTCCTATCTCCTCCCTTCTCCTCTCCTCTTTTCCGCTTCTTCTTTCCTCTGATAATTCTTCACCTTTCCATTCCTTTTCTCATCGTCTTTCCTTTTCTTTTCCTTTACTATTTCCTTTTTCTTTCATTACCTCTTATAATTTCTGCTTCTTTACTTTATTTTTCCTTTTCACTTGTCTTTTTCCATTTCTCTTATCCTTTCCTTTTCTCTTGACCTTTTCTTTCCTTTACCTTTTCTTGTATCTTTTCTTTTCCTTTCCCTTTCTCTTGTCCTTTCCTTTTCTCTTGCCCTTCCCTTTCCCTTTTTCTTGTCCTTTCATTATACTTTTTCTTTTCTGTTGTCCTTTCCTTGGCTGTTTCTTTCCTTTTTTCTTGTCCTTTCCTTTGCTGTCCCTTTCTTCTTGTCCTTTCCTTTGCTACCCCTTTTCTCTTGTACTTTCCTTTGCTGTCCATTTTCTTTTCCTTTTCTCTTGTCTTTTCTTTTGCTTTCCCTTCCCTTTTCCTTTTCTCTTGTCCATTCCTTTGCTGTCCCTTTCCCTGTATCCTTTCCATTGTTGTCCCTTTCCTCTTGTCCTTTCCTTTGCTTTCCCTTTCCTTTTCTCTTGTCCTTTCTTTGCTGTCCCTTTCCTCTTGTACTTTCCTTTGCTGTTCCTTTTAATCTTGTCCATTCATTTGCTGTCCTTTTCTTCTTGTCCTTTCCTTTGCTATCCCTTTCATCTTGTCCTTTGTCTTTTCCTTTGCTGTCCCTTCCTTTTCTCTTGTCCTTTCTTTTGCTTTCCCTTTTCTTATCCTTTTCACTCGTCTTTTCCTTTGCTGTCTTGCTGTCCCTTCCCTTTTCCTTTTCCTTTCCTTTGCCATTTCCCTTTTATTTCCTTTCCTTTTTGGAACATTACTTATATCAAGCTAGTTTCTTTTTTCTATGTGTAAACATTTTCTTTAAATAACTTGAAATGTGTTTATTACAACACATTATTATTATTAAGAAAACTTGTGTATTTGACATCTCAGGGGTATAGGGAATTGTACTTAAACCAAGTCCAGTTCTTTTATTTTTAGCTTTCTAAATAGTTCCTTTTAAAAATAGAATAAGTTGGAAAAACACAATCTTTGGACAAGTTACAATTATGAAATAAAGGTTTCCAAATTATTTAGATATGTTTTAAATTTTTTTAAGAATAGGCAAATAACTAGCATTCTAGAAGTTATCAGACTGAGTTTTATTATGTTTTTAGATTCCCGTGCTTGTGCCAAAAATAACACTGTTTATGAAAGCCGTTTTATAAGTGATTTATTAATTTACAGCTCACTTGAGGGTAGTTACTTGTTTAGATTTTGTGAGGCATTGTTCTCTGTGTTCTTTTAAAGAAACGTCCATGGTGAAAATAGAAATCCTTTCCCTTGCTGTGGAGGGTCACTCAGTCTAAAAAAGGTAAAGGTGAACTTTTAGGCAGATATAAAAATCACAAATTATTGCAGCTTTGTAAACAATAACACATCATTAAATGTATATATTTTTTAAATGCAAACCGTGAACTTGAAATAGATTTGGTATCAACGTCTGCCAGTTCCTGTACAGGAGAGCTTAGAGTGGGAGAAGAAGAAGCAGCACAGGGAGCAAATCAATTCATGTACTGAAGTGGAGCATCTTGAGGAAAAAAAATGACAGAGAGATTGCAGTGACTAGCTGTTAGTAACTACAGTATCTACATAAAGGGTGAACAAATCAACTCCAAGATGGTGAGCACCATCCCAATGAAGGTGAGAAAAGACACCCAATTCCTGAACCCAGCCTATCACATTGGTACAAGGGTTTTTGGACCCTGCGATAGGCTTTGGGCTTGTGTCAGTGGTATCAGTTTGATGTCAGTTTCAGATGTTTTTGAGGTCATTCAGATTAATTAGGACATGCTGGGAGGTGAATTTGATCCTGTCTAAATTGGCCCTAGTATGTGTATTTATGAATGTAAGTTAGGGACCTTAGACTGTACGCCCCTTAAGGGTTAGGGACTGATGTCAAAGTACAATATATGTGCAAAGTGCTGCGTAAATTTACGGCGCTATATAAGTACCTGAAATAAATAAATAATAAATAATTGACAGCTGCATTTGACCTGCTTTTGTCCTGCTTGATCTGCTTCCAGCAGGTTTTGCATTCCCATAGTCTTCAATGGGAATGCAAAACCTACTTAAAGCAAACAAAGACCTTTGGCACAGGTCCTTTTAAGGTGAATCCATTTTAATGGCCATATTTCATGTTACCTCCTATATTTGGGATATAACATGAAACATTGTCATAGTCTGCAGCCTCCCACCTCCAAACCCCCTTTTCCCCATTACAGTCTGTCTTTTTTTCCCTGTTATTTATTTTATTTTTATTTAATTTGGTTCATCTTTTTGTGTCTTTACCATCACACCGGAGTCAGGAATCTGTAAATTAAAAAGTCCCATCTCCCACCATGGCTTAGGAACTTCTCAATGGAGCACAAGTACAACGTTTTCATAGCACTTGTGGTCCATGTATCCCTTCTGCCTTGTACCCCATACTATACCTCAGTAAAGACATGGGCTAGAGTAATAGTCTGCAGGAGCCAGAGCATTGCAGCCACGATCAAATGATCACAGTTGCAATGCTTTTCAGGCTCCAATGCAAAAAATAATACACATTTTTTTAAAATCAATATTGGTGTAAATATTTTAATTTTTCAAAAGGTTGAATTAGCCTTTAAAAAAAACTTGAAAAAGAGATAAGCATGATATAAATTACTTTAGATTGTAAGCTCCATGATTATGTCCTTCTATTGCTTCTGTATAGAACTGTATTGTAATTGTATTGCCCCCTTTATATTATTATTATTATTATTATACAGGATTTATATAGCGCGAACAGTTTGCTCAGCGCTTTACAAAATGAAGGTAGACATTACAGTTACAATACAATTTGGTACAAGAGGAAACAGAGGGCCCTGCTCATTAGTGCTTACAATCTAGGAATATTGTAAAGCATTGCACAAACTGTTGCTACTATAGAAATCCTGTATTATAATAATAATAGTAAATAACATCAGCATACAGAGATTTTAATTATATATGTATATGAAGGAAGTCATACTTGCAGACTAATCTACAAAATGGTTAATCTCCACATCTCAATATTTAATCAAATAACAAAAATAATTAAATGCAAGCATGTAAAAATATAACAATTATATAAAAATGACTTGAAGGTAAACATTGCAGTAATAAATCAAAATATGTGCTCACTGAACATATGCTGTTCTTCATCGTTGAGTGACCATGATATATTGGCCTAAATTTTTACCTTGCAAGTCCTTCTAGACTCCACTAAACACTATTTATTTGTAAAATGTCTACAGAATCCCATTGAAATTTTAGAAAATAATACAATCCATTCTGTAAGTGAAACTAACTTTCATGCTAGCTTTATGCCTTTACCTGATTCACACATGTTTGGATTTGAATCTTAGCTCCCTTGTGTGTCAGCTTTTAATGTGTCATGCATTATATAGTTAAAAGTGTATAGGTACCTGACCATCACACCTGTATGAGCTTGTAGGACATACTATTCCAAAACCATGGATATTAAAGTGTTGTTAAATCCTCAAATGATAAACATTATGTAAAAGCATAGCCAGCCTATCATTCAGTCATACAAGCTCTTGAAAAAGATTATTTCCGATCTTTAGGATGGCTACACTGTCCATCCTAGTGTAGCCACCCTGATGTGCTTGCTCCCATTCGGGGCATAATTTTGATTCATATGTGCTCCTTCCGAAGTCACACCCCTGCTCCACACACGACCGCTTAGATTGAAAGCTGGTTCTACTTTATTGTTCACTATGAGAAAGAGGAAGGCACGTGCATTACTAACAGATGCCTTAATAATTACTCTGTGGAAGGCTTTCCACAAGAATTTGGATTGTGTCTGTGGAAACCCGTTTGGCTGAATGTTCCCGTTCAGCCAAAAGAGCTTTCTTTATGTCAAATACTGGGCTTGCAGTAGGTGTTTCAATTTGTCCCAAAGGTGTTCAGTAGGATTAAGGTCAGACCATTTTAGTTCCTCCACATCAAACTTGTTAAAACATTTCTTCATAGAGTTGTCTTTGTGCCCTGAGGCACAGTCATGCTGGAACAGAAAAAGGGACTTCCCAAACTGTTACCACAATGTTGGAAAGGCACAAATGTCTAGTATATATTTGTAAGCTGTAATTATAACAGTACTCTTTAATGGAAACACTTGGACTCAGTACCTTGGATGGGTGTCCATAAACTTTTGGTTATTTAATGTAGGTAAGCATCTTTGGAATAGCAAAAAAAATACTCAACCCTCTTGATACAAGATGGAATATTTACTAAAACTGCTGCACATGAATCTGGTGCAGCTGTGCATAGTAACCAATCAGCTTCTAACTTCATCTTGCTCAATTAAAGTGTTACTAAACCCTGGACCCTGCATTCACTATTTCTGGTCTCCCACAGTACACAGAACATCGAAGTGAAATTATTATAGTAAATATAAACTGCTAAATACCTTTTCTCATCAGCAGTTAGAGCAGTCTTGTGACTTCTATCAGTGTCCAGCAGAGCACTGGTTTTCATTTTACTCTAGGAGGATGCAGAATCTCTGACCTCTGTCTGGAGAGTGCTCACTGACCCTGTGCTGATCACATGCACTCTCACAAGAAAAAAAAACCTCTCTAGTAATACATACCAAACTGAGCATGAGCAGCTTGCCCCAGAGCCTCCATTCTATCAGGAGATATTTAGAAGACATTGGAAGAAGGGGAGGATCAGAGAAGTCAGGATCAAACATCTTTTTTGCACAATGTGGAGGATTAACCCCTTAGGTTCCACAGTGAGTATAACAAGCATGCTTTACTGCATATACAGACTGATTTTACTGTTGTGGGTTTAGTAACACTTTACACTTTGACAATACAACCTGGAAGCTGATTGGTTAATGTGCATAGCTGCATCAGATTCTGCACCAGTTTTAGTAAATCTCCTCCAAGGTACAGAGGTACATCACAGCAAAGATAGGGAAACACATTTTCAAACCTAGGCTGTATGACTGGCCTTGCATAAAAAGGACATGAAATAAAAATTATTTATTTGGAGCATGTAGCTTCTAATTTTCACAAAATGCATATTGCTTGTGTGTTAGGGTACATTCACATCTGCGACTAGGGGGCAGTAAAAGTGGCTAGTTGAGCATGCAGTTGTGTTGTAGGTTGGCAGTTTGATTGTTAAAACAGGCGGGATGGAGGCTGCATATCACTTTGGTCACACGTATTGTTATTATTGCTGCCCCTCTGAGATCTTTTCAGACCTCAACAATAATAGCCGTATGTGTGACCAAGCCAAGCCTTTAGACTGGAGTTCCACTTAAGGAGATTGCAAATAGCTATTTTGTTTTCCTAAATGCCACGTCTGCATTCTATGATTGTGAATGGGGTTATTGCCATGTGTTATCGTTTTCCTTTAATCTCAATACATTTTGATGTTACCAGCAGCAGATGTGAATAATTTCCACAGCTGATCTCTGTGACAAAGACGAAGCATCAAGAGCTAAACTTTGATTCTTCGGCATTGCACTGGGTCTACATGAACCCCTAGCATGTAGGACAGGGCCACGTGCCAGGGCTCAAATTAACAGCACTATTGTATGCCTAAAGAACAATGTAATACTCAGAAGCATGTTAAAGGACAACTCTGCCCTTAAGTGTTCCATTTGGCCTGTCACTGGTAAGATGAGTCACATGACAACTTGTATTTTGGGACTTTTCATAGCCTAAGGCATCTTTCAGATGGGAGGGAATACGTTTGAATCTAGCTCTATGGGCGGTCAGATGTAAACAGACTGTCCATTTGCTTCCGACTGCCTTGCGATCCGATCTGCCCAGATGGAGGGGAGAGGATTCCCTCCCATTTGTTTTTAGCGCATCGGACCGGATTGGATGTAGGCGAGTGTAAAAGGACATAAGTCTGTTTACATCCATCACTCCATAGAGGAGAATAGAGGGTCCGATCAGGTCAGTCTGTCTGTTTTTCTTTTACAAGTAATTTTATTGTAAAATAGGTAACAACAGAGAAACAGGAACAGAAGCACTGACCAACAGAAATAAAACATACAAGTTTTCTGATGAATAATACAGTGAATGCACTGATATATAGACAAGGAAACAAACTTAGTACACAAGCGCAATATATGAAGAGGGAAAATAAAACACAATAAGTTGCAAAAATGGTAGACAATTAGAGACCAATGAGTTAATAAACTAAAAGCAAAGGTTATCACAAAATCCGCATACAGAAGGCAGAAAAGATACAGTCAGGTCCATAAATATTGGGACATCGACACAATTCTAACATTTTTGGCTCTATACGCCACCACAATAGATTTGAAATGAAACAAACAAGATGGGCTTTAACTGCAGACTGTCAGCTTTAATTTGAGGGTATTTACATCCAAATCAGGTGCACGGTGTAGGAATTACAGCAGTTTGCATATGTGCCTCCCACTTGTTAAGGGACCAAAAGTAATGGGACAGAATAATAATCATAAATCAAACTTTCACTTTTTAATACTTGGTTGCAAATCCTTTGCAGTCAATTACAGCCTGAAGTCTGGAACGCATAGACATCACCAGACGCTGGGTTTCATCCCTGGTGATGCTCTGCCAGGCCTCTACTGCAACTGTCTTCAGTTCCTGCTTGTTCTTGGGGCATTTTCCCTTCAGTTTTGTCTTCAGCAAGTGAAATGCATGCTCAATCGGATTCAGGTCAGGTGATTGACTTGGCCATTGCATAACATTCCACTTCTTTCCCTTAAAAAACTCTTTGGTTGCTTTAGCAGTATGCTTTGGGTCATTGTCCATCTGCACTGTGAAGCGGCGTCCAATGAGTTCTGAAGCATTTGGCTGAATATGAGCAGATAATATTGCCCGAAACACTTCAGAATTCATCCTGCTGCTTTTGTCAGCAGTCACATCATCAATAAATACAAGAGAAGCAGTTCCATTGGCAGCCATACATGCCCACGCCATGACACTACCACCACCATGCTTCACTGATGAGGTGGTATGCTTAGGATCATGAGCAGTTCCTTTCCTTCTCCATACTCTTCTCTTCCCATCACTCTGGTACAAGTTGATCTTGGTCTCATCTGTCCATAGGATGTTGTTCTAGAACTGTGAAGGCTTTTTTAGTTGTCATTTGGCAAACTCTAATCTGGCCTTCCTGTTTTTGAGGCTCACCAATGGTTTACATCTTGTGGTGAACCCTCTGTATTCACTCTGGTGAAGTCTTCTCTTGATTGTTGACTTTGACACACATACACCTACCTCCTGGAGAGTGTTCTTGATCTGGCCAACTGTTGTGAAGGGTGTTTTCTTCACCAGGGAAGGAATTCTTCGGTCATCCACCACAGTTGTTTTCCATGGTCTTCCGGGTCTTTCGGTGTTGCTGAGCTCACTGGTGCATTCCTTCTTTTTAAGAATGTTCCAAACAGTTGTTTTGGCCACGCCTAATGTTTTTGCTATCTCTCTGATGGGTTTGTTTTGTTTTTTCAGCCTAATGATGGCTTGCTTCACTGATAGTGACAGCTCTTTGGATCTCATCTTGAGAGTTGACAGCAACAGATTCCAAATGCAAATAGCACACTTGAAATTAACTCTGGACCTTTTATCTGCTCATTGTAATTGGGATAATGAGGGAATAACACACACTGGCCATGGAACAGCTGAGAAGCCAATTTTCCCATTACTTTTGGTCCCTTAACAAGTGGGAGGCACATATGCAAACTGTTGTAATTCCTACACCGTTCACCTGATTTGAATGTAAATACCTTCAAATTAAAGCTGACAGTCTGCAGTTAAAGCACATCTTGTTCGTTTCATTTCAAATCCATTGTGGTGGTGTATAGAGCCAAAAATGTTAGAATTGTGTTGATGTCCCAATATTTATGGACCTGACTGTAGAACACAGAGCCTCGATGGATGCACATTGGTACCCTATACTCAGGACTCCCGAGGAAGTTCAACAGGTAGATACAGTATTGCTCGTACGGTACTTAAAACAAAAATTATAAGCAGCGCAAATATCATGAAAACAGACTGAGCAGAAAAGAAAAAGAGAGGAACGAAGAAAAAAAGAGACAAAAGACGAAGAAAGGGCTCCAGGGGATCTTGACCGAAGAAGAAAAAAAAATAAATCTTATATCGACAAAAGGATCTGGTCAAATCTCGGTGGTTGGGCTATAACAAGCCAGGGACGCCAGGTCTGCAGAAACTTTGTGTGGGTGTCTAACAGTATAGCCGTCGGTTTCTCATTAACCATTATAAAATTCATCCGCATTTTTGACTGCTTCCAAGCTGAGGAGGGGGTCTTCCAAGCCCTTGCGATCATCAGTTTGGTAGCCATGAATAGATGTGATGCCAGCTGCTGCTCAGGACGAAGTAGGCCCACTAATGGTTTAAATAATAGCGCCTCATACGGGTTGCGCTTTATGCTTGTGTGAGACAGTGCGGAGAAGGGCATAAACCCTGATCCACAGTCTGCAGACCTCAGCCTGTCTGTTTTTCAACCGAACCACTAGTGTGAAAGGGGTCTTAATGTAGCTGCCACCCTCTCAACTAAACTTCTCAGGTTTTTATCTTACATTGGTTTTTCTCAATATTTTAGCATGAAGGAATCCTCAGAGTAACTTTCAAATCTCAGGGAATCCCTGCTAATATTTACTCACTGTAAATTACTGTGATGGTCTTTGGGAAGAACACTCCTTACATTTGTGGTCATTGGGAAGATTCTCCCCCTTAGAGATAGCTAAAATAATCATTGTTGTAAGTAATTACTCATCTGAAAGGCAAAATTGTTCTTTGCTCAAGGAACCCCTAGGGTTCCACGGAACACTGGTTGAGAGATGCTGTCCTACGTTATGGAGAATCTATAAGCTGAGCATGACACCATTGCTAATTTTGTAATATCATTTAAGCAGACCTGTAAATTCTAGAGCAGAGTTCTCTCATTACAACAAACACATACTGTATGTTCATCATCTTGTGTTTATAATAAAATACATTATGAAATATGAAAATATGAAATAAAGCAGTGACAAATGACATTCACCACACATTTATTACAGGTGTATCTTCTTGCTTTTATATTACAGTACTTGATTCACATGCAGTGAATTTCAAATGTACTATTTTATAAATATTGCCCTAGCTGTCCAGTGTTGTATAAGAGCAAGTGATCTTTGAGGACACATTTCACATCAGCAAAATTTCACAGGTGTGCCCAGGGCCAAATTTACCATTAGGCAGAATAGGCTTGTGCCTAATGGCAGCAGAGGCAAAGAGCTGGGCTTTTCTCATTATTGGCCAAACATGTTTTTTAATCATCGCCATAAACACAGTAATACTATCCCATCCCATCCCATCCCAAACTATTTATACTAAAGCGAATATCCCCTCCTTCCTATTTTTATGAAATTGCCACAATAATGTAGTTACCAAAGCCAATTAAATACATCTGCCTCCTGAGATGGCTACATCACCAGTGCTTTCCAAAGGGATCTTGTCTGTGAACTACAAGATCTCTAGGGTGTTCTTGAAATCTTGTAGTTTACAGACAAGATCTCCCTGGAAGGCACTGGTGGCCTTCCCAGGAGGCATCTGTGAGGCACTGGCTATGTCACCCCTGTCAGGAAGTGGAATTTAACAAAATGGAAGTATCTAAATAATTATTTTCTTTTTCAAATGACTAAAAAAGATTATTTGAGAACACCTGACAGAGTTGCATGCACTAAGGTTTTTTTTTTCCATTTTGGAGAAAAATAGGTCTGCTTTAAAGCCCAAATCCAGGCTCAACAAAAAAAAAATCTACCCCCACTGTGGGCCTCCTCACACTACAAGGGTTAAATGCTCATTATGTATAGAGGTGCAGAAGTGTACGTCCTTTTTGCTTCTTTAGGCAGGGTCTCTACAGCGGCATGATTGGTGGTTCTGCAAAGCCTCCTCTCTAAGTTGCTTTCGGCCACAGTCACACTCCTGCCTCTTTCACATTCAATGCAAGGTTGATATCTCTGCCCTGTATTATTATTATTATACAGAATTTATATACCGCCAAC
Source organism: Staurois parvus (assembly GCF_062004578.1). NCBI lineage: Eukaryota > Metazoa > Chordata > Amphibia > Anura > Ranidae > Staurois > Staurois parvus. Next base: position 1,768,271 of record NW_028318021.1, on the reverse strand, counting down.
AGTTTCTGCAGCGCTTTACAAAATGAAGGTAGATATTACAGTTACAATACAATTTGGTACAAGAGGTAACAGAGGGCCCTGCTCATCAGAGCTTACAATCTGTACATGATGATTCCATTGGAACTGCCCAAAAACCAGAGTTTTGAGGAGAAGAGTACAGCGCTAGAGACTGTCAAAGAGGGGCTTAGGGTATCTAACAATTGTTTGTTCCTATACCCCCTAGACATAATGTACAGTTAGCCCTTGCAGTGGGGGGAGGGGGCTTTCTACTGCAAGGGTAGAGTTTGTCTTATTCCTGGAATTGGTCTATAAAGGTAAAATCTGGGAAGTGATTGAATGGTAGCCGCTTCTCCATCTTTTTACAAGGTATAGTGTGATGTGTGCTGCAGGCAGAAAACTCTATATCTACTATGATACTACCAAAAGAGTGTCCATTATGACTGTGCTGTATGTTACAATATCCCAACCAAACCACTCTGTACACTATGCTGAAATTGAAATACTCCAGCAAGCCCCATTCTATACACCAGTGGTCTCCAAACTGCGGGCTGGGGACAAGATGTGGCCCTTTGAATGTCTTTATTTGGCCTTTCATCAACTGACACCATCAATGGGGCACTATTCGTTCCATTAAAACCAATGAACCAATGATGGGGGGTTGTTTAAGCCCACTGATACTGGTGCATTTACTAATCCCACTGGCCCCACTAAAGCCTGAAAGACAGTAGACTGGCCATTTGCCTAGAAAGTTTGGAGACCCCTGCTGTACACTATTAGGTATACTACACACTCCACTGTGAATGCTGTGCTGCACTTTACATATTACTGCTGATAGCCATAGTATTCTAATTGTAGTACAGATTTCAGTTACAGATTACAGTATATAACAATTATTCAAACCAGAAGTAAATCATACCTCCGGGACCTGTTGCACCCTGGTCAATGAATGCCCACAAGTTGGCTACTATGAATATACTGTACAGTACTTACACAGTTTAATCATTCCAGATTCAGTAAAATAAGAAGTGTTCTGTGTAAAAGATGTGATGGTAGCAGAGAGGGGTTCTTTTGGCACCAGATGCTGTAACCTACAAGCACCAGTAATGAAGAACTATGCCAAGCTGGCAGTTATATGCTATGATCCAGCCTGACACAACCCCTGCCTCTTGTCTTCCTCTCGAGTCCTTTGCTGCCCTTTACTACTGCCTATATGATGCCTGTCAGTGCACATCACACATCTGGTGGCACACAGGTAGACCTTCACGTTTACAGATTCAATAAACACCTCCTGCCATTTCCTGATGTGAAATTTAGATTGAAGGTACCGTTATCCTTTAAATGGTTGCAGCATCTGAAGATTCCAGTGACAAATGGCACATAATGTAATTGTTTCCTGCAGGGGGAAGCTGCACCACAGACAGTTAGTTTAAGTTTTCCCACCAAGAAATAAATGACACCACTGATAATTGCCATTTATTTGAAAAATTTCCCTTTTCCTTGCCCTCTATTTTTATTGTCTTTTTTTTTTTTGACTATCTGGTTTCCTAGTTTAAAATGGGTTTTTAATATTTTACAGGCTGCTCTAAAGTTTTAGTTAAAGTGGTGTAAAATGATAATGTAGGCTGTATAAAATGTTATAGCGTCTTTTAATCTGTAATGACTGTCCCAGTTCAGTAATTAAACTGCACGCCATGATGGCTCCAGTTATTGCAAGGTCTTTTGCAACATTGATGCTTAAAATGCTTATATTATTGGGGCTTGTTATTGTGCTGAAGGATAAAAAAGAAGCATTAGACATAGCCAGCCATACAAATTTGAGTGTCAAATAAATCTGTATATCTGTATTACTCCAGAGCAACCAAATAGATTAAAAGGTCTACTCTTTCCAGTGTAGGCTTGAATTTGACTGGCTATTAATAGGCTAAATGTTTTATTTTCACATACGTTTAAAAATAAGTCAAATGGAAATGGATCATCATGAATGCTGCTGCCAGACTCATCCACCTTACTAACCGTTCAGTTTTTTCTACCCCTTTCTGCCAATCCCTCCACTGGCTTCCGTTCACCCAGGGAATTAAATTCAAAATACTAAACACAACCTACAAAGCCATCCACAGCTCTGCCGCCGGCTACATCACTAACCTTACCTCAGAATACCAACCAAACTGTTCTCGTCGTTCCTCCCAAGACCTTCTGCTCTCTAGCTCCCTTGTCATTTCCTCCCATGCTCGCCTCCAGGACTTCATCTGAGCCTTTCCCACCTTGTGGAACTCCCTATCTCAATCTGTCCAACTATCTCCTACTTTGTCCACTTTTAAGCAATTCCTGAAAACCCATCTCTTCAGAGAAGCCTCTCCCTCCTCCACCTAACAACTGTACTTCTATTTTCTCCATCAGCTCCCCACAGTTATTATCTTTGGTATCATTTATTCCTCCATTTTGGATTGTAAGTTCTAATGAGCAGGACCCTTGGTTTCTTCCTGTATTGAATTGTATTGTAACTGTACTGTCAGCCCTCTTGTTGTAAAGTGCTGTGCACTATGGGTGAATAACTCTACTCCGAGTTCACTATATGAACCACTGATGTATTTATACATGTTGATCATATCCCCCCATCATCTCCTCTTCTCAAGACAGAATAAATTCAGTTCCTCTAATCTTTCCTCATAGCTGAGCCTCTCTCTGCCTCTTATCAGTTTGGTTGCCCTTCTCTGCACTTTCTCCAATTCCCCAATGTTCTTTTTGTGAATTGGTGTCCAAAACTGAACTGCATATTCCAGATGAGGTATTACTAATGATTTGTACCGGGGTAATATGATATCTCTCTCTCTGGAGTCTATACCTCTTTTAATACAAGAGAGGATTTTGCTCGCTTTAGAAACCACAGCTTGGCATTGCATACCATTATTAAGCTTGTGATCTACAAGAACTCCCAGATCCTTCTCCACTATTGATTACCCCAGTTGTACTCAACCTAGTATTGACCATCAGTGAAAAAGGGCACTTCACTGACCTTCAATGAAAGAGGGTACTTTCCACTGACAACCATGGTGAGAAATCAGTGCAAATTTTCAAAGTCTGTTTTTTTTTCTTTCCATTGACCTGCAATAAAAGAAGCATTGTTCCCAATGATCACAGTGTAATGGGGTCCTTCTCCCTCTGTCTACCAGTTTAGGGGTCCCTTATCTTATTGAACACCAGTGTAATGGGGCCCTTCACTGACCTTCAGTGTAAGGGGGCACTTTCCACTGACAGCAATGGTGAGGGAGAACTGCAATTTTCACTGTCTGGTTTTCTTTCTTTCCTATTGACCTCCAATATAAGAAGCATTGTTCCCAATGACCACCAGTGTAACAGGGCCCTTCTTTCACTGACAACCAATTTAAGGAGGCCCTTACCTTATTGACCACTGACCTTCAGTGAAAGAGGACGCTTTCCGCTGACAACCATGGTGAGGAAACACTGCAGTTTTCACTGTCTGGGTTTCTTTTCTTGCCATGATTATTATATCTCTTCATTTCATTATGATATAGAGCAGTCCCTACACAAATGCTTGTTCTTTTATTTATTCCTATATCAACAACTTACTGTTCACACTAACGTACCAAGAGGTGTAGATATAATCATTATTAGCAGGAGCTCCCTGAGCCCTGAAGGTTATGTCAAGGGTTTCTCCATGTTAAAAAGTTTGAGGCTGTTGTAGACATAAGGTACAGCATATAAATCTCAGTAACCCTACTTATTCGCATAGTTTGACATTAGCAAACATTATGAAATTAGCAAACATGAACAGAAAGTTTCTCAACAGTCTTCTCCTAGGGAAGCAAGTGTTCTTTGTGACTGTAGCAGGATGCACTCACCCTTTTAGAGAATAAATGGTCAGTGTAACCTAATCTTTTTTTTTAATGACATTTACGGTAAACATTTTCTGTACATACAGAACTCTTGGAGAAGTTGAACAGTACAAAAAGAAAAATAAATTATCCAAATATAATCTGTTGCTGTTGTATTAAAATAAAGCAAGCGTGTCAAACTCATATTAAACAGTATTCCTCAACTAAGAGGGATTAATCTTCTAGGGGCTGCGTTATGTGTATTGAGGGTCATGCCTACTACTATTATAGCACTTTGGTATTTAAAGTATGTTTAAACACAATAACAAAAAAATGTAATATATTTCAGATTACAAGTCCTTAGATGTGGCGGCTGCGTTAGTTTTAAGTTTCAGCCTAAGAACATTTTCAAGTCCTGTTGTCCCTGATAGAAATTCTGTATCCTTGTTTCATCCTGTACTGAAATCTGTGCACCCCTCATTTTATGGAGATGAGGAAAGGGGAAGTAGTCTAGATCAGAAAGGTAGCCTAGGGTGACAATTTCTCTATTGCATAAATCAGTGCAGTCAGTGAGCCTGGCCACCCTGGGATAGAAAATGTGTTTTAGCAGAATGACTAGGGAAAATTAAAGCAAAAAGTCTGAAGAAAGAAAGCTAATGCAGCTAAGCACTAGTAAGCTACAATATATTACATTTCTGTTTTTGGGCTTAGATGCACTTTTAAAACTGAACTCTGGAATAAGCAACTATTGTCCAGATATAGGAAGGGTGTGTATTCTTACTTCAATCTTGGTGTGCTTCTGTGCAGCGGTGTGAAACTTCGAAGGAGCTTCCTGTAATAAAGACCAATCAGTGCTGCTTTCTCTCCTTGTGTGGGGTGACTGGTCTTGTCTCTGCCCCCTCCTGTAGTTTTCTGCAGGCAGCCTGTAGAGGGTGGTCCTTCTAGGCCCCTCCCACATCTCTACTCTCTGCACAAGCTATGTATAGCAAAGGGATTATGCCACTGCTAGTTTTGCAGGGTGATAAATTGTTTTGCAAACACATTTAGTGAACACAAAGTGGATAAATATCTTGTGTGGCTATTAAGGAATATAGTTAAATGGGAATTTTTGTGCTTGGAGTTCAGCTTTAAGAATACACAACCCAGTCACTAAAATCTAATAAGAGTTTTAACATGTAAAGGTAATTTCAAAAGTTATTTTGAATCATTTTAAATCTGTAGCTTTGTTCAAAAGAATACCTGGTGATCCTGCCAGGAAGGTCCGTGTTCAAACACTTTCTGTTGTAGGATTACAACTCTCTTCAAGCTGTGCTCTTGCGTTGTCACCCTGTGACATGTGCCTCAACTGGAGAATACAAGTGGTCATGCTGACACATGACAAGGGTTGAATATATGCCTTCCAACCCAGGGGTTGACTGACCATTTGGAAACTCGGGCACTGCCCCATGAGATGCCCCTGATCCCCTATTGCCCGGGGGCCCCATGATTTGTCAGTCCGCCCCTGTTCCAACCTGAAACCTGGCCTGCTAGGCCATACCCTCCACCAACCCAGATATTCAGTAAAGGAACACAAACCATGTTTGGAGTCAAAATGGCCATAGCAGCCTTTTTATTAACCAATACATTATTTACATTTAAATAACAACATTCCTGAAATAGAAACAGAGGAAAAATCTTAGTGGTCTTTTGAGGGCAACAACCCCAACTTACCGTGTTGCAGAAAACTTTTTGCTTAAATCTAGGCCCCCAGCCGCAACCCACCGGCTTGGAGACAATCCTACTTATCCCCAGCCGCACCACACCGGCTTGGGGACAATCCTACTTATCCACAGCAACCTGCATTTTACCTATTCTGAGATAACCCCTTGTTAACAGGAATGTACCGAGGTCCCCATACCACCGACGGGTCCCGAATCATTCTTTATCCAGAATTCTTTCCTCCTCCAACCAACCACCGCCAGGCTGCCTTGACAACCCAAGATCAAGACCAAGAACAAAAACGATGGAGAGGCAGGGTGGGAAGCTTCTTCTGTAAAGCTGGACTCCTGGGGCTCAACACTCCCCCTACCTTTCTGGGACCCCTCCCAGAAACCAGCTGCCTCCAATCAAGTAAGCTCTACTTTAAATTAAAAAAAAAACTTCCTTAATTTTCTACCCTTCCTAAGTTGTCCCACTATTCACCCCGTCATGTCTGTCCCTGCACTTATTTTTTAATTTTTTTGCTCCAGGCCTACCTTTTTGCTCTGTTATGGTCTACCGTAGTCACCATCAGGAAGTCGGTGAAAAGCATTGATGTGCAGCTGACACTGGAGCGAGTGCATGTAGACAGGAAGTGATGGCAGCAGGCTGAAAAGAATCAGCAGATGGAAACAGGTTAAAAAGGGTTAAAAGAGTGCTTTATGAAACATTTTATGATATTTAGCAAACTAAAATGCCATCCAGTTTACATCAACTTTAACAATATAGTAACATTAGCAACTGACAACATTTCATCCCAAAGAAAGGCAACTTAAAGTGGTTCTAAAGGCAGAATGTTTTTATTATCTTCATGCACTCTATGCGTGAAGGTAAAAAACGTTCAGTGTGCAGCTCCCCTGCCCCAGCCCCCCTACTACTTACCTGAGACTGACTTCGATCCAGAGATGTGCACAAGAGCAGCTGCTCTCCCGGTGCTCTCCCTCCTCATGGGGTCAGGCACAGCAGCAGGAGCCATTGGCTCCCACTGCTACCAATTACAGCCAGTTGGGGGGTGAGACTGAGACGTGTTTTGTGTGTCCTATGGACTCAAAGAGCGGGGCTTGAGAACAAGCACACACAAGTAGCCCCAAAGCAAGAGGCTTGCTATGGGGGCACTCAGTGGGGGAGGACCCAAGAAGAGAAGGAATGGAGCTACTCTGTGCAAAACCATTGCACAGGGCAGGAAAGTATAACTTATGTTATAAAATATCCTTTAGTGTCATTTTGAGTGACAACTGTATTTTTAGTACAGTTGTTCTTTACTTGATTCCCACTTACACAGGCTACATTTGACCAGGCAATTAGGATCCCTGGAGGTAAAATTCTGGAATTTTTGCTAGCTGAGAATATTCAGCCCTATGCACACTGTGCAAAATGTCATGGCTGCAGCCAGATTTGTAAGGCTGCTTTCACACTGATCTGTTTTTGTTTTCACTTTTGCATTAAAAAAGTGGAATAAAAATATATGACCATGTAATCCTATGGAACTCTTCACATTGATCCATTATGGGTCTGCTGCATTTAGTAGAAACCTACTTTCTGCAATAATGGTGACGTAAAAAAATTGCACCAAAAACACACCTCCCTATGGAAATACATGGAAAACGTGGCAAAAACGCGTAAAAAACATGTTGCATTTTTTATGTGGTTTTGGAATCACGTCTTGGGTAAAACACACCGCAAATGTGGTAAAAATGCGACATAAACGCAGCCGAACTCTTATGTGTTTTTAGTGCGTTTTTACTACAGATCAGTGTGAAAGTAGCCTAACCTGTATAAATCAATGGTTACCGCCAAGATGTTGAATGTGAAAAGAGCCTCTGACTGGGGCTGCAAGTGTACAATCCAAACGCACACGTTCCTGCTTTAAACATGGTCGTGTGAATAAGTGGGTGCTGCAGCGACTATCGGCTGGAACCGAACAGAACCAGCAAGGGAGAATGTCACCAGCACACTGAGGATCACCAATATGAGTCCAAAAGTTTAAATGAACGATCACATAGTTACAGCAAGGCAATGTTTTGTAGTCTCGCAGGACCCCTTCATCAGGTGTGTGACCCATACAATACCTGATGAAGGGGTCCTGTGAGACTCCAAAACGTTGACTTGCTGTAACTATGTGATCGTTCATTAAAACTTTTGGACCCAGGTGATACCCTTTTCTCTCACAGTCTAAACCTGATGTGATGTATATTAAAGGGAGTTAATATGAAGACAGTATTTAGAGATTTATATGTTTTTTTTAAATTCCTTTCTTTTAATGAATACATAACAGGATTTAGTGGCGTGTTTTTACATCAGCCTAGAATTCAGCTGTAAGCCTTATTTTCAGTACATGATCCCTGTAGACAGCGGAAAGATCAGTAGCAGAATGCGCATTGTTTAGAAAGCTACTGAATTATTTCCACTTCCTTGATGGCCGCTTATAAATCTGCCACTTGACTTAGATATCTGACCATCCCTTCTAAGATATCTCCCTGCTATGTTACAGTCAGATGAAAGCAAGTATGGTCGCCCTGTTTGAACGGCCCTCTTTGTTTGTCCGCATTTGATTGCGATCCAGAGCAACATTTGTCACATTAATGGGAATGCATAATTTCACGGTGAGATGATCTGCTCGTTTGAACAGTCATTCGCTGTAATTAGCGGGCGCAGTCGCCCAGGACCATCCCCTGTGACTGCTAATTCTTTCTCTTGTAAATCCCTCACTTGGGAAAATTGTCATAACGGTGATATAAAAATAAATGCACGAATAAATCATTATGTTTACATCCCTTTATCTGCAGGGTATTTACTGTACATTAGACCTTTCAAGAAACAGGGCTGAATAAAAACACACAGGCATTAAATTTACAAAATGTACAATATTAAATATTCATGTTGCAGTTTCTTTTGGTAATATAAAGTATATCTAAATCTCTCACTAAAATCTCATTTAAATTTTAAAATATTAATGTAATTTCAAAAATTATCTTTAATATCTTTACATATGCAGCTTTCCATAGAATAATTCCTGTTGATCCAGCCATAAAGGTCATTTTCAGGCGCTATCTCTGTAGGGTGTTTACTGTCACCCAGTGGTGCTCCTGACGCATGACCCCGGATGTGTTCCATTGCCAATGCACATTAGTGAGCTGTGGCCAGCTGTTGTCTTGATTTTCTTGATGATCTTATGACTTCATCATTTTATTTTACCGTGCAGTCAATCGAGTCTTAGTGGAGTCAAGGCTCCCAAAGAGTATGCATGTCCCAGTCCAGGCTCCTAACAAGTATGCATGTCCCAGTCCAGGCTCCTAACAAGTATGCATGTCCCAGGTCAGTTTAAACAGGAAAATCACAGGATGAGCTGTTCAGGCATGGACCTAGCATTTTCAGAATGTAGTCAGCAGTGGCATCCTTTGCGTATGCTATATGGCTAAGAGTTTGTGGACGCCTGAGCATCATACCTACTATATTGACAAAAGTTTGACCTCCGTTGTTTCCATTGAAGGATACTAATAATACAAAAGACATTTTAGAAAATTGTGTATTTCCAACCATGTGGCAACAGTTTGGAAAATGCCCCTTTCTGTTCTGGTATAACTGTGCACAAAGCCAGCTCCATAAAGACATAGTTTGATGAGGTTACTTTGGAGGAACTCAAGTGTTCTGCACAGACCTCTGACTTCAACCCTACTGAACACCTTTGGGGTGAATATAAATGCCGATTTTAAGCCAGGTCTTCTCATTCAACATCGGTACCTGACATTACAATTTTTTTATTTTTTTTTGGCTGAACAGACAGAAGTGCCCATAGGCACACTCCAAACTCTTGTGGAAAGCCTTCTTAGAAGAGTGGAGGCTGTTTTAGTAATGGGGGCAGCTCTAGATCAATGTATATGGTCTTGGAATGAGATAGCTATACCCAACAAGCTCATATACTGTTGGCGTGATGGACAGCTGCCCACACTTGTTTGGCCTTATAATGTGTCTATCATTACAGACTGTAGCAGTGTAGGAGGGTAGTCTTCTTGATAAGTTAACCGTTTGGTGTTTCCATGATGCTGTATAGCTGTGCAGTGTCGGTGCTCCTCTGTAGCAATGAAAACTGCCTTGAGGCTTTCCATATGCTGTCATTTTGTTCTGTACAACTGTACTTCTTGCTCTTTCCTTAAACTTCTTGCTGTGATTTATGTCAGCATTTACATTGTAAATGCTCTGCACGAAGGCAAAGTGTTCTGTGTTTTGTAGTTATGATAACTATGAAGTGTGATTGCAAGAACAGGCAGGCTGTGTACTTAGCGTGCGTCTCAGAGAGAAGATCCAGCTGCTTGCAGATTCATCTTCTCTCAGAGCTGATGACTCCGGAGGCTGTAGTATTAAAGGGGAATTCGTGATGAAACTCGCTATTTTATTTTTAGTAAGAAGTAAAGTGCCACATCTCCTACAATAGTGATTTGTACATATGTTGCCAAAGGGTCAGTCCATCCAAAGCAGTATTTTGAAATACTAAAGTTGGGTGATGGTGGTCTGAGTCACATGTTGGCTTCTTGTAGCTTTTTCCAGCGGTAAGTTTTTTTCCTGCCGTATGACAAATCTGAGTAAAATAATTTTAGTTGCTTAAAGTGAACCCGTGGCTAGGCTATAGACATTCAAATGTTCTTAACAATCTCTAAATGAGTTTTGAAGAGAAACTGATCTGCAGTACATTTTAGACACATTTTAAAATATTTTACAAAATTTTGTAATAATCTCATTAAGTTGAACTCTGGGATGGAGAAAAAGTTACTGTTGTATTGGGTCCCCTTCTGCACTGCAAAGGTTAGTCATTTGTTGTGTCTAGGGGAAAAGGAATATGGTGAAATACTTACCTTATTGCTTACTAACACACAGGGGCGGACTGACAACTCATGGGGCCCCCGGGCAATATGGGATCATGAGGCCCCTGTGTCCTTGCCCAAACTCAAAAAAGCCTATGAAAAAAGTACCAGGGGCATCTCATGGGGCCCCCTACTGACCCGGGCCCTCAGGCAGTGCCCGAGTTTCCAAATGGTAAGTCCGCCCCTGCTACCACAGCTTTCTATGTGCTGCACAACCAGTCTTCCGAATCACTTCACTGCCTGACCAGTTGCAGCTCTCCAAAGTCATCGTGTACAGGGCAGGACCAGTGGTTCTGCATTGTACATGAAAATGGACACCGAGGGTCCCCCACATCCCAGGAGCATCAGACAGTGGAGGAGAGTGCCAGATGCTGGAAGGGGTGAGGAATGAAGTAATTCACTTTATTTATCAACCCTAGGCTTGGTTCACACCTATGTCATTTGCTTTTGATCCCTTTTTGCAGTGCTTTTTATGATGTGTTTTGCGTTTTTGCACAGCCATTATTCATGCGTTTTTTGATGCGTTTTGCATTTTTTGGGCTAATTTGTTGTTGAGCAGATTAAAAAAGGCAAAACATGTCAAAATGTGTCAAAAACACACCACACTGCGTACTTTTCAGCAGCACATTCATTAAAGTCTATTGGACCAAAAAAACGCACCATTTTGCACCCTGACCCCTTCCAAAAACATAGCAGCTGACTGTAGGTTGTTTCTGCAAAAAGCACCAGAAAACGCATAGGTGTGAACCAGGCCTTAGACAAAACAAGCAATGAACCCAATGCAGTGTGGAGAGGACCCACTGCAGGGGTAACTTTATCTCTAGCCCAGAGTTCAGCTTCAAAGTATAAAACCCAATTACTAAAATCTTATATGCGAAGTGGTATCCGAATGTTTTGAGACTACTTGTGTAACACACCAACAGATGGCAGCACAAGGCTGCACGCAGAGTCACAGGGAGCAACGAACTTCATAAGTCAGTGTGCCAAAAGACATAGTCCTGTGTACATTGGGAGCTGTGCAACTACTACTATTCTGACCACAAGTGTTACCACGTCTGCTATTTCATCATGGACAGCAAATTAGAACAAAGAGCAAATGTGAAATTCTGCTTGAAGCTGGACAGATCGCTAGATCTCCGAAATGTTGTCAAAACAGCGACCTTTGAGCTGGTCTTCATCTTCAGGAAGAGGGCATTTTTGGAGGTTGAGCTTGTTGAAGGTCTTCCTGATCTCTCGCCTTTCAGTGATGTTCTTCCGCTCTTGAAGCTCGCGTGTCACTTAAACTACCTCAAATGACTCATTGCAACATCGCCGTAAACTTGCCATATCGTGTCAAATGTAACTGTGGCAGTTTTGCCCAGTTTCACATTTGCTCTGTGTTCTAACTTGCTGTCCATGATGAAATCAAAGACTTGGAAATGCATGTGGTCAGAATAACACCATTTGCACAGCTCACAATGTACACAGGACGATGTCTTTTGGCACACTGACTTTTGAAGGTTGGTGCTCCCTGTGACTGTGTGTGCAGCCTTGTGCTGCCTTCTGTTGGCATGTTACAAAACTAGTCTCAAAACGTTTTGATACCACCTCGTAAGTTTTTCACTATTATTATTATACAGGATTTATATAGCGCCAACAGTTTGCTCAGCGCTGTACATTATAATGGGAGACAATACACGAGACAGTACAGTAACAATACAATTCAATACACGAGGGGTTCAAGGGCCCTGCTCCTTGGAGCTTACAATCTAGGAGGGAGGGTATGGTGGTACAATAGGAAATAGCTGTGGGGGATGGAGTGGTAGGAAGAATGGAGGAGATCGACAGTTAGCTGAGGGCGGGGTAGGCTTCCCTGAAGAGGTGGGTTTTCAGAGTGCGCCTAAAGGTGAGGAGAGTAGGTGATAGTCTGATGGATTGGGGTAGGGAGTTTCAGTGGATGGGGGAAGCCCTGGAGAAGGGCATGGGAGGAAGAGACCAGGGAGCCAGAGAGTAGGAGGTCTTGGGAGGAGAGTATGTTTTGGGTGGTATTTGGACACCACACAGTCAACTTGGGGATTATTATCTAAGGCCTAAAGTGTTATACATATTGGTAAGGGTATTCACTCCTTACTGCAGTAGACGTGATTTATTTGTGTGTTCTAAGCACTTTAAAGAGTGATTCACCCACACGGCTTTTCACTATATATAGTGTATTGGTACACGTTTGCTGTTTACACTTTTTGTTTCACTTTGGTGAAGTATCACTGGTTGAGTTATATGATGTATATATACTAAGGATAATGCACTATGTGGTTTCTATTTCTGTTTTGTTTGAGGTAAACCAAGCTTTACAAGACTTTGAAGAGTTTATCACTTTGTGGACAATTTTTGGACATAATTTTGATTTTTAAGGGACATTGGTTTTCATAAATTTTTGGGCTATTGGATTGAGGACTTTTTTGATTTATATGCACTAATTGGGGATAAGGGTCATTATTTATTATTATCACTGAGCATATTATTTGTATATTTTATACACCTCTAAGGGTAGGGGTGAAGTGTGCTGATACGGGACTTTTTGTTTAGAGTGATTTACTAATATTATTAGTGTTATGAACAGCTTTGTACGTCAATATTAGCATTTTGAATTTTATCCGTTGGGCAATCGGAAGCCAGTGGAAGGATTGGCAGAGGGGGGTGGCGGATACAGAGCGGTTGGTAAGGTGGATGAGTCTGGCCGCAGCATTTAAGATAGACTGAAGCGGGGATAGCCTGCGGTGAGGTAGGCCGGAGAGGAGGGAGTTACAGTAGTCAAGTCGTGATATAATAAGGGAGTGAATGAGTTGCTTAGTGGTTTCTGGGGTTAGGAATGAACGTAGTTTGGAGATGTTGCGGAGGTGAAGTCTACATGAGTTTGTCAGCGATTGGACCTGGGGCTGGAAGGACAGATTGGAGTCTATTATTATTATTATGCAGTATTTATAAAGCGCCAATAGTTCGCTCAGTGCTGTACATTACAAAGGGGGACAGAACATGTGACAGAACAATACCAATACAATGCAAAACACGAGGGGATTGAGGGCCCTGCTCTTTCGAGCTTACAATCTAGAAGGGAGGGGATGGTGGCACAGGAGGAGATAGCTGTGGGGGATGGAGTGGTAGGTAGAGTGGAGGAGGTCGGCAAGTTAGCAGGGGGTGGGGTAGGCTTCCCTGAAGAGATGAGTTTTCAGGGTGCGCCTAAAGGAGAGGAGAGTAGGTGATAATCTGATGGGTTGGGGCAGGGAGTTCCAGAGGATGGGTGACACCCTGGAGAAGTCCTGGAGGCGGGCATGGGAGGAGGTGACCAGGGAACTAGAGAGAAGGAGGTCTTGTGAGGAGCGGAGTGTGCGTGCTGGGCGGTACTTGGATATTAGGTCAGTGATGTAGTTCGGGGCAGTATGGTGGACAGCTTTGTACGTCAGTGTTAGGATTTTGAATTTGATCCGTTGCGCTATCGGAAGCCAGTGGAGGGATTGGCAGAGGGGGGTGGTGGAGATGGAGCGGTTGGAAAGGTGAATGAGTCTGGCAGCCGTATTCAGGATCTACTGAAGCGTGGATAGCCAGCGGTGAGGCAGGCCAGTGAGGAGGGAGTTGCAGTAGTCGAGTCGTGATATGATGAGGGAGTGGATGAGCTGTTTAGTGGTTTCTCGAGTTAGGAACGTGCGTATTTTGGCGATGTTGTGGAGGTGGAGTCTGCACGAGTTTGTTAAAGATTGGACTTGGGGCTGGAAGGATAGGTTGGAGTCCAGAATGACACCAAGTACTCTGGCCTGCGGGGCGGGTTTGATGGTAGCGTTGTTCGATGTGATAGAGAACTCAATGGGGGGTGGTGTCCGGGCTGGGGGGAAGACAAGAAACTCGGTTTTGGAGAGGTTCAGTTTAACCACTTGCCTACCAGGCACTTATACCCCCTTCCTTACCAGGCCATTTTTCAGCTTTCAGCGCTGCCGCACTTTGATTGACAATTGCGCGGTCATGCAACATTGTACCCATATGAAATTTTGATCATTTTTTTCTCACAAATAGAGCTTTCTTTTGGTGGTATTTAATCGCCACTGGGCGCTTTACTTTTTGCGCTATAAATTAAAAAAAGTGCAAAAAATTTGAAAAAAAAAAAAGTTTGTTTCTTTTATAAAATTTTTCAAACAGGTATTTTTTCTCCTTCACTGATTTGCGTTGATGAGGCGGCACTGATGGGCACTGATAGGTGGCACTGATGGGCACTGATAGGCAGCACTAAAGGGCACTGATAGGCAGTACTAATGAGGTGGCACGGATAGGCGGCACTGATAGACAGCACTAATTAGGGGTCACGGATAGGCGGCACTGATATGCAGCACTGATAGGCGGCACTGATAGGTGACACTGATGATGGGTACTGATAGACGGCACTGACTGGCATCACTTCTGGGCACTGACTGGCGGCACTGACTGGCACAACCCCTGGGCACTGACTGGTGGCACTGACTGGCAGCACTGCTGGGCTGCACTGGTGGGTGGCACTGGTGGGCGGCACTAGTGGGTGGGCACAGGTGGGTGGCACTGGTGGGCACAGGTGGGTGGCACTGGTGGGTGGGCACAGGTGGGTGGCACTGCTGGGCACATGTAGGTGGCACTTCTGGGCACAGGTAGGTGGCACTGCAGAGTGGCACTGGTGGGGGCACTGCTGGGCACAGGTGGGGGCACTGCTGGGCACAGGTGGGGGCACTGCTGGGAACGGGTGGGCGGGGCTAGTGGGCGCACTGCTGGGCGGAACTTGCGGGTGTCACTGCTGGGCACCGATCATCAGGGCACTGATCATCAGTGCCCTGATGATCGGTGCCGATCCCCGCTCTGACAACTGCCGGTTCTCGGCAGTACTTTCCTCACGATCTGACAGCGTGAGGAAAGTGCAGCCGAGAACCGGCACTTGCATTTCCCTGTGATCAGCGTGTCATTGGACACCGCTGATCACGTGGTAAAAGGCCGGTGGGATCGGCCTTTCACCACATCACGTGATCAGCTGTGTCCGTAGGAGACAGCGATCACGGAGATCGCCGGGTGCGCGCCCCCTGGGGCGCGCAGGAGAGCGCGTTCTGGGAGGACGTCATATGACGTCCACTCAGAACTGGCCGGCCGAGGTGAAGCCGTCATTCGGCTATGCGCGGTCGGCAAGAAGTTAAGGAAGTGGAGCGACATCCAGTCTGATATGTCTCTCAGTAGGTGTGTGATTCAGGCGAAGACCGAGGGGTGAGGTGGGGGGTTGAGAGATAGATTTGTGTGTCATCGGCTTAGAGGTGGTAGTTGAAGCCGTGAGAGTGTATGAGTTGGCCAAGGGAGGAGGTGTAGATGGAGAAGAGAAGGGGCCCGAGGACAGAGCCTTGAGGGACCCCAACAGAGAGGGGGAGTGAGAGGGAGGTTGTAGCATTATAGGTAACGCTTAAAGAGCGTTGTGACAGGTAGGATGAGAGCCAGGAGAGAGCAGAATCTCTGAGGCCGAGGGAGTGTAGTTTTTTGAGGAGGAGGGGGTGGTCGACTGTGTCGAAGGCCGCAGAGAGGTCAAGGAGTAGGAGCACTGAATAGTAGCCATTAGCTTTGGCGGTTAGCAGGAGAGCAGTTGGAGAGTTTGAGTAAGTCAGTTTCGGTGGAATGTAGGGGACGGAAGCCGGACTGTAGGGGATCGAGGAGGTTGTTGTCGTTGAGGTGAGAGCATAGGCGGGTGTAGACTAGGCGCTCGAGGAGTTTAGATGTAAATGGGAGCAGGGAGATGGGTCTGAGGTTGTTCGGGTCATTGGGGTCCAGGGGGGGCTTTTTAAGTATGGGGGTGATGTGTGCATGTTTCAGAGGGGAGGGGAAAGTGCCGGAGGAGAGGGAGAGATTTAAGATGTGGGTGAGGGAGCGTAGGATGGAGGGGGAGGGAGGTCGTAGGAGTTGTGAGGGGATAGGGTCGAGGGGGCAGGTGGTGAGGCGGGCATTAGAGAGGATCTTGGAGACTTCCTCGATGGTAGTAAGGTCAAAGGTGCGGAGTGTTGGGGGAGCTTCAGTGTGAGGAATGTAGGGTGTCGAGGATAACACCTAGTACTCTGGCTTGCGGGGAGGGACTGATGGTGGCGTTGTTGGTCTTGATGGAGAAGTCGGGGGGGGGGGGGGGGGGCACGGGCTGGGTGGAAAACTAGGAGCTCGGTTTTGGAAAGATTTAGTTTGAGGAAGTGGAGTGACATCCAGTCCGATATGTCGCTCAGTAGGCTTGTGATACGGGCGGAGACTGAAGGGGTGAGGTGAGGGGTAGAGAGATAGATTTGCGTGTTGTCGGCATAGTGGCGGTAGTTGGAGCCGTGAGAGCTTTCAATATTAATTTAATTTCAAAATTTTGGTTGTAAGGTAGCATGTGACCTCCTCCCATGATGCAATGCTTGCCAATAGTGGTCAATTGCTAGATCCAAGCACCGGAAGATGATAGAAGGATGCCAAAACTGGGTATTTTGGGGCAGCTGCTGTGGAGGAAAGAATGTCAGGGGAGTGCTGTAATGGTATAAATAACTGGGAATGACAGTCCCTATGGCCACTCTGAATGGACAAAGTAGGGATCGGTAATCGCATTCCCTGATATTCAGGGGACTGTTTTTAAATCTGAATGTGAAAATTAATTATCAAAATATAAAAAAAAGCAGCCTGAAAAATGTGAAAGACTTATAAAAATGTTTTCAGATCAGTAGTGAAATAATAACTCTATTTATACTCAAAGTAAATACATTGTGGTCTCCCTTGAGCTAAACTTTGATATGTGACATTTATACAGTGAAACCCCATATCTCTTCTTCCTCTTGATTTCATTACTTGCAAGACACATAATTGTACGCTTAAATTATTTCCCATTGTAATTATAGGTATAAAACAAAGATGAAAGCACAGCACAGAGGGTGATAAATACTGCACAGAGGTTTAATAAATGGATGTGCTTAGTTTGCTTGTTAGAATATATATATAAATTGAATCCTTTAATATTGATCAGGCAATGGGTCTTGATGCTACGTTGAACCTGAAACGGCTTAAAGTATTGATAAACTCAAAACTTTTTTTTTTTTTTTTAGTTATAGACTGAATGGAGGTGGATTAGAACACCTGTCAGTTTTCATTGCTGTCTGTGCCCGTCTTAGGGAGCTTCACCCTCTCTACTTGTCATGTTTACCATTATAATTGAAAATGAAATTAAAAGAAATCAAAAATTTTGGGTTGTCCACAGAAAAGTAATAGAGGGGAAATCTTCCAATGAGGACAATCATTCTAAAGACCAAGGGATTCACTTAATTTGCAGGGATTTCCTCTCTCTTCCTGTTTTGTCTATGGGACAGGAAGTGAAGGAAAACCTCCCCAATGGGACACAAATGGCAAAAAAAAACCTACTAGTGGTTATAACCTTCCCTTACTCTATACAAAATTAAAAGAAAGATATTTTTCTTATAGCTCCACTTTAACCACTTCAAGTCCGGACACTTTCACCCCCTTCCTGTCCAGGCAATTTTCAGCTTTCAGTGCTATCACACTTTGAATGACAATTGCGCGTTCATGC
This sequence comes from Staurois parvus, assembly GCF_062004578.1. Classification (NCBI taxonomy): domain Eukaryota; kingdom Metazoa; phylum Chordata; class Amphibia; order Anura; family Ranidae; genus Staurois; species Staurois parvus. The sequence goes on along the minus strand of NW_028318021.1, from coordinate 1,750,275 downwards.
AACACTGTACCCGTATGAATTTTTTAGACAGATAAAACTTTATTTTGGTGGTATTTATTCACCACTGGGATTTTTACTTTTTTTGCTATATAAATGAAAAAGTCCAAACATTTTGAAAAAAGTGTTTTTCTTATACAATTTTGCAAATAAATAATCTTTCTTCATAAATCTTGGCCAAAATGTATTCAGCTATCTTTTTAGTAAATAAAAAAATAACCCAAATGAGTTTATAACCAAAAATTATAATTTTTCAAAACTTTTTTTTACATTTTAATTTTTTTTTATATTATTATTTATGTTTTTTTAACATACTTTCACCCTTGCAGTACAGTGTCACCATAGTGACACTGTACTGCTTGTGGGGAGTGATAAAGATTTTTTTTTTACACCAATTGCTTTTACAGCCATAAAGGCTGTAAAAGCAATCACTTCTCCTTCTCTCTGGCTGCATTCTTGCAGCCATTGAGAAATACTGTGCGAGCTGTGATTGGTCACAGCTTGTCACATGGTACAAGGCTGTTGTGAATAGCCTTGTACCATGTGACCTCTGTTAGCAGTCACAGATTTCACTAGTAGTAAGCAATGATGTCAGAAGTGACATCTTGCTTACTACTATTCATGTGATCACTGATTGGCCAATCAGTGATCACATGATCGGGACCTCTAACAGTAGGTCTTGTACAGTGATCGGTGTTCCACTGTGTCCTCAGAACACAGCGGGCACCGGATCCCGGTGCGCATGCTCCCAGGGATCGTGCACAGGCAGGGAATGCGGGAGGATGTTTATAAAGGCTACCCACTCCTGCACTGCTCCCGTCCAGCCGTTTATGTACATGGGCCGGACGGGAAGTAGTTAATGTGTTCCTTGAAGCTTGTAGCTTCTCTAAAGGAACTCGGGTCTACCTAGAGAGAAGGTCATTGTTTTAAAGTGAGAAATACGTAGGCTGTCATTGCTGGCGTTCCAGTAAAAAATGTTTGTTGGCCGACTGCATCTGGCATTGATATATTTCGAGTCACAGACCCAGAACAAGCAGCTTTTAAGGAAAATTCCTTCTCTATACTTTATCCAGGTCAGTGGATTGGGAAGAGTTGTAGCCAAGACATCAGCATGACAGCCTTGATTATGGAATTTTCAGTTAACATTGTAAGCAATGGCAGCCCCCCTAGTTTTTATGGAGCCATGCCTCTGCTGTATGTGCACTTTCAACTTTTATGGCAACAGACTTGGGTGGGCCCTTCCAGCATGACTGTACCCCTGTGCACAAAGACAGCTCCAAAAAGATAAGGTTTGATGAAGGAAATCAAGTGGCCTTCAAGGAGCCCTGACCTCAACCCCACTGAACACTTTTGTCAGGAATTGGAATGTTGATTGGGAACCAGTTCTTCACATTCAACATCAGTACCTGACCTCACAAATGCTCTTTGGGCCGAATGAGCAAAGACACTAAAATCTTATGGAAAGCCTTCCTTGAAGAGTGGTGGCTGCTATAGCTGCAAAGTGGTTGGGGGAACCCATATTTATGGCCATGGTTTTGGAATATAATGCCCAGCTGGCTCTTATAGGTTTAGTCAGATGTCAATACATTCTTGACCATATAGTGTATTTCAGGGCTTTGCTTTCAGTCTAGACTCTTTTGTACTTTTAAATTTGATGTCAACTTCTTTTGTACCTTTTCTACAGAACTATTATTGGATAATTCCAGACCTTGAGTTTGTACACTGTTAGATGTTACATATAGAAAGCATACGTTGCTTTAATGAGCCAGCTGTAATAAGGTGTAACATGATAGCACGTTCCATGTCTGAGATTAAATATTAAATCACCTGCAGGTCTGCACAGAAACCGATCCTCCCAGCCTATACTGAATCTGTGCCGTGTCTGAACTTGAGTCTCAAGACATTTTATGTTCAAGCCCACGTTAATCCTTTTTCTTATAGAATAATTGATTTCTCATTTTCTCTCTTTTCTAGAAAGAATAGAAAAATAGACTGGCTTGTCCTGAGGCTTCAATTTGTAAATATTACGGTAAGCTGGTTTTTCTTTTTTCATAAACTTGCATTGTAATTTGAGTGTGTTTCTGTGCCGGGCTGGTTATTAATGAAGGTAAAAGCTGTTTGTTAACTTTGGTGAAGGAAAGATTATAGGCTTAATCTTGAAGAGAAAAGCTAGTCTCAGCAGTTTCTGGGAAGAAGAACTGAAGATTGACCTGCTGGGATGGTATTACAAATCTTAAAATGAGTTGGTTTTGCCCATGCAGGGCACAGGAACAAGTCCATTTCAAGTGCCCCTTCAGTAAAAATTAAAAATGGCAAACAAGTCTACTTGAAAAATAAGAGTGGGAATATTTACCTTTCCTGCTAACCACACCAGAATGCTGCTTCTTTCAATAGATATGCTCCTCTGAAGTCCTCTAGGAAACCAACACAACTGGGAGTGTCAGTTTTGTGATCTCCTTACAGCACTATGTGGTTCTTCTCACCAACCGCCAGATGTATATATCCTGTAGTGACTCACAGATCATCAGGAGGAACCAGTGAGCACTAAGGGCGACCAATGAGATCAAAAGGGAGATCCCAAAAGTCTTAGTTTCTCAGCACTCTTCAAAGGAGGATTTCTGTTAAATGAAGTGGCATCCTGGCATGGGCTGTAGAAAAGGTAAGTATTCCCTCCCTTCTTTTCAGGTAGAGTTGTTTGACATTTTCTTTACTGATAGGGTCGATTTAACTGCCACCACCCCTTTCCCAACAGTACATACTTTCCGTTTACTTTTACATCTGTTCAGCCACTGGCTACTTCTAGGTATGAGGAGCATGACTCTCCTTTATCTCACATGACAGTAATTGGCCCAGGGACATCACATGGGGCAAGGAGATAGTCCTCAGCACTGTGTAAGCTCCAAAAGTGTGACTTGGAGCTACACAGGACTTCCTCTCTTCTCTCCTGGTGGGCAAACAGAGCAGTAGTAGAATAAGGGAAAGGTAAGGATAAGCTATTGGAGAGGGAATGCTTTAAAGTTTATGTAAACCCGAATAATGCACATTTTGTGTTTGCACCTTTTTGGTTTGTTAGCTATACATTTGTCTTTAATCTAAGTTTTATTAAGGGTTTATATAAAATACACAGAAAGATAAAAGCATCCAGTAAAGACAATAACAAAATTAAAATACAGTAAATAAAATACAAGCTTCAGTTAAGGGGAGGGGGGATGAAAAATACTAAAGGTTACCAAGATAAACAGAAATAAAAGGAAAAATAAATAAATAAAAATATATAACTGTCTTGGGACTGGGCAATAACAGTGTCCAATACTGAGTACAGAGCCCATGACCATATACAAAATAGCATGTACAATATATGGATGCTAGCTATACATTTGAAAGTGTTTTGTTATGTCCTTTCATTAATTGAGAAAAATACCAGTTGATCTTGTCAGAAATGTAAGATGTCCTGAGGGCTGTGCACACTTCTTATGTTCAAAGAGTCTAATTAGCCCTTACAGTTCTTATCTTGAGATACAGAACAGTTACTCTCTATGTGGTAGAGATGGGGGGGGGGGGAATTCAGTGATTTAGTAAAATTCAACCGGGCTTACACAATTTCTTGCAATTTCAGCACACAAAATGCTGTGTATTGTCAACCCACAGCAATCAATTAGGGGCTTAGTGCAGATTAACTTGCAGGGTCTTTAACCCCTTCACGCCTAAGGGTAAAACAAATCTTAACATCTAAGCAAAATTTTGCAACTTTGACATGTGTTAGTAAAACTGTACATATCATCACAACTACTTTGTACATTCAGGTGAATTATACCGCGTTTTTTTCATGACAAATTGGGCTTTCATTTGGTGGTAAATGGTAATGAATATCTCCTGATTTGTTTTTCATTATCAAAGGAAAACTGGCCCAAAATAGTAAAAATTTTTTTTTTTTAAATGTAGCTGTGTGTTTCTTGTTACTACCATAACCTACCACCAAAGAACAACCCAAAATACATTTTCCAGCTATTGACGATTGCGGTGATACTATATATGTGTATGTTATTTGTTGTTTGTACCTGTACTACAGCCCAGAAACAATAGTGCACATTTTTTTTCCCCTAAAACACAGATACTGGTACCAAAATCCTGATCTTTGACCCTAACCTTTGACCTTGGCATTTGACCCTGACCTTGACCCAAACACTTATTCTGGCACTGAACTAGATCAAACCTCTAGGCACTTTTTTCTTTATTTTTCATTTTATTTTTTAATATTTATTTAATCTTTTTTTTTACTAACAGTTGTTTTTTTTTTCTTTATGCAAAGAGAGAGAGAGAGAGATACAATGTATTTCTCTCCTCTCCTCCTCCACATGCGGCACACTCCCTGCACAAAGACAGGAATGCCAATACGTGGCCCCGCAGAAAAAAGCCCAGTTCTGTGAGGCCGCATATTTGTGTGACATCGGTATTAAGGGGTTAAAGAGATAAAATATTGAAAAATGTTGCCCAGGAACCATTAGTAGCAACAACGTGTAGCAGTAACAGCCTCACCCTTATTACAAGGAACTCATTGTTAGTCATTTTAAAGGTTTTTTTTTTTTGTAACTTGTGAAAGACTTGTGCCTAATGCAAGGCAGAAGTGCTAACCACTAAGCGACAGTATTATAAAAAGTTGTAAAATTGGATTGTAACATGGGTAACCAGCATAACACAGGTGCTTGTAAAGGCCAAGGTGCCTGCACTTTAGCACTGTGGCTACTATCGGCACCTTTTAGACTAGGTCGGGTTAACTTTAAGGCATTATGCCTTAACACAGAAAGTCTGCATTTGGAAAATATGTTCGTACACATCATTCATGTTTATGGGTGGCTGTACGTAGCACTTGGGCTTCCCATGCACAGAAAATAGCCAGAAAGTTTAAGTTGTAACCCTTAATACCCCCTTGTGCAGAGACTTTGTATATTTGCCTTACCAGTGGCCCATTTCTCCTACCTCCCAAGGCTGTGGTGCTAGCTTAGAGGAGAGGTAGGAAAAGGAGGCTGCCAGAGAGATGAGTATACACTATCATCTTTCAGAGTGTAGTGCAGGTTTTATATCTTTAGAGCAGTGGTTCTCCCCTTTAGGGAGACTAATGTTCTTCCAAAAGAATTGTTGCTCTACATAAAGATGTCCTAGGCTATAAGAAGATTGCCAAGACCCTGAAACTGAGCTGCAGCACGGTGGCCAAGACCATACAGCTGTTTAACAAGACAGGTTCCACTCAGAACAGGCCTCGTCATGGTTGACCAATGAAGTTGAGTGCACATGCTCACTGTCATATCCAGAGGCTGTCTTTGGGAAATTGACGTATGAGTGCTGCCAGCGTTGCTGCAGAGGTTGAAGGGGTGGGGGGTCAGCCTGTCAGTGCTCAGACCATACTCTGCACACTGCATCAAATTGGTCTGCATGGCTGTTGTCCCAGAAGGAAGCCTCTTCTAAAGATAATGCACATGAAATCCTGCAAACAGTTTGCTGAAGACAAGCAGACTAAGGACATGGATTACTGGAACCATGTCCTATGGTCTAATGAGACCAAGATAAACGTATTTGGTTCAGATGTTGTCAAGCGTGTGTGGTGGCAACCAGGTGAGGAGTACAAAGACAAGTGTGTCTTGCCTACAGTCAAGCATGGTGGTGGGATTGTCATGGTCTGGGGCTGCATGAGTGCTGCTGGCACTGGGGAGCTACAGTTCATTGAGGGAACCATGAATGCCAACATGTACTGTGACATACTGAAGCAGAGCATGATCCCCTTCCTTCAGAGACTGGGCCACAGGGCAGTATTCCAACATGATAAGAACCCCCAACACACCTCCAAGACGACTACTGCCTTGCTAAAGAAGCTGAGGGTAAAGGTGATGGACTGGCCAAGCATGTCTCCAGGCCTAAACCCTATTGAGCATCCTCAAAGGGAAGGTGGAGGAGCGCAAGGTCTCTATCATCCACCAGCTCCGTGATGTCGTCATGGAGGAGTGGAAGAGGACTCCAGTGGCTACTTGTGAAACTCTGGTGAACTCCATGCCCAAGAGGGTTAAGGCAGTGCTGGAAAATAATGGTGGCCACACAAAATATTGACACTTTGGGCCCAATTTGGACATTTTCACTTAGGGGTGTACTCACTTTTGTTGCCAGCGGTTTAGACATTAATGGCTGTGTGTTGAGTTATTTTGAGGGGACTGCAAATTTACGCTGTTATACAAGCTGTACACTCACTACTTTACATTGTAGCAAAGTGTCATTTCTTCAGTGTTGTCATATGAAAATATATAATAAAATATTTACAAAAATGTGAGGAGTGTGCTCACTTCTGTGAGATACTGTATGTAAAACACTGCATATATTGATGCTGCTATAGAAGTACCTGTCATAAATAAATAAATAGATATGCTATATATTCATAACTTATTATCATAAGAATGGTTAGGCTGATCCATTAAACATGGATAGAAGAAAAATAGCACACAATTGCAGCTGTATACCACAGTAACAAATCAAATTATTGTGTAATGTTTTCCTCCTCCCAAAAAATCTGTTTGGTCACTATTGGTTACAACTCTAGTTCTCATTTTTAATGTATTATTCCTGAAGCAGATATTGTTGCCCAGTAATTAGTGCCCTTGTAGCAGATATTTTGCACAGTAATTTGTCACATGAATGACAGAATGGATACAACCTTACAACAAACAATTTCACTTTGGGTATTAATGAAAGAAGAGTGATCATTGGGGCAGCACTGAGCCTGGCAGACAGCGGAAAAATGTTTTCAGGAAATGGGCAGTGTGCAGCCCCAGCAATAGATAATTAGAGCCCAGGAAGAGAATGTAATGTAAGTGCATACCCCAAGCTGGCCAACCCTAAGAGCAGTAGATTGCAAGCTTCTCTGCCAACCTACCATGTGCACTGAAGTTCAGCCAAACCTGGTGGCCACAGGAGGCTTTTCTGTATTTTCAGCGCAGCTCTGTACTGATCAACAAGCTCTTCTTATTCCTCCAGCTTCAGGCAGGACTCCTGTCTACAATTTGAGCTCAACTGCAATGTTGCAGGCTTGGGCTTTAACAGACAAGCATCAGAAGCATAAAAGTCAAGACCCTTCATGACACTGAGATATGCGCTGTCCTGTTCTCCAACTTGCCCCCAGAATGAGTGCAAACCTCCCTCCAGAAAGCTCTGGTTGCTGATTTCTACTGGAAGAGAATCTGGAGCCTGGTGTGAATCACTCTGCTGGGACTGTCAGGCACCCACAGCAGCCAGAGCTGCCCAGAAAGACCCTCATTTCTCCACATCCCACCCAGGAGCCAAAGGGAGTGCATGACCGCACACTTCTTCCAAGCTTTTCCAACAGCTAAAGTCTAGTCAGAGCAGACAGGAGACCAGGGCCTGGTAGGATGAAGGCTGCAGCCCGGTACCAAGGATTGGCCTGATGGTTGAGAACCACAACCTTAGACACCTGTCAGGGTTTCTTTAACAGATACTAAGATAATTTTATATAGATTATACATCTTTTTGTGTTATTTCTTGCATTTTGTAGTTAGAGTTGCCACCTCATCCCTTTAAAACCCAAGCACATATTAATGACACAGGTTCTGAGGCTAATTTAAGGCAGATTAGGCACTAAGTGAGTTTAATTACCACCTTAATCAGCCACATGACCTGTGTCATTAATATGTGTTCGGTTTTAAAGGGATGAGGTGGCAACCCTATTTGTAGTGGACCATTTGAGTGTACAGCACCCAATATGCAAATCCAGTTCCAATAAGGACGGTTTACAGTCGGTGACTTAGCACCATGAGAACTGCAGTCTTAGTCATGTGTCACAGCACGAACGTTCTGCTGCATATTTCTTGTACGAAATGTCAAACTAACTTCTGTTTACATATTTTTGTGCCGCATAAATTCTTAGTGCTAGTCACATAACTCGCATTCCTTGCATGCAGATTATCTAGGGTTCTCTGCGTGTTTCATATCGTCTCAGTCGTCATATTGGTCCTTGTCCTGATCAGTGACTTTACTTAGATATGACAGGTCAACAGCTCCATCTGCAGACCTATCTTGTCATTAGGAACTCCCATCTATCAACCTCTGTGTGATTAATTAACCTCTGATTAGCACAGCAATTAGTAAGTTTAATGGTTGCCTTTCTATTATGGATGGCTTAACAAAGAGTGGGAGCACCCCCTTAAAATAGTTACATTTAATGGGCTGTAGGTGGCCTTATGAGACTTAAACTGAATGTATTTCTACAGCTTTCTATCTTTCTGGAGTCTTTAGTCATACATTTACATACTAATATAGTGTAACAAGAATTGGCATTTTCTAAAAATGTATCCTGAATATAAATTTTGTGCTCACAAGCCACTGCTTATCTCTGAATTGGTAGTTATGTTGTTAAATATAATTTTTGCAATGACACTTGATCCAGCTTGGACTGACCTGACATTCGCTGTACAAGTACCTTAGGTTAAATCTGTGCGGGTGGTGCCGCTGCGGATCCGCGCGAAAATCCATGCAGCCGCACCACCCGCACAGAGAAATGCGCACCCGTGGGCGGGCTCCATTAATTCTAATGGCACGCCGCCCACACTGGAAAACGCAACTGTACTGGGAACCAAGGTTCCCATGCGGGCTGTGTTTTCGCAAGAAGTGCAGGGACTTCATCTCTGCGAGTCACGGGCACGGGAGTCCATTCGAAATGCAAAACGCGGCCCGCACGGCTGCATAGATGTGAACCGGGGGTTATTGCTCCCAACAGATTCTCTTTTCATTTATGTGCTATCATTCAGGCAAGGTTCACACCTATGCAGGTTGCGTTTGAGCCGTTTCTGCATTGCATTTTGGCACCTGCATTTTTGCCACGTATTTGATGCGTTTTTCATTTTTAAAATGTTTTTTTTCTTGTTGCTAGGCAGATTTAAAATGCATCAAAAATGCGGCAAAACGCAGCAAAAACGCACTATATGATTTTTTGCAGCGTTTCCATTGAAGTCTATAGAACCAAAAACGCAACTTTTTGCGTTCAAATAAGTCCCTGACCCTTTCCAAAAAACGCATCGGGTGAAAACGTGGATATTTGAATATGTCCCATAGGAAATCATGTTAAATGGACTGTGCTGCGTTTCTGCAAAACGCTGTGAAAATCGCTTAAGTGTGAACCTAGGATCACACAGCATGCCTAAAAACAGTTAAAACATATTTCTTACCTTCCTAGTTGTTTCTTTGGAGCAGGTGGGTACATAGGTCTCTGAAGGCAGCTTGTTTTGCTCAGCATAGCTTGTAATTAGGGGAATTTTTAGGAACATTTTTGCATGTTAATTTAAAATGTACCACACAAGCCTTGAGATCTCTAACTCTTTGTTAGGACAGACAGCTAGTTTACAATTACAGCTCCATGCACACTGGTAACATTAGCTGTGTAAAGTCGTGTTAAAAACGTGTTTTTTTTTAGCATTTTTGTATTAGCGTTTAGCGGAGGTTTGCCATGTTTTTTGCATTTTTTCGCATTTGTGTTTTTTTGGGGTTTTTTTTTTACCTAAAAAATCCCAAAAGCGATGGTTTGCCGCATTTTTCAGCATTAGAGAATTTTTACAGCTAAAAAACTCCTCTAGAAACCCACTAGTTCTGTGTTTTTTTTTCAGCCAAAAAACGCCTCTGCCAAAAAATGTTGATTACAGTCTATGGGTGCATGGCCACATAGGATAACATGCTGGGGGGGTTAGTGGCTGTAGAAAAAAACACCAAAAGCCAAAAACAGCAGCTGTAAAAACGTCCAGTGTGCATGAGGACCAATAATTAGATCTGCCAGCACAGTACAGACAGGGTTCATTGTGGTAAACATATCTTCCCAGCCTCTTCCATAACAAGAGGAAAGCTAGGTAGGATTTTTCAGCAAGTGAAAAGCTAAGCAGCAATATATATTTTTTTACCTATGTCATGTGAATGGGAATATGTAACAGATATAAATTGCCCAAAGCCTTCTGGGATGTGTGACGTGAGTATCCCAGGCAGCTGTGGTACATCATTCTTGCTTAGGTTAGAATACCGGAATTGGGATCAGAATGGATAAAAAGAGGTATTAAAGTCACAGTAAATACTGGTTTAAACAAAATCTATCCAAGTATGTATTCTCAACTTAAAAAATTAACTTCTTTTACTTTCAGCCTCCTCCAAATCTCCAAATTCCTACCCATTCCAGTATATTTAAAGTGTTACTAAACCCATGACCCTGCGTTCACTATATGTGGTCTTCCACAGTACACACAACATGGAAATGCAATTATTGTAGTAAATATAAACTGCTAAATACCTTTTCTCATCAGCAGTTAGAGCAGTCTTGTGCCTTCTAGCAGTATCCAGAAGAGCACTGGTTAAAGCTTGTTGTCCTATAAGGCTGCAGAATGCCTGCCCTTTATCTGGACAGTGCTGATTGGTCCTGTGCTGATCACATGCATTCTCCCAAGAAAAAAAAACTCTCCAGCAATACACACCAGACTGAGCATGTTCAGCTTGCCCCCAAGGCTCTGTTCTAGCAGCTGATGGATTGGGAACAGTAGAAGAGGGGAGGATCAGAAAAGTCAGGATCAAACATCCTTTTTACACGACACATATGGATCTGGTCAGATCTGGTCACAAAATATGAGGACCCTAGGATTATCTGCTTTGAATGCGCATTTGGATTGCGTATCTGGTGAGTGCGCAATCTTTATACCTTTATCACCTCATCCACGAATCCAGGCATTGGAGCTTTTTGAAGACTCTCTTGGGTTTTGAACACGTTTTGAACACGTTATGGACTATACTTATTTAGTCACCGTTTTGCACTTTAACAGCACCTTAACATTGGTTTATATAATTATATAAGTGTATATTTATCAAGTTAGCGCTGCACCTCTTCCTTTTATGCATTCTGATTATTGTGAAGGTTTTTATGGTACCTTTTTGGTGTTCAGCTGCTATTTTCTCGTTTTAATTTTGTTCACTTATTGATTTTATAAGTTGTTTTAAGCGCTCACTTGTGTTGAGATTTACTAGCAATAATGACTGACAAGTGTTCTAATCCCCCTCCATTCTATCCAAAACTAAAAAAAAAAGTTTTGCCTTTAGGGTCCTTTCACACAGGGATTCTGTTTTTTTCTTCAGTTCAGTCACATTTTTTCAAAGGAAAAAGGGATGAGTTTACATCCATTTTTTCATTCGTGTAAATCCATTTTCATAGTTACATAGTTAGTCTGGCTGAAAAAAGACAAAAGTCCATCTAGTTCAACCATTAAAAAAAAAAGTTATAATCCTATACCCACAGATGATCCAGAGGAAGGCAAAAAAACCAGCAAAGCATGATCCAATTTGCACCTGCAGGGGAAAAAAATTCCTTCCTGATCCCCTGAGAGGCAATCGGATATTCCCTGGATCAACTTTACCTATAAATGTTATATCCAGTTATATTCTGTTTATCTACGAAAGAATCCAGGACTTTTGTAAAGCAATCCATTGAGCTGGCCAGGACCAACTCTTGAGGGAGTCTATTCCACATTTTCGCAGCTCTTACTGTGAAGAAACCTTTCCGTGTTTGCAGATTAAATCTCTTTTCCTCCAGACGTAAAGCGTGCCCCCCTTGTCCTCTGTGATGACCTCAGGGTGAATAACTCTACACCGAGTTCACTATATGAACCACTGATGTATTTATACATGTTGATCATATCCTCCCTTAATCTCCTTTTCTCAAGAGAGAATAAATTCAGTTCCTCTAATCTTTCCTCATAGCTGATATCCTCCATGCCTCTTATCAGTTTGGTTGCCCTTCTCTGTACTTTCTCCAGTTCCCCAATTTTTTTTGTGAATTGGTGTCCAAAACTGAACTGCATATTCCAGATGAGGTCTTACTAATGATTTGTACCGGGGTAACTTGATATCTCTCTCTCTGGAGTCTATACCTCTTTTAATAAAAGAGAGGATTTTCATCTGTTTACATCCGTTTTAATCCGTTTACATTAGTTTGTGGTCCATTTACATCCGTTGACATACGTTTTTCGTCTGCTCCAGGTTTTTTTGTGGAAGAAAAATGGGATTTTCTTCCATTCAAAAAAACGGATGTTAAAAAGATGTTCATCCGTCAAGTCCATAGAAATACATGTGGGTCCGTTTTTCATCCATAAATGGACAGATGAAAAACTAACATACGGAACGCCCGTGTGAAAGGGGCCTCAGTTACATTTTTACTGCAAATGAAAAAAGCGTGGTCACCAGGCTATGCTTTGTGGCAGAGCTGTGTAAATTTTAGGATTGGGTGGACAGAAATATAAGTCCTTTAGCAAGTAAAGTGGCCCCCATAAATGTATGTCAATAGTGTAGTTACCTGATTGCCCGGAGCTCCGCTTTAAGTAATAAATGCTGCTCCCCTTCCAGCAGAACGTCCCTGATTGTGTCTTCACATAATGAAACTGTAAAGGCCCCGTAATATCCAGGGGATTGAAGTGCTGTTAAGAGAGTTGGCAGAGCCTAGATTGAGCGCTAATTGAGTTAGCTTGTGATTCTCCCAGTATTTATAAAACACAGAGGAGAAATTTTACAAGGAAAGACCACTTTGCAGCTTTTTTTATGACTGCTCATGCATCACAATTACACGTAAAAAACAAGAGATCGCTTTCGGATCTGCGGCACGGCTGGTGATAGCGTATGAAATTTTGTGGTCTGACCCTCTGGGGAACCACCATACATTGCCTTGCAATTATACCGTCAGTGGTTTGACTGGGATATTTCTGGGCTCTTTCCTCACTTTCTATTCCAACATGCACATTGAGTGTATTCAGATTAATGGCTCAGTGTGATTTGTATCATTAAAAGCGAAGGTCTCAGGGAACATGGCCTCGTGCGAGGCATTGAATTAATTTCAGGCTGTGCACGGCTCTGTTGTAAAAAGCCAAGCTGAAATCGTTTTTGATTTATCGTTAACGTGTGCTGATCACGTGACCGTGGCCAGCCATTTTGTGTGGTAGGCCCGCATCCAAGGACATTCACTTTAGCCGCTTTCCCGCCGCCCTATAGCAGATATACTGCTACAGGGCGGCAGGGGTGCGCAAAATCATGTATATATAAATGATTTTGCATCCACAGGTAGGGGGTGCGCGAGCCATACAAACCAGTGTACTTATAGTTGAAAGCACTAACACAGTCCACAGTAAAACAGCACACAGTTAAACCTTTGAGTGCCCCCACATGTTAACCCCTTCCTGCCAGTACAGCAACAATACAGTTCAATACAAGAGGGTTAGGAGGGCCCTGCTCCTTGGAGCTTACAATCTAAGATTGCGGAGCATTACCGATATGGGGGAGCCATGCAAAGCAGTGTGCTTACAGTTGATAGTACTAACACAGCACATAGTAAAACAGCACACAGTTAACCCTTTGATCACCCACATGTTAACCCTTTCCTGCCTAGTGCCATTAGTACAGTGTCAGTGCTTTTTATTAGCACTGATCACTGTATTGGTGTCACTGGGGATGTCAGTGACACCAAGGCAGCCCCCCCCCCCATAGTGCAAAAAATAAAAATTGCACAGGCAATTGAATACCAGCGAAAGAAAGCTCTATTCATGGGAAAAAAAGCAAGTAAATTTCATTTGGGTGCAGCATTGCATGACCGCGCAATTGGCAGTTAAAATAACGAAACGCGGTAACGCAAAAAATCTGCCTAGCAGTGGTGAGAACCCGGATACCCAGAGCAGGTCAAAACTCCCTTGCAGTGCTGAGGCACTGGACACCCAAGGAAGCAGGTAACACAAGGGAGATAGCAAGAGTGGATGTGTATACACAGAGACACACATTAACCACAGGCTGAGAGTGCGCCGGAGCTGATGAGGAGGCTGGCTGGCACTCACAGGGAAATACACTGATACAGAGAAGTAACAGACTAAAGCGAAAACGTAAACATGGAGGTGAAGGAGGGCTGGATGGAGGATACAGACTGGGGCACACTGGGATGACATGTGTGGAAACAAACTATGACACATTGGGTACACAAGACTGGAATCAGGCTGGGACATACTGGGAACACAAGGCTAGAAGCAGGCTGGGACATACTGGGAACACAAGGCTAGAAGCAGGCTGGGACATACTGGGAACACAAGGCTGGAAGCAGGCTGGGACACACTGGGAACACAAGGCTGGAAGCAGGCTGGGACACACTGGGAACACAAGGCTAGAAGCAGGCTGGGAAATACTGGGAACACAAGACTGGAAGCAGGCTGGGACACACTGGGAACACAAGGCTAGAAGCAGGCTGGGACATATTGGGAACACAAGGCTGGAAGCAGGCTGGGACATTCTGGGAACACAAGGCTAGAAGCAGGCTGGGACATACTGGGAACACAAGGCTGGAAGCAGGCTGGGACATACTGGGAACACAAGGCTGGAAGCAGGCTGGGACACACTGGGAACACAAGGCTAGAAGCAGGCTGGGACATACTGGGACCCACAAGGCTGGAAGCAGGCTGACACATACTGGAAACACAAGACTGGAAGCAGGCTGGGACATACTGGGAACACAAGGCTGGAAGCAGGCTGGGTCCCATTGGGAACACAAGACTAGAAGCAGGCTGGGACCCACTAGGAACACAAGGCTGGAAGCAGGCTGGGACACACTGGGAACACAAGGCTAGAAGCAGGCTGGGACATACTGGGAACCCAAGGCTGGAATCAGGCTAGGACATACTGGGAACACAAGGCTGGAAGCAGGCTGGGACATACTGGGAACACAAGGCTAGAAGCAGGCTGGGTCCCATTGGGAACACAAGACTAGAAGCAGGCTGGAACCCACTAGGAACACAAAGCTAGAAGCAGGCTGGGACCCACTGGGAAAACGAGGCTAGAAGCAGGGTGGGTTACACTGGGTGCACAAGGCTGGGATCCACTGGGGACACAAGGCTAGAAGCAGGCTTGGACCCACTGGGAACACAAAGTTGAAAGCAGGTTGGGACATACTGGGGACATAAGACTAAAAGCAGGCTGGGACCAACTGGAAACACAAGACTGGATGCAGGCTGGGACATACTGGGAACACAAGACTGGATGCAGGCTGGGACATACTGGGGACATAAGACTAAAAGCAGGCTGGGACCAACTGGGAACACAAGGCTGGAAGCAGGCTGGGACATACTGGGAACACAAGGCTGGAAGCAGGCTGGGACATACTGGGAACACAAGGCTGGAAGCAGGCTGGGACATACTGGGAACACAAGGCTGGAAGCAGGCTGGGACACACTGGGAGCACAAGGCTGGAAGCAGGCTGGGACACACTGGGAACACAAGGCTGGAAGCAGGCTGGGACACACTGGGAACACAAGGCTGGAAGCAGGCTGGGACACACTGGAAACACAAGGCTGGAAGCAGGCTGGGACACACTGGGAACACAAGGCTGGAAGCAGGCTGGGACACATTGGGAACACAAGGCTGGAAGAAGGCCGGGACCCACTAGGTGCACAAAGATAGAAGCAGGCCAGGACACACTGGGAACACAAGGCTAGAAGCAGACTGGGAGATAGCAAGAGTGGATGTGTATACACAGAGACACACATTAACCACAGGCTGAGAGTGCGCCGGAGCTGATGAGGAGGCTGGCTGGCACTCACAGGGAAATACACTGATACATAGAAGTAACAGACTAAAGCGAAAACGTAGACATGGAGGTGAAGGAGGGCTGGATGGAGGATACAGACTGGGGCACACTGGGATGACATGTCTGGAAACAAACTATGACACATTGGGTACACAAGACTGGAATCAGGCTGGGACATACTGGAACACAAGGCTGGAAGCAGGCTGGGACATACTGGGATCACAAGACTGAAAGCAGGCTGGGACATACTGGGAACACAAGACTGGAAGCAGGCTGGGACACACTGGGAACACAAGGCTAGAAGCAGGCTGGGAAATACTGGGAACACAAGGTTGGAAGCAGGCTGGGACACACTGGAAACACAAGGCTGGAAGCAGGCTGGGACACACTGGGAACACAAGACTGGATGCAGGCTGGGACATACTGGGGACATAAGACTAAAAGCAGGCTGGGACCAACTGGGAACACAAGACTGGAAGCAGGCTGGGACACACTGGGAACACAAGGCTAGAAGCAGGCTGGGACATATTGGGAACACAAGGCTGGAAGCAGGCTGGGACATTCTGGGAACACAAGGCTAGAAGCAGGCTGGGACATACTGGGAACACAAGGCTGGAAGCAGGCTGGGACATACTGGGAACACAAGGCTGGAAGCAGGCTGGGACACACTGGGAACACAAGGCTAGAAGCAGGCTGGGACATACTGGGACCCACAAGGCTGGAAGCAGGCTGACACATACTGGAAACACAAGACTGGAAGCAGGCTGGAACATACTGGGAACACAAGGCTGGAAGCAGGCTGGGTCCCATTGGGAACACAAGACTAGAAGCAGGCTGGGACCCACTAGGAACACAAGGCTGGAAGCAGGCTGGGACACACTGGGAACACAAGGCTAGAAGCAGGCTGGGACATACTGGGAACCCAAGGCTGGAATCAGGCTAGGACATACTGGGAACACAAGGCTGGAAGCAGGCTGGGACATACTGGGAACACAAGGCTAGAAGCAGGCTGGGTCCCATTGGGAACACAAGACTAGAAGCAGGCTGGGACCCACTAGGAACACAAAGCTAGAAGTAGGCTGGGACCCACTGGGAAAACGAGACTAGAAGCAGGGTGGGTTACACTGGGTGCACAAGGCTGGGATCCACTGGGGACACAAGGCTAGAAGCAGGCTTGGACCCACTGGGAACACAAAGTTGAAAGCAGGTTGGGACATACTGGGGACATAAGACTAAAAGCAGGCTGGGACCAACTGGAAACACAAGACTGGATGCAGGCTGGGACATACTGGGAACACAAGACTGGATGCAGGCTGGGACATACTGGGGACATAAGACTAAAAGCAGGCTGGGACCAACTGGGAACACAAGGCTGGAAGCAGGCTGGGACATACTGGGAACACAAGGCTGGAAGCAGGCTGGGACATACTGGGAACACAAGGCTGGAAGCAGGCTGGGACATACTGGGAACACAAGGCTGGAAGCAGGCTGGGACACACTGGGAGCACAAGGCTGGAAGCAGGCTGGGACACACTGGGAACACAAGGCTGGAAGCAGGCTGGGACACACTGGGAACACAAGGCTGGAAGCAGGCTGGGACACACTGGAAACACAAGGCTGGAAGCAGGCTGGGACACACTGGGAACACAAGGCTGGAAGCAGGCTGGGACACATTGGGAACACAAGGCTGGAAGAAGGCCGGGACCCACTAGGTGCACAAAGATAGAAGCAGGCCAGGACACACTGGGAACACAAGGCTAGAAGCAGACTGGGACCCACTGGGACCACAAAAATATAAGTAGGCGGGGACCCCTTGGGAATACAAGGCTAAAAGCAGGCTAGCATGGACTGCTTTAACAGGATTGTTTGGTTGCTCTTTATATCTGCCTGGAAAATAGCTATAGTTGCAAGAAAAAGTATGTGAACCCCTTGGGATTACGTGGAGTTTTGCATGAATTGGGCATAAAATGTGCTCTGAACGTCATCTAAGTCACAACAATAGAAGAACACAGTGTGCTGAACATAATACTGCACAAACATTAGATGTTGCCATGGTTTAATTGCACATAACATGTAAACATTCACAGTGCAGGGAGGAAAAAGTATGTGAACCTTTGGACTTAATAACTGGTTGACCCTCCTTTGGCAGCAATAACCTCAACCAAACGTTTCCTGTAGTTGCAGATCAGACCTGCACAACGATTTGGAGTAATTTTGGACCACTCCTCTTCACAAAACTGTTTCAGTGTAGCAATATTCTTGGGATGTCTGGTGCGAATCGCTCTCTTAAGGTCATGCCACAGCATTTCAATCAGGTTGTGGTCAGGACTCTGACTGGGCCACTCCAGAAGGCGTATTCTGTGCTGTTGCAGCCATTGTTTTGTTGAATTACTTGTATGCTTTGGGTCATTGTCCTGTTGCATCACCCATCCTCTGCGGAGCTTTAGTTGGCGGACAGATGGTCGTATGTTTTCCTGCAAAATGTCTTGATAAACTCTGGAATTCATTTTCCCATCAATGACAACAATCCGTCCAGGCCCTGAGGCAGCAAAGGAGCCCCAAACCATGATGCTCCCTCCGCCATGTTTTACAGTGGGGATGAGGTTTTGATGTTGGTGTGCTGTGCCTTTTTTCTCCACATAGTGTTGAGTGTTCTTCCCAAACAACTCAATCTTGGTTTCATCTGTCCACAGTATATTTTGCCAGTAGTGCTGTGGAACATCCAGGTGCTCTTTTGCAAACTTCAAACGTGTTGCAATATTCTTTTTGGACAGCAATGGCTTCCTCCGTGGTGTCCTCCCATGTACTCCATTCTTGTTTAATGTTTTCCTTATTGTAGATGTGTCAACAAAAATGTTAGCATGTGCCAGAGATTTCTGTAGGTCTTTAGCTGACACTCTGGGATTCTTCTTTACCTCATGCAGCATTCTGCGCTGTGCTCTTGCAGTCATTTTTACAGAACGACCACGCCTAGGGAGAGTAGCAACAGTGCTAAACTTTCTCCATTTGTAGACAGTCTGTCTTACCGTGGACACATGAACATCAAGGCTTTTGGAGATACTTTTGTAACCCTTTCCAGCTTCATGCAAGTCAACAATTCCTGATCGTAGGTCTTCTGAGAGCTCTTTTCTGCGAGGCATGGTTCACATCAGACAGTGCTTCTTGAAACCAGTAAACCCAAAACAGGTGTGTGTTTTTTAAGGGCCGGACAGCTGTCAGCAACACATCCAATATCATCACACTGATTGGAGTCAAGGTTGGCTCACTCCTGGCTCCAATTATCTCTGGGAGAAGTCATTAAGCTAGGGCCTCACATACTTTTTCCTCCCTGCACTGTGAATGTTTACATGTTATGTGCAATTAAACCATGGCAACATCTAATGTTTGTGTAGTATTATGTTCAGCAGACTGTGTTCTTCTATTGTTGTGACTTAGATGACGTTCAGAGCACATTTTATGCCCAATTCATGCAAAACTCCACGTAATCCCAAGGGGTTCACATACTTTTTCTTGCAACTGTATAATTATATGAATTTATGTAAAATAATACCAGTAAGAGTGTCAGATGTTGGGTGGAAAAATGTATCAAGAAATAAGTCAGTTGGAAAATGCTGAGAAGTTGAGATTTGTCATGCATGTATTTTTGTAAGCAGAACTTTACACTTTTCTATGACAAAATGAAATCTGTAAACCAAAGGAGAAGGAAACCCATGCAAGCACAGGAAGGACATGCACACCAAGCAAATAGTTTCCTGGCCAGGATTCAACCTGATGTCCCCAATGTTGCAAGCAGAAGTGCTAACCACACAATGCCATCACAGATGTGCAACACTTTTTTTTACATTTTGGCTAAAAAAACTGACAGGTTAGGCGAGGCCTGGACAAATCTCATCTAGTACTGTGGGATTCAGGACTACGCAGCCTTCTAGTGATTGCACAGGTAGCTGTTAAATTTGAACCAACTTTATTTTAACAATTAAATTAACAATAAAAATACACAACATAGACAAGTCATGGTCCTGGAGTTGACGAATGTTGGCTTGAGAAAGAAGAAGGAGCATTTGGGTATTGGGTTTTCCCCAGAATGCTGGTATAGCTATTGGTGGGGCGGAAGGTGCTGAATGCCCGGGACTAGCTGGCGTTTGCAACTGCATGCGCATGAGCATAATTTCCCAAATGCAGAAGTTTTGCCTTCAGAATGCAGAAGTGCATGCGCCTGTAATATCAATACAGTCCTATGGGCAGAATAATGCACTGGCTGGGACTCCTAGGCATCACAAGCACAAATGTATTTTATGTAGTATGCCCATATGTCTATTGATGTCTGTGTGCATGAACCTTAAAAGATAAACTGACTGGTTGCTGTGGATTAGCTTCTCATTTTTCCTGAGGACTTTCTTTTTCTTTTTCAATTTTTTTTATTTTTTGAAAGTAGATCAGGGGGGCCAAATACCTGGAAAAGGTTAATGTTATAACTTTTCACATGGCAAAAGAACCATCAGTATGTGTACATTTCCATTAGAGCAGTGCATAAGAAAAATCATGCTTGCTGCACTTTTGGGGTTTTCAGTTCATGGTAACATACTTTTCCACATACTTCTCACATTTTTTGAAATCTTTTTGTGTACTGTCAGCTGGCTTTGAATTAAAGTTTAGTGTAGGACAACTATTGATAAGCCATGACAGTCTGAGCATGTGCAGTTCCTCCTAAAATCACTAGATGGCGCTTTAAACTTATCAGTCACTTCCCTTGCACTTTCAAGAATTGCCTGTCCAAGCAGTTTCAAATTGTTATGCTTGATGTTGGTATAAATAAGTCTTTCCAATTATGACAGTGTACCCATGTTCATTCCAATTAGCTTTTATGAAAAAAAAAGGAAAAAAAGAAAGTGACTTTATAGTTTGAAAATAACAGCATGAAATTCATTTTTTTATAGTGAAAAAGAGAGTGAAGCAATCACTGATGTAAAATGTGCAGTATATCAGCTCTGAGTTAATGAAGCAAATCACAATTCATTTAATCTGCATGCAGAATTTGCAGTGACAGCTTGGGAGTAATGCCAGAGCTGATATATGCCTCAGCTGTCGTATAGACAGGTCCACTTCAGCTAACAATGTTTCTGTATATACAGTTGTGTTCAAAATAATAGCAGTATGTTGAAAAAAATGAATAAAGCTCATAATCCTTCTAATAGCTTTTATTTCCATACACCAAATGCATTGGGAACACTACACATTCTATTCCAAATCAAAACATGAAGAAAAATATATTAAATTTGTGTTGTTCCTCTAAAAAAATTGAAGAAAAGTGAATATTAGACTGTTCAAAAAAATAGCAGTGTTTGTATTCTTCTTTACAAACTCAAACATTCACTATATAAACTGAAAAATGTTTGAAGATTTTGCTTTCCTTTGAATCACTTAATGAATATTTAGTTGTATAAGCACTGTTTCTGAGAACTGCTGTACATCTGTGTTGCATGGAGTCAACCAACTTCTGGCACCTGTGAACAGGTATTCCAGCCCAGGATGATTGGACTACATTCCACAGTTCTTCTCTATTTCTTGGTTTTGCCTCAGAAACTGCATTTTTGATGTCACCCCACAAGTTTTCTATTGGATTAAGATCCGAGAATTGGGCTGGCCACTCCATAACGTCAATCTTGTTGGTCTGGAACCAAGATGTTGCACGTTTACTGGTGTGTTTGGGGTCGATGTCTTGTTGGAACACCCATTTCAAGGGCATTTCCTCTTCAGCATAAGGCAGCATGACCTCTTCAAGTATTCTGATGTATTCAAACTGATTCATGATCCCTGGTATGTGATAAATAGGCCCAACACCGTAGTATGAGAAACATCCCCATATCATGATGCTTGCACAACCATGCTTCACTGTCTTCACAGTGTACTGTGGCTTGAATTCAGTGTTTGGGGGTCGTCTGACAAACTGTCTCCAGCCACTAGACCCAAAAAGAACAATCTTACTTTCATCAGTCCACAAAATGTTGCGCCATTTCTCTTTAGGCCAGTCAATGTGCTCTTTGGCAAATTGTAACCTCTTCAGCACATGTCTTTTTTTCAACAGTGGGACTTTGCGGGGGCTTCTTGCAGATAGCTTGGCTTCACATAGGCGTCTTCTAATTGTAACAGTACTCACAGGTAACTTTACACCTTCTTTGATCTTCCTGGAGCTGATTGTTGGCTGAGTCCTTGCCATTTTGGCTATTCTTCTATCCATTCGAACTGTATTTTTACGCTTTCTTCCACGTTTTGGTTGCCATTTTAAAGCATTTGCGATCATTTTAGCTGAGCAGCCTATCATTTTCTGCACTTCTTTATATGTTTTCCCCTCTCCAATCAACTTTTTAATCAAGATACGCTGTTCTTCTGAACAATGTCTGGAACGACCCATTTTCCTCAGAATTTCAGAGAGAAATGCACTGTAACCAGCATGTACAACATTTGCTGCCTTTCTTCCTTAAATAAGGGCAATAATTGCCACCTGTTTTTCAAAGAATGAATAACCTCACTAATAGAAGTCCACACTGCTATTATTTTGAACATGTCCCTTTCAATTAGTGATTCAATTACACAGAATCAGCAGCATGCATGTCATGACTGTTGGGTCTGTTGGATTTCTATTACTCTACTACACCTGCTAGTAAATTATTTGCCATGTAGAAATATAATTTCTACCAAAAACAATGATTGATCAGGTTAGTGATGTCTGACTGCTATTATTTTGAACACAACTGTGTATATATTTTGTATAAATGATTCTTGTCAAAACCAATAAAATAAGCATTTCATGCAGAGTGCATACTTGGTGCTGGACTTGCTGATTAGAAAGCCTAACCTTATTTGGCCGCTTGGTATGTTTTAGTAGCCTGAGTAATACTGACAATAGCATGGTAAGGTTGTCACTTTACCCATTCAGTCTGCACATAGCCCACCTCCCCGTACATGTATATGTACCCTGCACTCCCCCCTTGCCTGCTTCCCATTGCTTAGATGGAGAGTTAATGCCTTGTCTTAATGTTAACTGAACATTAATATTCTGAAATGGCTGCATGAATCTGATTTATTTATATGATGTTTTCTATATATGTATAACATAGAACAAGTGGACTTTATTGCTGTTGCTTATGTACCTTTGCTTCAGGCTTGCTGTCTAATGATCTCTCCCCTGCAGCCATTTTCATCTCTAATTACTGCAGTGCCAAATAAAATAACTGATTAAAGGGGCATCCTTCAACCCGGAGGAGTATTATTTTTAGAAAATTAGCTTTGTACATCCTTTTAAATTGGATGTATCATTAAAAATGGATTAGAATCCTATTTACCTTTTAAGCCTCACTGACTGAAGTGTGTATGGCGGTGTGTATTTCAGTCTTTAATATATAGAAGGGTTGAAAAGGGTGAGACAAAGTACAGTGAGGCCGGTTCTGCTCTGGTTGCATGCGGTTGGTTGAGCACTTTGGTATATGCTTTTTGATGGCTTAAAATACCCGTCTTGGTTTGTAGTTTTGCAAGAGCCATAACAATTGTTAGTTCATTTAGAAATTTATGCTATTCAAAAAAATTGCAGGTGGATAAAGCAAAAAAATCCACTTTGTTTACCGTAGGGTTCTTTCACACTCCCAGCAATGCTTTTTGCCCTTTTTTAAAAAACAAAAAGCTTACATTATGGGTCCGCGCTGCAGCTGCGAGCTAAGTACTTGTCTCATGAGTGCAAAGCAGACCTACTGATCTCATTGGGACCTGTCAAATTCTGCAGCCAAGTTAACAATGCCACAGCCGCAAAGCAAAGCACCTCAACATGTGTACAGCCCTGACAGGCTATAATGTTAGATTTTGGGTGGGGAGGCAGTAAAACTGCAGCTAACCCACCTGTTTTTATTCCTCCGACCCTTAAAGTGCACTTATGCAGAGCAAATTAACAGATCTGGTTTACCTCAGGTTCACACCTAAATGTTTTCTGTGGCGTTTTGCAGAAACGCAGTACAGTCCATTTAATATGATTTCCTATGGGACATGTTCACACCTGTGCGGTTTCACCTGGTGTGCTTTTTTTAAATGTTTAGGGACTTTTTTGAACGCAAAAGGTTGCATTTTTGTTTTCTATAGACTTCAATGGAAATGCTGCAGAAAATATTTATTGCGTTTTTGATGCGTTTTGCATTTTAAATCTGCCTAGCAACAAGAAAAAGAAAAAAAATGCGAGACGGATTAAAAACACTGCAAAAACGCAAAACGCAATGCAGACACAGCTCAAACGCAATCTGCATAGGTGTGAATCTAGCCTTCGGGATGGTTCACATAAGAACATGGTACAGAAAATCCACATTCCCTGCATGTTTCCCACTTCGTGTTCAAAGCGGGTGTCAATAGTAGGTTTATGACACCCCAAATGCAGGTTGCGAACACAGTACTTCTGCCCAAATTGGATCGCATGGTACAAAATTACCATGCAATCCAGTTACAGTGCGGTTCTAAAAGTACTACTTTTGGTGTGGTGCAATTTAAGCCTATTCAAAATGAATGGTCGGAAATCGCACCGCACGGAACTGCATGCGATTGCACAGGAACACACAGTTCTTGAGCAGGGATGGTGTGAACCGACCCTTAAAGTACACCTTTGCCCAGACTATGAAGATTAAACTGTTTATATATTCTTTAAATTCTTAACAAGAGCTTTAAAACAAGTCTCCCCTAAACCATCTAGCTGCTTTTAATATGAAGTAATTCATTCTCAACGATCTTTGAAACTTACAACAAAGATTCTAAAAAGAAATAAAAAAGACTTTGCACACCTTTTTTCTGTTTTAAATCTCCTAGAATGTATTTAGACTTCATGCACACACGCTTCAATTTTATATATATTGGGACGGGTGTCTTCTGGTAGTGTCTTCTGTCCCAAAAGAAGCATAGGTATAAATGTGTAAAAAGTGTGACCCTTTACATCCATTTGCAAGTGTCCAAATGTGATTGTATTAAACTCCTGAGCCCTCTGCAGGTGCCAACTCCCCAAAATCCTCACTAAACAACCCATCAAATTTTTCTAGATTGGGTAATTGGAGTTAGATGTTTCCCTCAAAAATGGTGTTAAATGTCTAGTAGACGGGGGCGTGTCCAAGATGGCGACGGGACAGGCCGCTTAATACAGAGCTCCTGTCGACCGGCCCCGTATCCACCACCATCTGCGAGATAGCAGCTATCGAAACCCCGTGAGAGACCCTGCTGTGTCCTCCGGAGAGGACATTGAACGGGTCTGGACCTTGCTGATCCGGATCCGCGGCGGCAATCAAGCGTGGCCGGTCACGGCCGAACACAACCGAGAGACAACCCGGCTAGTGCCCGCCCGGCGAGAGGCCAGGTGCACGAGAAGAACGGTGCGGACACGAGGAGAGGGTTGCCGAACATACCTCTCTCCCTCCTTCACCCGAGCTGGTGGTGGCTGGAGTCCTCCGTCCACATCGGGAGTGTCGGCTGCTCCGCATCTGAGGCGGTGGAGCGGTGGGGCTTGTCGCGGCCCGGCGAGACTGCGGCCGCGCATACATGTACAGGCCGGGTGAGTGAGACACCCGGCGTGAAAAAGGACCGCAAGTCTTAAGCAACTCCCCACATATATAAGTGGGCACCTCTCCCTTATCCATCGGGGCACCCCCCCAAGAGCCCAGAGAACGTCGGCCTATAGTAAGGGCCTACACACCTCCCACTAGGATCTGTCTGACAGCTAGGCCCGAAACAGCAGCCTTTCCTACAAAGGTTTAATAGGGAAAGCAGAGGAAATCCTTGCACTCATATGGATCCCTAATATGCTTCAGAAGCCAGAGACACATAGATTCACCACTGCTGATCTCTGCTCGCCCTCTCCAATCTGCTAAGGTTTATGCTGTGATCCCTGATTTGTTCAGAAATACTTCCTTTCTTCTTTCTTTCTCATTAATTCTGGGGGTCCCGGCTGGCGCCCATTGAAAATGTCTACATAATATCGTGATCCTTGTCACACAGAGGTGGGATTACGCATTCATAACACAGAGAGTAACCGGAAACATGGGGAAATCAGATAAGAAATCTACTACCCCTCGCTCACGATCCCCGCGGCGTCCGAATGGTCCGGCAAATCGCAGCATTCCGGAATTATTCCGGTCGCAAACTCCAGATCACATGGAAGCCTCTTCTCATGAATCTCCATTACACTCGCCTCCTACGGAAACTCATCCACAGTATCTGAATCAGCCAACGGCTATCACAACGGGACACCCTGAATCCTCCCCTCTCACCTTAGGGGATTTGAAAGCGGTTGCATCAGATATTAAAGGAACCCTGTCTACAGCTATAGCCGAGCTACATATCGATATGCAAGCAGTAGCCAACAGGCTTGACGCAGTAGAAGTTAAAATTAACGCACAAGATCGAGCCGTTTCTGAGATGCGCAAACAGGTTGACATGCACACTTTACATTTGAGAGAGCTTGACCGCCACATAGAGGACAACAGGGGAAGACGGCATAATTTAAGGGTGCGTGGTGTCCCTGAGGCAATCGAATCTGCCCAACTTACTCAAGCGCTCCTGACTATTTTTAATGATCTCTTGGAAAGGCCACCTGAATCTCCAATTGGAATTGAACGCATACATAGGGCGCTACGCCCGAGAGGTAGAGACGCCGACCCACCAAGAGATATAATTTGTTGCCTAGTGGATTTCCGGCTCAAGGAGGAAATATTACGCAGGGCTCGAGAGAAACACCACCTGCATTATCATGAAACAGAAATCAAATTATTTCAAGATCTTTCCCACCTCACTTTGCAACGTAGGAAAGACCTACGTCCTTTGCTCGATCTGCTTTGCTCCAAGGGAATAGCTTATCGCTGGAAGTTCCCGTTTGGCCTAGCGGCAACACATTTGGGGAAATCCGCTCTCATGAGATTTCCAGAAGATCTTACAATGTTCTGTGAATCTTTGAATATCCCACTACTGGATATACCCAACTGGTCTACTGAATCTCTCCCCCTCTCACGATCAGCTGAAGATCTTATGGATACGCAATTCTCTGCCTACTCGGGCAGAGACAGACGACGCAGAACCCCCCGGCACACCTCAACCTCCCCTGCACGACGACGGCTCATTACTGATGACAGTTTACCAGCATCTCCGGTACATCGTAAAGCACGTCATGAATGACTCTACTTCATTGTCCCCTATTTACACACAGGCTCAGAACTAGCTTCTCAACTTGAAGCCTCTTTATCTTAGATTTGAATATGTTTCCGAAGGAAGAAAGTTATGAAAAATAAACTCCACGACCCTTCTATGCAATCCACCATACAACCACCTGTGGTCCTGGAAAATGGACTTTTAGGTATGTTTAACATACCAAATGCTCATATTTTCTTTGTACATTATCCACCAGTCGTATGTCTTAAGTGTAATTATATTTCCTTGCTGAGGTTATTCTGCTATGAGATTCGGAGGGGTTATGGGATAACATGGCTAATGGAGATAATGGGACTACCCTTGCTGATACTGGAGCGCTTTCGCTTAATCAGCAACGGTTTATTGTAACCAGTTTCTAGTCCTCATGGAAAACCGATATGACCAACATGAGCTCTGGTAACATTGACTGAACCCTTATGCTTGACCTAAACCTGATGCCCTGATTTCCGCTGTATTTTTAGTTTAGAGCTCTATCTGACCGGGTTTATAACGTCCTATCATCAATGATTTACGTAGGCAATGCCTTCCATCCAGGACGATTGCATATTTTATGCTCCCTGAGATATCTTGGATTTGGCTTTTGTGTTTCCTTTTCTATTAGCTACAAGGTGCCACTGGGGGAATACTCGCACATAGTTGCTTCATACTTAGGATATATAACGGGTCCTTACTATCTCCTGGAATGGGCCGGTGCTGGAGGGTCCCATAGGGTTCTCTACTAATGGCGCTCCCGTCCTTATGTGTCCATGATTCAGCTCGTATATATATACATGCACGTATTTATTTATGTGTGAATCGGTATTGAGTAGACTTCGCACTAATATGATGCATATGCATATTCTTCACTACCCCTACAATTATGGGCTCCCCCAAACGCTACTCCGATCTCCCCCACATGAATCATAGGATCTGACTAGTTATATACCCCCAACCTATTCTCGGACTAGGTAGTGTCTCAGTGTCTCAGCTATAAGATAAAGGCCCTCCATGTTGTGGTTCACATCCATGGTGTACCTTAGGGTATTAAAGCGTGACCTATGCTATCATTGACGTTGACCAATACGCAAATTGGGCCATGGATTCTAAATACCTTCCTTTCAATATGCCGCTCATGGAGGGTAACAGTAAGAAAACTACACACTTGTAAGCAGTAACATGCTAAATAACAGAAGTTCCCTCGGTTAGGATTTGTATTTAAAAAGTTGTTTGAATGTCGGTTACACGGAATAGATGGCCTATGGCCTACATCCTGGAACACTTAAACACTATATTATTGTTGTATACATACTGTATTTTACATACGGTTGATGTTCTTATTTGAAACTGATACAGTTAAAAATGATCTTCGTCTAGTGATATGATTATCAGATATCATTGGTTCATAGTTAATGATAGGAATTATCTATTTACTTATTATGTACAGACTGAACTTATGCTTGTTTACCACGCTACGAGGTATGAGGACGCTTCAATTTATTGATTAGCACAATTTTTAGTACCTATCCACATTCACGTACATATAATCCACCACATAGGAACTCTCCTTCATGACTTACTTCTTACATATTCCTCATCGTGTATTCGCGCCTGTGAGGACTGTCATTGGCCCCTGTGTTCATCTGCAATGCTTTAGCTTATATAGCTTTAAATCTTTATGTATATTATCTGTTACTCACCTCTCTTTCCTTTTTATCCTCGACATACATTAGCTGCTTCCCACATATCTCTGTGTTTCAAGGCCATCTTATGTTGGTCAAAATCCTTTATATACCTTTCGTTTGAGGACACGTAACCTTTACACGAGTATATTATACGTTCACAATACGGCCGTTTCTGGGCTCGGCACATCTCCAAGTGTAATTTCCTATTCTAGTACACACCTTTATAATTTACTAGAGCTTTATTGAGAGAGAGAGTAGCTGGCCTACATCTTCTCTGGAGTCTTATATATAAAAGAAGTTGAAGGAACGTATGAATGCTATATATACATATATATATGGGTTTCTATGTGACGCGCCTGACACTTCTTTCTTCTTCTCCTTTATTCCTCCTACATATCTATCATCTGTATTCCTATCTTGACACACTTTCATTCTAGTATTCCTTAAATTCCCTTTTTACCCTCTCCCCATACCTACCCTCTCCCTTTCTCTCCCCCCCCCCCCATATCGGATATCTCTCTTATCTTACTTACAACCATTTGATACGCCAACAGGTTTTGAATAGGTATTTTTGGCATACAATATAATGGCTATTAACCTCCCATTTGCGCGTTCAGCACCCAAACTCTCTGTGGCCTCGCTCAACGCAAAGGGCTTAAATATACCTGAGAAACGCTCGCAA
The DNA here is from genome assembly GCF_062004578.1 of Staurois parvus. Taxonomy (NCBI): domain Eukaryota; kingdom Metazoa; phylum Chordata; class Amphibia; order Anura; family Ranidae; genus Staurois; species Staurois parvus. Next base: position 1,721,087 of record NW_028318021.1, on the reverse strand, counting down.
CTTCTAACATATATGAAAAACCATAGAGCAGACGTGATCTTTGTCCAAGAGACTCACTTTCGTGCAGACCACATACCTAGATTTTCGGATGCTAACTTTCCAAAGGTATATCATGCAGTCAACACGGAGGCGAAAGCAAAGGGTGTGTCTATTCTACTCTCTAAACAGCTCCCGTTTACAATCACTGAATCTCTTGAGGACCCAGAGGGGAGGTTCCTGTTTCTTAAAGGCACCCTCTATAATAAGCCACTTACTCTAGCTAACATTTACAGCCCCAATACCGCACAAGTCTGCTTTTTTCGCAAAATCGCCAAATTACTGACCACTTTTCAGTCGGGTATTCTGATTCTTGGCGGCGACTTTAATGTAGCATTGAACCCATCGGAGGATACTTCCACCGGTTTCTCCTCTAAACCCTTCAAAGCACTCAAACAGATTAAACTGGAGCTACATGATCTTCTCCTCCATGATACCTGGCGCACCCTCCACCCTAAAGACAAAGACTACACGTTTTACTCCGCATCACATAAGCGACATTCTAGAATTGATTATTTTTTTCTTTCTCAGAAAGATTTACATAACTTGCAATCTGCTTCGATCGAACCAATGATCCTTTCTGACCACCACCCAATTTTGATGACATTTGATGACGTCCAAAACGTGGAGATTGGACCCCTTTCTTCTTACAGACTCCTCTGTTTCCCTCCAGATCCGTGATTCTCTGACCAATTATTTCAAAGAAAACGTATCTCCTGAAACGACCCCTCTCACACAGTGGGAAGCACATAAATGTGTAACCCGTGGGCTTTTCATGTCTATAACCGCCTCGCGAAAACGTCTAGCTCAAGCATCTTTTGCCTCCCTACTGCAAAAAGTTCGTACACTTGAATGCACACATAAACGCTCTAGAGCCTTGAATTCTGCATCTGAACTAGATCAAGTGCGTAAACAACTTCTAGATGTTGTAGACAGGAAAGCCAAACGTAGTTTTATTCTTCAACAAAAACTCTTTTATGAACATGGAAATAAGAGTGGCAAGTTTCTAGCCCGGGCCTTACAAGCCAAAAAGGCAGCTCGACACATATACCAGCTTACTTCTAAGCAGGGACGCTTATTGAAAACATCAAAGAATATTGCAGCTGAATTTGAAAACTATTATTCTGCCTTATACAATTTACTTGTACCATCTAAACCTCCAGGTGACACTAGATCACGTAAGACAATTATCCAGACTTTCCTGAACCAATATCTCCCAAACCCAATTACTAGAACACAAGCAAAAGATTTAGATGGAGCTCTGACCCTGATGGAGTTACAACAAGCTATTGCACAACTGAAACCTGGTAAAAGCCCAGGTCCCGATGGATTTGTCACTGCCTACTATAAGACTTTCCACGACATATTGGCACAACCATTTTTACGGGCCTTCAATACCTTAGATACACCGGGGCCATCCTTGCGCCATCTCACTGAGGCACATATTACGGTTATACCAAAAGAGGATAAAGACCACACATCACCAGCAAATTATCGTCCGATCTCTTTATTGAATGTTGATTTAAAGATCTTTGCAAAAATCTTGGCCAATCGCCTATTACATATTATAGACCCCATTGTATCAACGGATCAAGTGGGCTTCGTACCTGGGAGAGAAGCCAGAGACAACACCATACGGGCCATAAATGTTCATCATTGGTTAATTCAAAAACAACAATCAGGCTTTTTCTTATCACTAGATGCCGAGAAGGCCTTTGATAGGTTAGCATGGGATTATATGGAGGCGGTTCTCTTTGGCCTTGGATTGCCTCAGCGTTTCCGTACATTCATCATGTCTTTATATATCTCTCCCACAGCTAAAGTGCGAGTTAACGGTCTACTCTCGGACTCTTTTTCGATAGGCAATGGCACCAGGCAGGGATGCCCACTATCCCCCCTCCTTTTTATTTTAACACTGGAACCACTGTTGAATTGCATCAAACAAAACGATAATATCAAGGGGATTCATATCAATGGCAAAATTCATAAGATAGCGGCCTTTGCAGATGACATCTTGCTTTTTCTAACAGATCCCCATATCACTTTACCTAATCTGCTAAAAGATTTTGAATTGTTTCAATACCTGGCCAATTTCAAAATAAATTTCTCTAAATCCCAAGCTCTTAATGTCTCTCTTCACCGGGAGGTGATTAGGCAAGCGAAATCGAACTTCCCTTTTGCCTGGCAGTCGGAGGCAATTACATACTTGGGAATCCAATCACCGACTAATCTAAAGGAACTCTATGATTTGAATTTCCTACCCCTCTTGCGTAATATTTCCAAAGACCTCCAGACTTGGAACAAACCTTGGTTTTCCTGGTTTGGTAGAGCAGCCATTCTCAAAATGAATGTGCTTCCAAGAATACTGTACCTACTCCAAACAATACCGATTGCATTACCGAGTTCTTTCTTTACATCTTATAAAAAGCTCTGCTCCTCCTTTCTTTGGAATAACAAACACCCTAGAATTAGCTTTGTACAACTCACCATGCCTAAGAGAAGTGGAGGTATTGGACTACCTGACATTACACGGTACTACAGGGCGTGTCAATTGGCAAGAGTAGTAGACTGGACCTCGAACTGTAATCGTAAGATTTGGGTTGACGTAGAATCTGATTTTTCGATGATTTCGCTTGCCTCCTCCCCTTGGCTGGGAAATGCTCATATTCCCACTGAATTTCGGGATCACCCTCTTGTAGGCCCCACGTTAAACTGTTGCCGACAGATATTCCAGAACACTGAGCTCTCTTCCTCCCCGGGCCCCTTAACCCCAATCAAAAAGAACCCTGACTTTTTGCCGGGTATGTCCCGGACTTTCCTCTCTGGATGTGACCTTCCAGATAATCTGACAATACATCACCTTTTCAAAAATACTAAGTTCTTATCTAGAGAGGACATTTTGAAGTTATGGCCATCCCTGAACCTAACACCGTGGATATATAGACAAATTCATCATTTTACACATAACGCCTCGCATTTACAAGACTACTCCAGGTCGCTTACTCCATTTGAGAAACTTTGCTTCTCGAATTCCCCCCAGCGACATGTTATATCCAAGCTTTACTCCCTTCTTGAAACTACTAGTATATCTCAACCTCGGAAAGCGTGTGAAGCTTGGATACGAGATTTACAAATACCTTTGTCAACTGACGACTGGGATCACATTTATGAACACATACATTCGGGCTCCATGTGTGTTTCCACGCAGGAAAGTAATTACAAATTATACTCTAGATGGTACAGAGTTCCGTCCCTGCTGCATAAATTTGACCCTAACATTTCAGAGTTGTGCTGGAGATGTAGACAGACAACAGGCACACTCCTACATATCTGGTGGGATTGTCCCCTGTTGCAGCCTTTTTGGGAAAAAGTGCGAGATATAGTCTCACAAGTGACTACTTACACTCTGGAATACACCCCGGCTCAATTTTTACTTCACCATTCCTCAATTCCGTTAAGGATGTACCGTAAGTCTCTTACCCTGCATATGATAAATGCGGCGAAACAATGCATTCCTGTCCACTGGCGATCAGAACAGATTCCTACTGTGCGGGAGTGGTTCCATAGGGTCATCAGAGTTGCGGAGATGGAGGAATTGATTTCAGTGACAAGAGACCACCCTGAGAGATTTCGGAAAACTTGGGCGTGTTGGAAACACTTCCAAACTACCAATTTCTATAATCTCTATATGAATAACTAAAACTAATCTGCAGGTCGTGAATACCGTTCAAAGTTATCACCTCTGGAATAGCGACGCGGACCGTGTTTATCAGAATGTATGTTAAGTCCTAAGGATAATACCTATTAGCTTGTCTACTATATTATATTATGGTCGGCTTAATAGCTATTACCTATTACTTGATCCATCCTTCCCTTTACACTTCCTTCCCACCTCCCCCCCCCCCCCCCCCCCCCGTTCCCCCCCCCCCCCCCTTTTTTTTTTTTTTTTTTTTCTTTTCTCTCACTCCTCCCTGTGCTCTCTAAATCTTCCTCCATATACAGTACTCTCCTCTTTTTCTTTTCTCTCTTTTCTCTCCTTTTGTCTCATATTCTTCTCTTAAACAACTATTTCTACATACAAGCAGAAACTTAACTTAGCCAGGTGCGGAATTACACGATGCGTCCGCCTCTGACGTCAATGCTGTTTTTTGCTCCACTACCCGATTACCTAAGCGCTTTTTACCCCCGACACTTGCATCCTCTATACCTCTATTGCTTACCATCCATATTTGCGAACCTGTTATTCTACTTTGTTTACTGGGTAGCGTGATCTCCTGTTTATGTTTATTGCATACTTCAATTACATGTCTGACTACCCGTCTGCGTTACGGGAGATTGCTTCAGTTATACGTTTGCAGAATGTGTTCCGTACATGTCTCTGATCTCAAATGTCTTGTATTTCAATAAAAAAATTTTTGGAAGAAAAAAAAAAATGTCTAGTAGACAAATGTCCATTGAAAACCTTTGTTTGTGTTTAGATCTGTTCATTGATGTACACTGTATGGATCTGAATGCTTTATTTTTTTCTGCTCATGCGCATTCAGCCTTAAATTAAAAGTTAATTTAGAATTTAATCTACAGGTCTGAGAAGAGGAGGGTAGGTCCAGTCTCTGAGGTCAACCCTGTTCCTTGATGCATGCTGCTGAGTTCATTAGTAGATTTTCCCGATTAGCAAATAAATCCCATAATCATAGACCAGAAAATTGTCTGTTCTGCGTAGATGGTGTGTTTTATGTCTCCACCCTTGGGAAATAGCCTATGATATCCTAGACAATACCTCCAGTGGCAGCCTTATGGACAAAAGGCCATGACTCTGAGGTCAACAGGAGGTGATGTCTTGCTGGTGAGTGAAGTCACAGTATAAAAGGTCTGCTGACAAGCCTTTCAGTTCCCTAAACCAATGCCCATATCTTGACCACACGCAGAATTTGCTGAAATGTGCTGCATATGTTGCATACATTGGTCAGGTGGCACGAGGCACCAAAAGGGTTGTGTCCCCTTTAGGCTCCCAACACCCTTGCCAATCTATAGCACTAACAACATCATTAACTATGATTTATTGAAACAAACTATTAGCTGTTTGCAGAGTTTCATAGATCACTAACACAAAGGCACCATGTAATACAAGCACCATGGTGCCTCCAGTTGTCATGGTTAAACAGTATGGAATATAGAAACATGCTTGAACTATCTGTTATTTCAAGAAATCCATAAATAATAGGCAATTAGAACATATAGGAAAGTCATTTACTTTGTATTTCTGAGTTTAATGATATGATGCATGCTGGGGCTGATGTCTCCTCCAGGCAAAATTAAACCATTTAGTAAGCTGCTAATAAAGTACAAGGAAGATTCCAGATGCATTAAGTTGGAAAACGTCCACAGAATTATGATCTAGGTCTAGCACTGTGGCTTCACACTGGGGCCCAAGTCGAATTAAGGTGCAGGAATAAGAAACAATAGGCAGGGAATAGCACAGGCATGTGCAGGGCATTTTTATGTTGTTCCTTTGGCTTAGTGCTTTTTGCGTTCACTGTTTTAAGGCCAACTCCAAGTTGGGTAGAACTCCTCCCCACCCCTCCATTGGAGATCCCTCTTCTTCCTGCCGTGGCCAGTCCTCATGATGCAGTGAACAGCAATTTGTAATGTAGTGAAAGCAAATCTATGCATCATTCTTTTTTGATCCCAAAGCAGCTTGACCTGTGTTCACAGGGAGTTGGTTTAGAGATGTTGGGTGTCATTTAACCTGGAAGAGAAGCAGTTGGGGCTAGAGCATACATAAAGTACCAAAAGAGGAAGTACTGCTTTGCAAGGTTGTACCTATGAGCTACGGGGCCCCATAGCAAAATTCAACAATCTTGAAGTCTGATATCATCCTATCTATGCTAGAAAATTCACAGTTTATTTTCATGAACAGTCTTCCTAATGGGGCCACCTTCTTACTTCAGCTGTGTAGGCTGCTATGGCTATTGTTAATGCCGTTGCTGCTTTGGCACCTTTTTTTTTAAGTAAGAAGGCAAGAGAAGGGCTTAAAAAAAGCAATTCAATGAAGTAGTTTATTAACTGCCAATGTACACTTAAAGCAGTAAGTCCGAATAAACCCAATAAAGTCTAGCACCATGATCTATATATATTGATATCAAGTAAAACCTTGGTGAAAATCAAAGGAACATCCACAGCTCCTTTGCATAAACCATTGGAGCATAAAAGGCAGGCAAAAAGGACAGAATAATGAATCAAAGCGCTTGAGGGTTCCTAATTGCATTAACTTGGGATTGGCCAGCCTATATGTCAACCATTGTAAAGAAAATGGCAGCCGCTTTAAGCATGATGGTATTGACAAAGTTTTTATTAGACATCCATCACAGTCAATAATCAAGTAAAAAACCACTAAAAAATTGATAGATGCATAGGACACAAGACCCCACTTACATATTCATCAGTGTGGCGGTGAGGCTATGTGGTAGGGACGACCAAATGTGTCACTCATGTAGAGGTGATCCGATGTCCATCGGTTTAGCAAAAAAGCTGTGGGGAAGTGACGTCTAGGTGTGCCGCTCGTACAGCACTGATCACCTGGGGCTGGAACCGGTGTGGGCATCGCGGGGCTGGCAATCATGCACACCAGAAGTGACACACCGGATGCAATCAATTCCTGTATCCAGGGATGCTGGAGGAAGCTGCACTGGAATTGGCCTCCGGAGTCTACGTCCTACAAAGCTTTTTTGCTACACCGATGAACATTGGATCACCTCAACATGAGCGACACATTTGGTCGTCCTTTCCACACTGATGAATATGTAAGTAGGGTCTTGTTTCCCATACATCTATGGATTTTTTGTGGTTTTGAACTTGATTATTGGCTGTGATGGATGTCTAATAAAAACGTTGTCAATACAATCATGCTTAAAGTGGCTGCCATTTTCTTCACAACATATAGGTGGCTAATCCCAAGTTAATGCAATTAGGAACCTGCAAGCGGTTTGGTTCATTATTCTATTCTACACTTAAAGCAGTATTAAACCAAAAAGCAAGTGTTTATTGTATTGCATCTTACCAGTTCTTAGGGCTCATGTGCACGGGGCATTTGGAAAACTTTTCTGAACGATGGAAACTGACCGCTAGAAAACGTAGGTTAAAAAAACTTCAGTTTAGCCGCGTTTGCATACCGAGTTATGCGCGTTTATGTGCATTTGTGATTAGAAGCATTTTTAAAAGATAACTTCAGGAGACCCTTCCAAATGCCAAGAATGCACTGGAAAATAGTAAAAAATTAACTATTTCAGACATTTTGAGAGAAATAGAGAGAGCAGAAGCAGAGAGAGTAGTATGTGTTGAGATTTCCTGTCTTTTCTGGTTGTATTCACTATGGATCCCATCATGAGCATAATGCAGCACGTTCTACCATTTTTTCCTTCACACGAAACCTGGAACTGACTGCGCTGGTGTACTAGGTCCATTTGAACACATGGAAAATGCTTTGCATGCATTTCTGATGATGAAAAAGGGCTCTGGACACCAACTGGACATGGAACAGTTAAAAAAAGGCTTCTAAACGCAAACGCTTATAAACGCGGTTAACCGCATTTACAAGCGTTTACAAGCATTTGGCGTTTGAAATGCTGGTAAAATCTACTCCTGAACGCAGGTTTGGTGCATTCAAACAAACGACTGTAAACTCAACTGCATGTAAATGACGATGTGTACATGGACACATAGGAACACATTAGGGAGAGTTCAGGGGCTGCTGAAAAAAATCGCTGAACAGCTCCTGAACGTCAGATTAGGAGCTGCAGTGTACATGAACCCTTAGGTGTGATGGCTGCATTACTTTTCCTTTTTAGGCATTCTTTCCTTTATTTTCAAACCATTTACCACTGGCTGGGTGGCTTATAGTGATCAGTTTTTATTTATTCATGTAAAACTTTTATCCCAGAAGAAAAGAACTGTTTACTGTAACTACTTGTAAAGTGTGAGTTTGTCTTCAGTTTGTTAGTGTATTTAAATCTACTAGTACATCTAACATTCCCCTGTCCCCAAATTGACAATGTTGCTGTTCAAATATGCCCACTGTGCTCTGGATTGGGGACCCTCTAATAACGGACATGTGTTACTGGCCAGATCACCTTGTGAAATCAAAGGGGGGAAAGACTAAAAAAAGAAAACGAATTCAGCCACCATATCTATTGATTGGTAAGCTGCAATAGTATTACCTGTTTGGTTTTGGGTTTAATTTTTTGCCTTAAGGTGTATTTCAGTCAAAATTGAGATGCAAAATGGGAAAATCAGCTACTGCTCAGTACTTTAGTTTTACATTTAGGCCTTGCTTCAATGCACCATATGCACCCAAATTTGGGAACCACTTTTGCTTATCTGTTTATTATACAGGAGTAGTGTTCCCAAACACGCCCTCTGCATTCTTTTTACCATCTCTGACATACAAAAAAGCTTTATATCGAAGTGTCAGTATTAAGACATTCCTCACATCACCCAATCAGAATACAACTTGTTTGGGATTTTAGTAGTACGACAGGCAGACACAAGCCACCTACCCCAAATATAAGGAGCTCTCTGGGTTCCATCAGCAGTAGACAGAGAAAAGGGACAAATATAGGTTTGACTTCGAATGGCTGTTTTTGCTCATAATATAACTGCAAACATTTTATATTCTAATCAGATATATTCCAGGTAATGTGTATCTATATTCTCTGTGAAGATTTTTCTATTTATTGTTTCCTGTGACCTGTAGACCCCTTTATACAATGTGCGCACAAGAATACAAAAAGACCAGCTGTTGGATCATATTCTATTGCACCTTTTCATGTATCAGAAGCGGTTTTCTAATTCTATCTAAATTACCGATTAAATCGAAAGCTGGGAGAAATAAATAGGAAGGTATTCCGTATCCCTGTCCAGCATAGGAAATTTAATATAAAGGACTATATGATTTTGTTTCAGGAATGTGCTATTCTCAAACCCCAGTAATGGCTGATGTTAGCTGTAGTATTATTTGGTTTCTCTGTCTATGTAAATCCTAACAATGAACTTCTCTTATTTGCTGCTGTTTGGTCTGTAAAGCGGAACTTCACTCTCTCAGTCAACATGCTGTTAGCATTAATAAATAGGTAGGAAGGTATATTATATTTACTTGTTTTAAACTTTTTTTACATTTCTTCAGATATTTCTTGGTTTCTTGCCTAGGCAAATTATGTCATACATGCCAGGAATCTTCAGCAGAGGAGGAGGGAATTTCTCACACTCTTCTTCCTGTCTAAGCTAAGGGCAGATGGATTTCAGGAAATAAATGCTACATGAATCTTCCACCTTACTCAGAATGGCCACAGCCAGAAATGCTAAAGGGTGTTTTTCAAAGTGATTGCTCAGCAAAATAAAACATGGAGACATGCATAGGGGAGTTTGTTTTGAATATTAAAAATGAATTAAATAGCGTTTTTGATTTGTGGTGCTCAGAGGCAGTGTAGTTCCGCCATTAAAAGTATTTTGTTATATCTTTACGATAAGTGTTGATCATGTCACAAATTTAAAGCTGTACATGTGCAAAGGTCACATTGTCATGGCATACAGCTGTGCTGTAAATGTAGGGTTTTTTTTTTGTCTTAAAATCATGTCAGTGCTTTTTATCTTCTTTTAAGGTTTAATTCCACTTTAGGCTCATGTACACTGCAGCTGGTAAAAACTCACGTTTAGGAGCTGTTCAGCGTTTTTTTTCAGCAGCCCCTGAACTCACCCTAATGTTTTCCTATGTGTCCATGTATACATCATCGTTTACAGTCGTTTACAGGCATTTGAGTTTACAGTCGTTTTTTTGAATGCAGAAAACTTGCATTCAGCAATCGATTTTATCAGCGTATCAAACGTAAAATGCTTGTAAACGCGACTAAACGTGGCAAATCGCGTTTAGAAGCATTTGCGTTTCAATTTTTTTTCTAATTCTTCCAGTTCCTGATGCTGTCCAGTGCCTTTTTTCATCATGAAAAATGCATGCAGAGCATTTTCAAGGTACTCAAATGGACAAAACACTGAACACAGGATGTTCCTACCAAGCTTCTCACACATTGTAATGACCGATTCACACCTCATACTTTTCCCACCCTTGGAAACAAAATGAACATTGTTAATGAACATTCACACCTCAAATTCTTCAAGAAGACCCCCTGCCAGGTGGCCTTAATGACTCCCTCCACCAGACACCTTTCCCACCCTTGGAAACAAAAGAAATGTTAATGAGCAACTCACACCTAAGCTAATCTCAACACATACTACTCTGCTTCTACTCTCTGTATTTCTCTGAAACAGTCTGAAATAGTTAATAATTTACCACTTTTCAGTGCATTCTGGACATTTGGGAGGTTCTCCTTTGCTTATGTTTAAAAAACGCTTCTAAACACAAACGTGCGTAAACGTGTTATGCAAAAGTGGCTAAAGAGAGGTTTTTTTAACCTACGTTTTCCAGCAGTCAGTTTCCATCATTCAGGAGTGTCCAGTGTACATGGGGCCTTAAAAGGATGAAATGTGAAAATGTGCATAGGTTGCAAAGTTACTGCATTTTCTTTTGCACCGACATACCCTTTAAATTGTTGGTCTTTTTGCATGCTGTACCACCACTTTTTAGCAAAATGAATGGCAACACCACACAGCACACTTAGACACATCTGTTACTGTGTGTTTCTGCAATGCACAGTGAAAGGACACGTTTTATTGCTACCTGAGGAGGCTTTGAACCTGACCAGGAGCGGTTTGAATAGAGGAAGCAGGAAGATGGTCAGATAAGCCTCTTTCTCAAGCCAACCAACTTGGCTTGAGAAAGAGGCTTGGTCGGCCTTGAAACACTAGCACCCCTCCCCCCAACGCACTGCTGATGCCCATCCGGTTCGCTCTGCTGTTCTGTTTTTTACGGAGCCCTCTGCCATCTTCCTGCTTCCTTTACTCAAGCCAGTTCCTGACTATTTAGCTGGAAAGTGCTCACCTATGACCCTGACACTGTCACATGACGGAGTTCACTTGCTCTTACATACCCAAAAGCAATGGGTATGCTGTATTACAGCAATGGAGCAACAGCTCCGACAGAGCACGGAGGTGGTGAAGGGGCGTAAATTAGTAAGTATAACCTAGCTGGTGGGTAGGCTAACAGAAGGCACTGTCACTTTGCCTGGTATGGGTAAAGTGACAGTGTCCTTTTAATCACAAATATGTGGATGACGTTCCTCTTAAAATAGTCAAATGTGGCTTCAAACTGCAGATTTTAGTAAATCTCCATGACTAAATGGGAGCTTTACATTTGCCTGAAACTCTTCCACTATACAAGAGAAGAAAACATGTCCCATCATCAAGTAAAAACTCAGATATTCAGTGCAGCTTTCTTGGTAATCCATAAGCCTATATAAAACCTCTCAGTCCACAAGGAGCGTTGGCAACTCAATATCCCCCTATGTGTCGTTAACTCATGAGAACCATCCTTTAGCGATGAAATTAACAAAAGATTTTCAGTTGCTCTGAAGTCATGGTGACTCCATCAAGGGGGAAGTTCTTGGTTTTCCATTGCATTCCGTCCCATCATAAATCCCCTACATCACCAAATGGCATCATATAAAATCTCCTTTTACAGTGAGCGAGGGAAGGATCGTGTTCAGTAGGTATGTCTGTTTAATGTGGGACATTTTTGCAGAATGGAGAAAGGAAGGACAGGGCTTTCATGCTGGGAAGTAATACATTATTTACACATATGTGATTCATTATCCTCTGCCCCCTGATGTGAGCAGAGCTACAGTAAAAATGAATAGACGGATTTGGCATAGTGGAAGAGATGGGTGAATATAGACACGATCTGTTTACTTCTAAGTTTAGGTTTACACTGTCCTAGATATCTAAAGTCCCAGGTTACAGAGATGGTCTGGAAATTTTAAGTTCTTTTAAAATATCCCTGCTTTTGATTACTTGTAAGACTCAACTGCACGTTTAGGGCAAAGCATTGGGCTCACTTCAAACCCAATGAAACTTCCAGAAATATGCAGTCAGGTGGATGTTGTACAAACAACCTTCATTTTCATAACCCTTCCTTCTCTTTTCAGTTACAGCAGCTGCGCCAGGTATTTTAAATATGACTGTGCAGTCTACTAGGGAAGCTGGTCAGATGGTCAGAGTTGATGGGAAGATGGATGGAGCCAAATACAGGGCAATCTTAGCAGAAAACCTGTTAGAGTCTGCAAAAGACTTGAGACTGGGGCGGAGGTTCACCTTCTAGCAGGACAACAATCCCAAACATACAGCCAGAGCTACAATGGAATGGTTTAGATCAAAGCATATTCATGTGTTAGAATGGCCCAGTCAAAGTCCAGACCTAAATCCAATTGAGAATCTGTGGCAAGACTTGAAAATTTCTGTTCACAGATGCTTTCCATCCAATCTGACAGAGCTTGAGCTATTTTGCAAAGAAGAATGTGCAAAAATATCCCTCTCTAGATGTGCAAAGCTGGTAGAGACATCCCCAAAAAGACTTGCAGCTGTAATTGCAGTGAAAGGTGGTTCTACAAAGTATTGACTAAGGGGGGCTGAATATAAATGCATACCACACTTTTCAGATATTTATTTGTAAAAATTGTGAAAACCATTTAACATTTTCCTTCCATTTCACAATTATGTGCCACTTTGTGTTGGTCTATCACATAAAATCCCAATAAAATATATTTATGTTTTTGGCTGTAACATGACAAAATGTGGAAAATTTCAAGGGGTATGAATACTTTTTAAAAGCACTGTAATAGTATCAGCTTTCCAAGCTATCATCTGTAAACTGCAAAACCCCTACTTCCTATGTAATGGAAATGTGGAGAGTGGGAGATGTTTGTATTCAGGAGAGCAGCCAAGGGTGGCAACACTGTTCCTTCATAGGCACAATATAGCGAGTGTTGTCACCCTAGGACAAGAAGTGTGTTACTAGCAGGATCACCAAGTGAAAATAAAGAAAAAAAGATTCTTGGAACAAAAAAATGCATCCACTACATCTCAGGACTGGTAGGCTGTAATATATACATTTTTAATTTTTTTGCTTTGGGGTTTAGATACGCTGTAAGTCTACATATTAAGTGAACCACATCAGGTACTGTAGAGAGGGTCCAGGTGGAGTCCTGTTCATCTTGATCAATAAAGTGGAGCTCCACCCAAAAGGGGAAGTTCCACTTTAAGGATTTGTGCCCCGCTCCCCAGTGAATTGGCAGCTCTGGGGAGCAGGTACTCAAACTTGACAGGTACTCGCTCTCACGTCTGCTGCGATCGCTTAAGGCAATCGGAAGCAGATGTTGTCCTACCCCCCCCTCCCAGAAGTCTTCTGGGACACATCACAGGTCCCAGAAGACTACAGGACCATTCACAATGTGTAGCTTGCAAGCTGTCACAGCCACACTGAAGGTGCCGGTTAGAGAAGACAGCTAGTGAAACCAGCCTTGAAAACCAAAATAAGTGTCTGTATTTTAAAAATCAGTAGCTACAGTTGTAGCTGCTGACGTTTTTTTTTTAATTCAACTGGAACTCCACTTTAATTAATGGCAGCATGGCTAAAGCTTAGAGACAGAGAAGCCAGAAAAGGCTTCCTTCCTCGGTACAGATGTAAGTCATGGGTCAGAAAGAGAGGTTTAAAGTGGTTGTAAACCTCAGACATGAAATATGAAGAAAGCACATCCCTCTATAGTGTGTACTTGTCTCAATCCAGAGCACTAAATGTCATTTCTGTCTGCTGCCCCTATCCTCTGCTATCAGCATGAATCCCTTCTGGTGAGTTCTCCTGACACCAAGAGAAAACTAGTGACTGATAGGGACCTCCAGCTGATTGACAGCCTCAGCTCTGTTCCTGTGAGCTGTGTGAAAGGGGGGGGGGTGTTCCTTCCCTCCAATCATCTCTCAGAGCTCTCCTTACTGATGTAACTTCAGCTCCCCGCCCCCTGCTTTTCAGAGCTGAGAGATCCTGTTTAAATTCTGCATTTTGAATGGATGTAGGGGAAAGACAACTGCAGATAGACAGGTACAACCTATGTAGCAGAATTGGTTTCATCTCTGTGTATCACATGGCCAGTTTCTTCATTGGGTATATGTAAGGGTTTACAACCACTATTAGCTGGGTCAAGGGTATGTGCCTGCACCAGCTGGTTATTATTCAAAGATATTTTAGTGACTGTATATATGATAAAGGCATTAGAACTACTGTCTGAATATTAGAATGTTCAGGAATGCAGGTGCAAGGTGAGCCCATGAAAATGTGAAGGACGCCTGTAACTGAAACAAACTTCTTATCATCCATCTTATCAGCGATGAGCCCAGGTGACAGGTCCTCTTGGGATTTTACAAGTTTCTGGTCTGCTGAAAATTCATCTCCCGCTTGGTGTCCTGCAGACCCTCCGGCCACAATGTGTGTCCTCGACAGTCACAGCTGCTTCAGCAAGTGTTTGTCTCATCGCTAGATCATGGCTGATTACACCACGAGATGGTCACACTGGATATTTCTGGGATTGCTTCAATTTTAGCAATAGATTTCACCGGTGTGATGACAGCTAGTGGTAACAGCTTTGCAATTCAGTCATTCCAGATATTTTATATGTCATGATGTTGGTATTCTGTGCCCTGCAGTAACCCTTACCATGCTGAGAGTTATAGAAATACAGCCTTTCATTTCTGGTTTCTGGAAAATCCGATAGTGTTAGAAAAACGGGGGAAGTCAACCGAAAAATGTGTTTTCAGTTACAGTTGTGTTCAAAATAATAGCCGTCAGACATCACTAACCTGATCAATCACTGTTTTTGGTAGAAATGATATTTCTACATGGCAAATAATTTACTAGCAGGTGCAGTAGAGTAATAGAAATCCAACAGACCCAACAGTCATGACATGCATGCTGCTGATTCTGTGTAATTGAATCACTAATTGAAAGGGGCATGTTCAAAATAATAGCAGTGTGGAGTTCTATTAGTGAGGTCATTCATTCTTTGAAAACAGGTGGCAATTATTGCCCTTATTTAAGGAAGGAAGGCAGCAAATGTTTTACATGCTGGGTACAGTGCATTTCTCTCTGAAATTCTGAGGAAAATCGGTCGTTCCAGACATTGTTCAGAAGAACAGCGTACCTTGATTAAAAAGTTGATTGGAGAGGGGAAAACATATAAAGAAGTGCAGAAAATGATAGGCTGCTCAGCTAAAATGATTGCAAATGCTTTAAAATGGCAACCAAAACCTGAAAGACGTAGAAGAAAGTGAAAAACTACCATTCAAATGGATAGAAGAATAGCCAAAATGGCAAGGACTCAGCCAACAATCAGCTCCAGGAAGATCAAAGAAGGTGTAAAGTTACCTGTGAGTACTGTTACAATTAGAAGACGCCTATGTGAAGCCAAGCTATCTGCAAGAAGCCCCCGCAAAGTCCCACTGTTGAAAAAAAGACGTGCTGAAGAGGTTACAATTTGCCAAAGAGCACATTGACTGGCCTAAAGAGAAATGGCGCAACATTTTGTGGACTGATGAAAGTAAGATTGTTCTTTTTGGGTCTAGTGGCCGGAGACAGTTTGTCAGACGACCCCCAAACACTGAATTCAAGCCACAGTACACTGTGAAGACAGTGAAGCATGGTTGTGCAAGCATTATGATATGGGGATGTTTTTCATACTACAGTGTTGGGCCTATTTATCGCATACCAGAGATCATGGATCAGTTTGAATACATCAGAATACTTGAAGAGGTCATGCTGCCTTATGCTGAAGAGGAAATGCCCTTGAAATGGGTGTTCCAACAAGACAATGACCCCAAACACACCAGTAAACGTGCAACATCTTGGTTCCAGACCAACAAGATTGACGTTATGGAGTGGCCAGCCCAATCCCCGGATCTTAATCCAATAGAAAACTTGTGGGGTGACATCAAAAATGCAGTTTCTGAGGCAAAACCAAGAAATAGAGAAGAACTGTGGAATGTAGTCCAATCATCCTGGGCTGGAATACCTGTTCACAGGTGCCAGAAGTTGGTTGACTCCATGCAACACAGATGTACAGCAGTTCTCAGAAACAGTGCTTATACAACTAAATATTCATTAAGTGATTCAAAGGAAAGCAAAATCTTCAAACATTTTTCAGTTTATATAGTGAATGTTTGAGTTTGTAAAGAAGAATACAAACACTGCTATTTTTTTGAACAGTCTAATATTCACTTTTCTTCTTTTTTTAGAGGACCAACACAAATTTGATATATTTTTCTTCATGTTTTGATTTGGAATAGAATGTGTAGTGTTCCCAATGCATTTGTGTGTATGGAAATAAAAGCTATTAGAAGGATTTTGAGCTTTATTCACTTTTTTCAACACACTGCTATTATTTTGAACACAACTGTGTATCTGAATGCTCAGAAGCTAAATCTGCCAGTGAGTTTTTATCTCTCCAGAAACCTACTGTCAGGATCTACCTATTTGTGGTTCCACACCACTGCTGCGTCAGACTCATGCTGATGTGGATGGGAGGATCTGGGAATTTTTATTTATGCCAGGACTCCTGAAACGTATAAGCCAGAGGCTACTATAAAGGGTTATGTCACCCAGAACTGATATTTATTTTTTGTAGATGCAGGAGAGGTTAACATCTGGCGCTATCTTCCATTTTATGAGGACTGTGTCTGTGAGATCTCTGCTCAGAGTTCCTAAATCTGCAAACCTACTGTGGCCATAATGAGGGACTCCCACCATCCCTGCTGGATCCTTTTATTTTATATTCAAGCAGAACTTTACTCTTAACAGCTGGATAAAAAAATTAGGTTCTTTTGCAAGGAACATACATTCCACATTAATAATTATGTTACCAAAATTAGTGTGTGCTGTAAATTGCCCCCAGCATTTTTCCTGTTTCTTCTTACTGGAGGCTGCCGTATTGCTGAAGCCCAGAGCCCCTGAGCAGCAGTAAATCTTTAGGATTTTAGCAGACTAAATATTTGGCACTGTGCTGAGAACAACTGAGCACGTGTAGAGCAGGGTGAAACAGTATATTACTGAATTTGAAACTATATAGATTGCTTATTTTTAATGTTTTTCATAGCTATACCTGCAAAAGGGACCAGCATAAAGTGATCTAGCTAGACTTCATTTTCTAACTAAAGTTCCACTTTATTAAGAATGCAATCAGAAGAGATAAAACACACAAAGGTGGGTGTGCACACTCAAATCTCCAGTTGGATAGGAATAGAGTCTAGAAATATGAATGGGAAATCTCACTGCAGGGACATTTAACAATCCAGAGGCCAAGTTAGCCTAGGCAAAGCCACTGAGCCAAAGTTCAGGGGCAGCTTTTTAATTTTTAAAATAAAAATTGGAAGTTTTTTCTGTATTGTAGCAAAAATTAGAATTGACAGGCTGGTTGTACACAAATCATTCAATAGTTCAACTTGTGTACAACCAGCTAGCCCATACATGGATTAAAATTCGGTCATTCCCAGCTGAACTGTCTGAATTTTGATTCTTGTATGGCTGGCATTATTCATGTAGACTGGAGAATCTATTGAAAGATCCACTTTAAGGTGCCTGGCTGACTATCGGCCTTAAATCTCTGTACTTATCCTTTAGAGCAGTGGTCTCCAAAGTGCTGCCCCTTGCTAGCCTTATCCGGCCATACTATTCCTTCTAGTGATATGAGGCACTAGTCTTACCACTGATATCAACAGTGGGGTATAATTCCTGTCACTGCCACTAATTATGGGGCACTATTCCTTCCACTAATATCAATGATGGGGCACTGTTCCTCCCACTAATATCAATGATGGGGCACTATTCCTCCCACTAATATCAATGATGGGGCACTATTCCTCCCCCTAATATCAATGATGGGGCACTATTCCTCCCACTAATATCAATGATGGGGCACTATTCCTCCCACTAATATCAATGATGAGGCACTATTCCTCCCACTGATATCAATGATGGGGCACTATTCCTCCCACTAATATCAATGATGGGGCACTATTCCTCCCACTAATATCAATGATGGGGCACTATTCCTCCCACTAATATCAATGATGAGGCACTATTCCTCCCCCTAATATCAATGATGAGGCACTATTCCTCCCACTGATATCAATGATGGGGCACTATTCATCGCACTAATATCAATGATGGGGCACTATTCCTCCCTCTAATATCAATGAAAGGGCACTATTCCTTCCATTAATATCAATGATGGGGCACTATTCCTCCCACTAATATCAATGAAAGGGCACTATTCCTCCCACTAATATCAATGATGGGGCACTATTCCTTTCACTAATATCAATAATGGGGAACTATTCCTCCCACTAGTATCAATGATGGGGCACTGTTCCTTTCACTAATATCAATAATGGGGAACTATTCCTCCCACTAATATCAATGATGGGGCACTATTCCTTCCACTAATATCAATGATGGGGCACTATTCCTCCCACTAATATCAATGATGGGGCACTATTTCTCCCACTAATATCAATGATGGGGCACTATTCCTCCCACTGATATCAATGATGGGGCACTATTCCTCCCACTGATATCAATGATGGGGCACTATTCCTCCCACTAATATCAATGATGACGCACTATTCCTCCCACTGATATCAATGATGAGGCACTATTCCTCCCACTGATATCAATGATGGGGCACTATTCCTTCCACTGATATCAATGATGGAGCACTATTCCTCCCACTGATATCAATGATGAGGCACTATTCCTCCCACTGATATCAATGATGGGGCACTATTCCTCCCACTGATATCAATGATGAGGCACTATTCCTCCCAATGATATCAATGATGGGGTACTATTCCTTCCACTAATATCAATGATGGGGCACTATTCCTCCCCCTAATATCAATGATGAGGCACTATTCCTCCCCCTAATATCAATGATGGGGCACTATTCCTCCCTCTAATATCAATGATGAGGCACTATTCCTTCCACTAATATCAATGATGAGGCACTATTCCTCCCCCTAATATCAATGATGAAACACTATTCCTCCAACTGATATTAATGATGGGACACCATTCCTCCCACTAATACAGCATTAATTATGGGGTACTATTCCTCCCACTGATATCAATGATGGGACACTACTCCTCCCACTAATATCAATGATGGGGTGCTATTCCACCCACTAATATCAATGATGGGGTACTATTCCACCCACTGACACCAACAATGGGGCACTATTCCTCCCACTGACACCATCAATGGGGCACTATTCCTTGTCCTACTGACTACCATCCCTGAGGCAATTTTTATGCTCCTTGACTACCCCCATTGGCCTCAATACAGCCCCCCTAAGGTTTGAAGGACAGTTACCTGTTTGGAGAGCCCTGGTTTAGAGTAGACACGGGTATATTCTATACAAAATGTACAAAAAAGTTTTGGGCTTTGAACACACTTCAGTTTAGTTGGTGCTAACCACACCAAATGTTTAACGGAGGAACACAGCACTAACGTGATTCTTCCCTGCTGCAATACTCCTTGTATACTAATAGTAGATAAAATAAGCACATTGTGTAAAAAAAACCAAAAAACCAAGAATCAAGTGTTTGTTTTTGGTCTTCAGCACAGCTTGTGATATTTCTTCCAGGCACACTCTATAATTTCATTTGCTAATTTGTTCTTGAAAATTTACTCTAGTCATCTATGTATTTACTAACCAATAAAAGAGACATTTTGAAATCAAGCCACGCAGTAAGATAAACACAAATAAATGCATGTTTGTACAAATTAAATATTGATGTAAATATTTGTTTTTTTAGCTTTATTAAACAGGGAGAACAACATATGTAGACACTTGCTATTAAATTTTAACTCACTGCTAAATTAATTCATGAGCATGTTTAAAGCTGAACTCCAGCCTTACCTTTTTTCCTCCACACTTGTAGCAAGTCCACTCCTATGTAGAAACTGATTACTTGTAATGTCCTGCAAATTTGCACTTCCAAATTATAACCTTTTGAAGCTGCAAAAGCTATATGGAGCCTGCTTTCATTTACTTTCCGATCAACTTCAGTCACCATCAGTTTCCTCTGCCATCTATCATTTTGTTCCAGGAACCATCCAAAAACCAGTGTATGGCCAGCTTAAAGTGGTTGTAAACCCTTACATATACCCAGTGAAGTGACTGGCCTCAGGTTATACACAGAGATTGAACAAAATCTCCTACAAAAAATGTACCTGTTTATCTGCTGTATTTTCTTCTCTACTTTCATTCAAGGTACAGAATTTATAAACCTTATCTGAGCTGTCAGAAAGCAAGGAGGGGGAGCTGAATTTACACTCTGCAGAGCTCAGTGAGAGCTGACTGGACAAAGGAGACACTCCCCCCTTCACGCAGCATACAGGGACAAAGCTTAGGCTGTCAATCACAGACTGTGTGCTGGAGCTCCCTTCTCAATCACCTTTTTACCTCTTGAGGTCAGGAAAACCTGTCAGAAGTGATAGCAGAGGAGTAAGGCAACAGCCAGAAGTGACACTTATGCAGGCCATACATGGGTCGAATTCTGAACTAATTGTCTTTAGAAAATAAAACATTTTGTGCATTTTATAATCCAATAGTGCCACCATTGATTTCAAAATTTGACCAACCAAGCCTTTAATTTCACCCCATGTTGCTACAAAAAAGAATTTTCGTGGCCAAGAAGTTTCTTTTCTTCCCAGGTCACAGCTCATGCTCATTTCTTTTTCAATTACATTTCTTGCACAATTCTTCCATCATTGATTAGAAATTTGTTAGTTTTTCAAAAAATTTCCAGCATGCCCGATCATTTGATGGCTGCCCGAAAATTGGACGTTGCCCACTAATGGGGCGAAATTTGAACAAAAATTCTCAGAAAAGATTTTTGAAAGAAAATAATTTCGGAATTCGACCCATGTATGGCCAGCTTTAGTGCTCTGGATTGGGACAAGTACACACTATAGAGGGATATGCTTTGTTCATATTTCATGTCACTCTCTTTTTTATTTTGCACTGTGCCAAAAATCAAAGCCACTAGAGGCCGATCAGCTGACAGTCTAAAGATTTTCTGCTGCTCGGGATTCTAGGCTTCAGCAAAATGGTAGCCTCCAGCAGGAAGAAACAGGAACAATGCTGGAGGCAAGTTACAGCACACACTAATTTTGTTAGCATAATTATTAATGTGGAATATATGTTCCTTGTTAAAAAACATTTTTTTCTCAAATTAGTATGAGTAAAGTTCTGCTTTAACCATGTAACTATATGTAAGGTGTGGCCCCAGGATGGCTCTGCATGCTAGGAGTGCTAACCACTCAGCTCTGTTCTGCCCTCCCCCCATCTGCTAATCCCCATTCTTTTTACCTTGATGTGCAAAACACAACCATGATTTACATCTAGGGCAACAATTGGAACTGTGTCCACCCATCCTTGTCAGCAGGAAACCACAACTGTCTACCTGTACATCTCCTCTGAGATGCTGTACCAACTGTAAAAAGTTAAAGTGACATGCTGTCTGCCTCTGTGTTTGTTTTAATGGTAGAAAAAAATGATCTGTTTTGTAAGCAAGAAAAGGCCTCTGTGAATAAGTGTGGGAGGGCATTATGCCATGTGTTTTTCTTATCCGAGGCGTTTAATTTACTGGACCTTGTCTCCATTATGGTTTTATTGGTTTGCGAATGCATTTGTTTTCACGGCTTTTCATAAACTAACCCCTGAGTGCCATAAAAGGAAGTGTGACAGTACTTAGTATTTTGAATATTGAATTTTTACAACGCATTGAACAGAACGGTAGAATCTGCGCCCCGTGCTTAATGGCGCCAACATTTGCAGATGGCAGCGTGGACCGGATTGTGTATCACGCTGTTCAAGCCTGCTATCACATGGTTAAATGTATTTTAATATCAATTACTGTTAGTATATTTGACAGATGCTCTGTAATAATTGTGGTGTCTGGGAAATAGGCAAGCATGCTCAAGGCCTAACGCTTAATTATATTGTGAGTAATAAACGTTTTATGAAAGATCATTTGTCTAAACCATTTCTTCTGCCGCTATTTGTCAAAGGTGACTTTCAGGCTTTCAATCCATCTGTTTGCTAATGTCACAGTTGTGTCACGAGAGGTCTATGGTTAAGAGAACCTGTTGCTTACATACAGTGGAACCTGCCGTGTTTGTAGACCCGATGTTCGAGGCTCAGTCTACCCAAAGGAGTGGATGGTTTGACACAGGTACCAAGGTTTTGGTGCTGCCTGAATACAAGGTGTTGGTAAACAGTGGCTGCAGCTGATTGGATGCAGTCATTGTTCCACCATTAATTTTCCTTGTTCTTTCCTCTGTCATTTTTTAAATAGACTTTGTCAAGTTGGGTGGTAATCGCAGGGCCACAGACAGCTCAAACTTTGTGCTGTCTATGGGGACCTTTAAGGCTCATTTACATCTGCCTTTCAGGGTGATAAAACCTACGTTTGATCCTTGTTTTAAATGCCCCTCAACAGTTCCCTTTTTTGCTGGAAGGGCAACAGTTGGGGGTGTACAAATGCCATGACAGGAATTATACCCCCTGTCATGCTTGGTTGGCACTACCGCCCACCAAAAGCAACCCATTCAAGTGAATGGGGCCATGCTGCAGCTGCCCCACAACTGTGCACAATGCATGTGGTTATGGTATGGTAGTCTGGCATTTAGGGGGTTAAAACAGGTGGTGAGGAGGTGACACAACTCACCGCCTGTCAAATGCTCTCTGTAGAGCAACCTGAACACGAATCACTATGTAGACAGCAATGTAATTGTAAACGAGGCCTTAGTATTATAGGTTCATTTTAGTTTGGGTAAAAGTAAAACTAAAGCAACTCTGCCACCATCTAGAGAAAAAAAATGAAAATGCTTCTTCTAAAAGAAGAGTAAAAGAAGAATTTTGATAAGCACCTGTCCCTTCGGCCATCTTGCTAAGCTATAGCTACAGAAGAATCTTCTGCATCCAACACACTTCCAGGAGAGTCAGATGCAAAGTTCCCCCACTGCACACTGTGGGTTCATCAACCATTTACTTCGTCACTACTGAATTCTTTAGTAACATATCAGCCCATGGATTAAACCACCTGTATAGCAGGGGATCAAGCACCTGACACCGTAGGATGCTGGTCACATGCAGAAGATTCTTCAGAGGTCGTAGCTTTCCAAGTACGCAACAACATGGGCGGCAGAACAGGTGATTATTAAAACTTTTCTTTTGCAGGAAATGCATTTTTTAAGCAGTGACAGGTGTTTTACTCAAAAGAAGTATTTAAGTTATTATTGGAGGCTGAGTACCTAAGTCAACCACTTGCTTCTTACAGTATATCTCCTGGGATATTTTAGCCTCTGTGCCTGACCACCCCTGAGTTTTAGGCGGTCCACCCAATTTGGGGTTTTCCAACTCTGCTTGTTACATTCTGCATAATATAAAATAAAAATCCAATGGAGACTCTTTATAAGGACTAAGTATTCAGCTATATAACTCACATTAAGAGTGCCTGATATATTAGTTTTACAGTTGTGACCAAAATTATTCAACCCCCACTGAAATTGAGTGTTTTGGCCAGTTTGACATTGCTTTTGATCATTCAGTCATCTTGCTTACATTTACATTAAAGAGGCACTTGTAGGTCAGACAAATATAACATAACAGTTATAATGAAATAACCACAAATGTCTTTTCTGTGCTCACAGCATTATCAGTTTTATTCAACCCCCAAGTGACATTCAATCTTAGTACTTAGTACAGCATCCTTTTACAGTTATAACAGCTTTTAAACGTGAAGCATAGCTTGACACAAGTGTCTTGCAGCGATCTACGGGTATCTTCGCCCATTCTTCATGGGCAAAGGCCTCCAGTTCAGTCACATTCTTAGGCTTGCGCACTGCAACTGCTTTCTTTAAGTCCCACCAGAGGTTCTCAATCGGATTTAAGTCTGGTGACTGCGATGGCCACTCCAAAATGTTCCAGCCTTTCCTCTGCAACCATGCTCTAGTGGACTTGGAGGTATGCTTGGGATCATTGTCCTGTTGAAAGGTCCAACGTCTCCCAAGCCTCAGGTGTGTGACGGACTGCATCACGTTTCCATCCAATATCTCCTGGTACTGAAGAGAATTCATGGTACCTTGCACACGCTGAAGCTTCCCTGTACCTGCAGAAGCAAAACAGCCCCAAAGCATGATTGACCCTCCACCATGCTTCACAGTAGGCAAGGTGTTCTTTTCATCATAGGCCTTGTTCTTCCTCCTCCAAACATAGCGTTGATCCATGGGCCCAAACAGTTCTAATTTTGTTTCATCAGTCCACAGAACACTATCCCACAACTTTTGTGGTTTGTCCACATGGCTTTTGGCATACTGCAGTCGACTCTTCTTATTCTTTGGAGACAGCAAGGGGGTACGCCTGGGAGTTCTGGCACGGAGGCCTTCATTACGCAGTGTGCGTCTTATTGTCTGGGCTGAAACTTCTGTACCCACATCTGACAAATCTTTTCTCAGTTCCTCAGCAGTCACACGGGGACTTCTCTCCACTCTACGCTTCAGGTAGCGCACAGCAGTCGAAGTCAGCATCTTCTTTCTGCCACGACCAGGTAGCGTTTCAACAGTGCCCTTTGCCTTGAATTTGCGAATGATGCTTCCTAAGGTGTCTCTTGGTATGTTTAACATCTTTGCAATCTTCTTATAGCCATTGCCCTTCCTGTGAAGAGAAATCACCTCTTCTCTTGTCTTCCTGGACCATTCTCTTGCCTTCACCATGTTTGTAACCACACCAGTAAATGTCTAGAAGGAGCTGAGTATCACAGTCATTTTAAAGCTGCCTAATTGGTGCTTATTATGCTTGATTGCTGCTCGGTGACATCCACAGGTGTTTTCAATACCTGATGGAAAGCACCTGTATGAACCTCTGTTCTTCAGAGTGGTAGTCTTTAAGGGGTTGAATAATTGTGGCAATGAAGAAACCACATAAGAACCATTTACTACTGTATTACATAAACAATTGATGTCATTTTAGTTGCATTTGGGTAGTTACAACGTCCTTGTAGGATTTGATTCTGAATACAATTCCAAA
This sequence comes from Staurois parvus, assembly GCF_062004578.1. Taxonomy (NCBI): domain Eukaryota; kingdom Metazoa; phylum Chordata; class Amphibia; order Anura; family Ranidae; genus Staurois; species Staurois parvus. The sequence continues at coordinate 1,695,974 of NW_028318021.1, read as the reverse complement.
TGTACACTATAGTCCCTAAACCCCTTTACAGCATTGGGGGTTGAATAATTTTGGTCACAACTGTATGTGACCTGGGTGTTCAAAGGGGTTTCCTAGTTTTGTTGATTTATTTATTTATCTTAACTTTTTGACCATTAACATGCTAGGTGCCTGGCTGTACTTTTCTTCCAATAGTTTATGAGTTACTAACCCAGATTACTCAGCTTTGGATAGAGTAGGGAAGGGTAGGACATCTGTCTGGTGTTTTTTGCTGTCTCCTCTGGGGAGATATGAGGGGCTACTGAAAAGTTCTTGGCCTACCCATGAAGCATTTGTCTTTGCCCAATTTTATTTTTGCTACTCATAGTACATATCTTTGAAAGGTTCCATACCAAATTTCTCACAAATAGCTTTTTCTTTGTAGAAAGTGAGCAAACTTGCTGTTATCCAATACCTGCTGTTGCGTTTGCTTTCAACAATCAACATTCTCGGGACCCACCGACCTGACACCTTGTACATGTCCAGCACTGCTGTTAAAATTTGTCCAATAGGTTCCTGGGATATGCCCACATTTTTTAAATGTTCTGTCACACGCCTGTCTGCCATTACAAGATCCTGGATTGCTGTGATGTTTTCCTCTGTACAGGCAGTTGCTGGCCTTCCACTGCAAGGGGCACCTTGGACAGAGGGGTTCCCCCTCTTGAATTCCTTCAACCACTTTTTAGCAGTGGAATAGGAAGGGGCATCCTCCCCTAATGTTTCCATCCTGTCCTTGTGGATGTCCTATTCCCTTTTTCAGCAGGTATTGGATAACAGCACGTTTGCTCACTTTCTCCCATCTCTCAGACAATGACGACCTACTGCGCTTCAGTCTTCAATAACTGAAAAAAAAAAAAAGCTATTTGTGAGAAATTTGGTATGGAACCTTGCAAAGATGTGTACTATGAGTAGCAAAAATAAAATTGGGCTAAGACAAATGCTTCATGGGTAGGCTGAGAACTTTTCAGTTGCCCCTCGTATACCAGCTCTTCTTATTCTGTGACCTTTGTCTCTGGAGCTAAAATTTAAGTGAAATCCAAATTTTGTATTTGCCACCAGAACCAGAAATGAGAACAAATCTTCCAATGGGAACACCTGCTCTTAGAGGGAATTTCCCATCACTTAGGAGAGATTTCCTCACACTTTCTATTTTGTGTCCTGGATAGGAAATTAAGGAAATCTCTCCTCATTCGGACACATATGTATATAATAAAAAACTTACCAGGAGTTTTAAACATTCTATGCTCTATCAAAAATGAAAAAAAGGTTAGGCTTTTAGATACCCTTTTATTTTGCTACATGCTTGTTCCAGGTCATTTACTCATAGCTAATAAAGCCAGGCAACTAGAACTAACATTTTCAGGAGGTCAGCAATATCTTGCCTACATGTTCCTCTAAAACCAGGTGTACATTAAGACTGTTTAAAGAGCAGCTGGCAAACAGTTGCCTTGCCATTGAAACAATAACTGTTGATGTTGGATATGGCATTTTTTTACAGTATAATTGCTTTTTATACTTCCTTATTGAATAAAGTCAATAATCATTTTTAAATCACATAATGTACAATTAAAAAATCAGTAATGGATAAATGTTACCATGAAATGAAATGGAAAATCTAGGTGGAAAATTATGCTAATTATAACATTATACAAAGCTGCCCACAATTTAATATTGATGTATATTAGTAGTAATTATCTCTCTAAGGGGCCACTGACCCTAATTAATTAGCAAGTAAGCAATTAACTTTGCAAAGTGCAGAAATTATGTATTGTCAGGAACACATGACCTATGACTGGTCCCTGGTGGCTGGATGTGGACAATTCTGATTTATATAATAAAGAGGTCGGCTGATGACATTTATTGGAGGATCATCATTGAAAGGGATAACACACTTTTAAAATGGCTATTACACCATATGCTGCAGGAGTAGGGTTTTGATTTGTTTTTCAAGTATGTATGCTAAAAACACACATGATTAGAGAATAAAAACCCAGGTTCTGCTCAGCTGTAACTGTAACTTACTGTAACTACGGTAACTCACTTGCAGTGCATTCTTTATGTTCAAAGTTATATTTAAAACTTTAAAACAAGACAGGAATAGATTCTTGTATGCATATTAACAATGTGCTGTTATTTACTTGTATTCTCCCCCTGCCAGAGCAAACGTCAACTCAGTGTTGGAATTAAAGACTCACCTGTCTTATGTCTAAACTCTGGACAAGTTGATCAGTCATTTACAAATGCCTTTATTTTTTTCTGATCATCCTAATGACACCTTTGTTATACGACGATTTCTAAGTGACTGTTGCCAGTACTGAGTTTAGACAGGAGATACAACGGCCATACAGCTGAACATTTTTGATTTGGCAAGAAAAATAGTAACTATTATAAAAATCAAGTAATCCCTTAGAAGCAAGGCTGGGCTATTAAAACAGCTCAGGCGTGAGGGTTCAGTTTCAAACAAAAGCCAGTTGGTGACAGGTTTCCTTTAATTGCCTCTTTTCATATACTTTAACTTTGCTGACTCCTATACTTGCACATGTTTTACACTTTGCTGATTGCCAGGAGTGTCCCTAGTATGTAATATTAGTTGACATGTCAACTTGCTGCATTCTCAGGAGTAAAGCAGTGCATGTAAGGGCATATACAGCGGGTAAGATAAGTATTGAGCATGTGACCATTTTTCTTTTCCCTGTGTCATTCCATTTTATTGCACATAACATAATTTCTGAACTTATTTGTTTTGGATTCTTTGTATGTATGGATTACGTGGGTTGTTACCGACCTGTGCAAATTTCATGTCAATAGCACCATTAGAAATATAGTTACTGAGAAAAATGGTGACGTGTTCAATACTTATTTTAACTGCTGTATATACACTTTTTTCTCTGTAAAGTAGAACCGTAGCCAGTTATTATATTCTTAATAAAAAAAACTCTCACTGACCTCCGTAGCTGCATGCAGTGTGGGATAATTTAAATTCATCCTCAACGTTTATAGCAGAAGCACTTTTGCTGTTGTGTGTATTTTTTTTTATATTTCAGCAATTTAGCGCATTATGCTCTACTTCTAATTCAGCAGCCTACCAACCTTAATGTAAGCTCAGATCACCTGCATAGAAAGCTCCCCAAATGTGACAAGATGCTAATTTGTATGCTACTTTGTCATGCATAGAGCATCCCAATAATATTAATGGGTTGGCCTATGTGGAGCACTAAATCACTTGAAAAATGTATGCAAATATGCACATTTACAAAATGCTAGATGTGAATCTAGCCTTAGGCCTCAATCACATGGGCGCTGAGGCCCATACATTGTGAATTGGTGGAGCCTCCAAATGCTGCATGCAGGCAGACCATGTAAGTCTATTGGGACCCTGCAGCTGCAAAGACACAGTTGCTCATCCTAATTTGTGTGTGGGTGTGGGTAAGCATTCTATGCATTAAGGTAAAAAACCAGGGTGCAGCTTCCCCCTCAGCCCCCCTTATACCCCTTATACAGCCCCCCTTATGCTCCCTCTCGCTCCAGCTATGTGCATGAGAGCCATGGCTCTCCCAGGTCTCTCTCTCCTCACTGAAATAGAAGCGGGAGCCATTGGTTCCTGCTGCTGTTAATCACAGCCGGTGAGCCAATGAGGAGAGAGCAGGGGGCTGGACAATGTCCATTCACAGCAGCACTGCTTGAGTGCCCCCATTGCAAGAGGCCAGGACCGCCGCCGGGGGACCCAAGAAGAAGAGGATCAGGGCTGCTCTGTGTGAAACAATTGCACAGAGCAGGTAAGTATAACATGTCCAGCCTTCAGAATTTCTTTAAGTAGTGGATGTTTATCAAATATTTTTGGTGAATAAGGATATTGTTTAGTGTCAGTTTAAACCTGAACCACATTACAAGTGAACCAAATTAAGTGATATTTCATTAAAACGATGAAAGTATACGTTAGTGTATGTTAAAAATAAATTCTGTCTTAATCAAATGAGCGTGTTAAAACCCTCGTAGAGTGGCCACAGCATAGGTCCAGGAGCTGAAGCAAAGATCCTACCAATGGTGTCCCTTGGGGCCTGTTAACACTATATGTGGTGACTGCTGAATTTTCACACCTGTTCAATACTGGTCACTGCAAGGGCACATAGAAAACAGCTGGTGTGATGTGCAGAGTTATGAGCAACTGTCAGGTTGTTACTCTCCAGCATCTACCAAATCTAAAATATCATATTTAAGGTCATTGACTGTTTAAATGCAGCCTGTATGCCGTTATACTGGTCACTCTAGGAAACCAAGAATATTATCAACTAACTATATATTGTTCCAGAAACATAGCACGTCAACCCCTGGGACACAAAAGGGTTGAACACTTTTGCTATAATTAACTTGACAAATCCCAATTGTAACGAGCAGTGTTAGAACCGTGCAACATTTTCAAAATCATAGAAAGGAAAAAAAAAGGAATAATGGATGGTAATGGCAACTGTATGAATATTTCCCAGCCCTACTTTACTGTATTATAAGGAAGGCAATTCCCAGATACTATGACTCCACTGCATGCAAAAAAAACAAACAGAGCACAAGCCTAAGCCTAGTGCATTACCTTTTAAAAAATAATTTATTGTATAAAAGAAGTGGTAATATACTGACAGAGGATACAATGTCAAGAGCACATCATATAAAGTACAGCAAGGTCCAGTCTCACTGGATGATATCCATAATGGGATTCCTAGACCTCCAACTGGCTGATGCATTTTGAGGACTTGCCTCTAACTCAGAGCCAAATGTTTGGAGGTCAGTTGGCCAGTTGGAGGTCTATGAATCCCATTATGGATATCATCCAGTGAGACTGGACCTTGCTGTACTTTATATGATGTGCTCTTCACAATGTATCCATTGTAAGTATATTACCACTTCTTTTATACAATAAATTATTTTTTAAAAGGTAATGCACTAGGCCTGTGTGCCCTCTGTTTGTTTTTTTGCATGCTGTACATTTGGATTTCCCTGGTCCGTTGAGGGCAGTAAGGCATGCATTTTCAAGGCATCCTACATGTGGTTCTAGCCTTTGTGGAGTCCATCTTCCAGCGCAGGAGTATATGCATATGCCATTTTTTGTCACTATGACTCCACTGCCTAACTTTGACTCCATGTTTGAGTGACACAGGCTTCAGGGGTTAACGATATCTGCATTCTGATAACTCCTCCGACACTGGAGACCCTACAGCCCATATGTACGTTGAAATTCTATTTGCACGGAGGTTACAGTTACAGAGAATGTAAATAGTGTCACCATTACGCAGATATTTGATACTAGATCAAGAATGTTGAGTATGAACACTTAACACTCTGACCTTGTTCTGAACTACACTACTAGGGAATACGGTATAACACCTTATCCTTACATGACGTTGTATGCAGTTATCAGTATTCACTTCTTTACATATATGAAGTCTATCAGCTGCCAGACAAAGAGTCTAAACCTGATATTATATTTTTATATGGTTACACTGGAAAACGTGTTTTTTTAATATAAACGGTCTTACATATGCTGACATTTATTTAGAAAGATCTCTTCAGATATGAAGAAAAAAAACTTCAATGAAAACATTGTTTAAAGCTTGAAAACTTTCATTGAAATGCTTTCCAAAATAACCACAAATGATATCTATTTATTTTGTATGCACCAGATGCCTTTGCTAACCAAATAATTATCTTGTAAAAGTAGCAGTGACATCATCACTGGGCACCACAGCACAGGAGGGGGCGGAGACAAGACAAGACCAGTTACCCTGAACAAGTAGAGAGAGCAACAGTGATTGGTCTTTATTACAGGAAGCTCCTGTTTCACATTGGATTTCTGCACAGATCTGATAGAAAAAAACAGAGCACACTGAGAACAAGTAAGGAAACACATGACTCTTGTATGTAGACAATATTTTTTGATCACAGAATTCAACTTTAAACTTTTCTACAACTTTTTTAGTTTTGAAGACAATGGAGAATAGTTCCAATTTATATCAGATTTTTGTTTTCATTTGTGACCCCCAATAGGAAAATTATTTTTTGTTTCCTGTCCCTGTGACACTCATACAAGAACTGAGTCATCTCTGGGACAAGTTGGCACAAAAAGTAATAAACAAAATTCAGATGATCTAGCTCTTCACTTTGCTAAAATTGTGTTTTTGTCTGTTTCCCCGTTGGAGAGATTACTTTGTATCCAGACAGAAAACCTTAACTTCCTAAGCACTAAGGTTCCATTCACACTTGTACAATTCCAAAGTCGGACAACTTTGGAGATCAACTTTGATGCAACTTTTGATGGGTGCAACTTGGATATGACTTTGGCTTTCATTAATGATAATGGATAACTGTTGCATGTATAACATTCAGGTGCAACTTCCATACAGCTTTTGAGGGTTTACATTGCAGTCTATGGCACTCAAGTTGCATGAAAGTGGTATCGAAGTAGTGCATGAACTACTCTGAAGTCACTGCAACTTTAAGTCATACGTATCTGAACGGTTGTCATTGAAAAACGTGAGGTACGACTTGTCATACAACTTTAATGTCGAATGACAAGTTGCACAAGTGTGAATGGAGCTTTAGCATCAGGCAGTAACTGTGGTCTCCTTGCCCCCACCCACCCCTAAGATGTACAGAATTGACATTCACAGACTATCTGCATCCCACAGGCACACTAGTGGTAGGCAGGAGTAAGGAGACAAACATTTATGCTGCTTATGGTTCTGTTCAATGCTGTTCATGGTAAGTTGTTGACTAGAGCCAATATTTTGGAAAACCATCCACATAAACGTTCCAGTACATGAAAACAAGTTCTCTGACTTTTTGGATAAGGTATAGAAAGTATGCTGATACTTAATACATTCTATACACTGTAGGATGAGCATGGCTTCTCTGTAATCCTTGAGATCCCATCGTGGTTACTTTACACCTCTTCCATTGTTCAGCTCCATGCAGTTGTCGGAGGAAGCATTTGTTCTTTCGGTCCACCTGTTGAGGCCAGTCAGCCTTGTGGGAAACTTCACATCAGCTACTTTATTAGTCAGTCCTTGCAGCCACCATGGATGAAGTAAGAATAGATAGAAAAAGATCTCTCACAAAAGGATGGAATTTTGACACCGTAGCACTAAAGGATTACAAGTCATAACTGTCACTGCAAAAGCCGGACTGGATGATTAAGCTGATGTAGCCCCCTTAAGATTGGGGAATCTTGTAACACACACAAACAGAAGAAGGTTTGAGACAGACATCACTTGTTAACATGACTAAAATGAATATAACTTTTTTTTTTTTTAACAAATCATGCAAATTCAGGCTTTAATAACCTACACCTATAGCAGGGGCATTATTCAACTCAAAGTTGCACCGTTTGTTTTTATTCAAAGACTTCCCTTATTTGTATTGGCAGTTTATTTTGGTATTTTAATTCCCCCTGCCCAAGATAAGCTATTCAAAGCAAACAATGCTTCACTGTAATAACAAAACTAGGTGAATTATCACTTTGCTATGTGAACTTTCTTTTGATTATCTAATAAATATAAGGAAAATATGCATGCGAAAAAAAAAATTCCCTTGAAAAGCTTAAACATTGATGATGATTAGATAATGGTCATCCTTTGCCTGTTCGTCTTTATGAAAACCTCAGTACTGAACTCCCTGCTTGCCTTCCAGCTGGGTTGCTCACCGATGTTATTAATTGAGGCATCCAACTGTGCTATCACAGCCAACTGCATTGTAATTAATTTGCTCTAGAAGAAGGATCAAGGTGAAGTATTTTAAGATAATTGCATGAAGGCAGTAGTGACCACAAATTAAATTGATTTATACTGTATAATGTGAGTTTTCAAGCACCGTTACCTAACCACTCCGCGGGTTAGTTCATAATTTGCCTTGACACAAGCTGATATTACCGTGGAGTCCTGCTGACTGTCTAGTCTTTACCATGAATTGTCCCAGACTTTACTGGTAGATAACTGAGCAGAAGGTATTTAGGAACCATTCATAATTTTAAGAAGAATCTGATGCAGATTATTACATTAAGAAGAAAAAAAGTTAAAGTAGGCAAAGATGGCAGAATCTTCATCATCTGACACTTCCGGATGAGTCAGATGCCTGTGTTCCCCATTGCGTACTATAGTTCACTCCAATGGGTGTGGTTCCTGCAAGCATTACACACATCCAGAATGTATTTATGCTAAAGATTCTGCTGGCAGTCCTGCTGTGCAAGAGAGAGAAGAGTGCAGGACCAGTCAATGGCATAGGTAGGCATAAATTGACTCTTCGAAGCACCTCGTTTGATATGCCTTCCCTAACCTGCTGGAGTGGATTTAATTATTTTTTTTACTTTTTAACCTATCTGCAGGCTATTTATTAAAAGAATGCACTTAGGCTACTTTCACACTGATCCGTGGCAAAAACGTATATGTGTTTTTGCGGTTCATTTTTTACAAGACATGTGGCTCAAAAAACGCTCCAAAACAGCAATGCCAGTTTGTTTTTTTATGCAGTTGTTGCAGCATTTTCCATTGATTTCAATAGGGAGTTGCATTTTTAGTGCATTTTTTTTTACGGCACCAAAAATGCAGCAAGCAGGATTCTAAAAAACCCACTGGACCCGCAACGGATCAGTGTGAAGAGTTGAATAGGAATACATGGTCACATGTTTTTCTTCCACTTTTGCATTAAAAAAACAGATCAGTATGAAAGCAGCCTAAATGGAAGTCTTGTATGTCCTTAACCACTTCCCGTCCAGCCCATGTATATAAACGGCCGGACAGGAGCAGTGCAGGGGCGGGTGGCCATTTATAAACAACCTCCCCGCTCCCAGCTTGTGCACGCTCCCTGGGAGCTCACAGCACCGTGATCCGGTGCCCGCTGTGTCCTCCGGGCATAGTGGAACACTGATCGTTGTACGGGACCTCTGACAGTATGTAAAAAAAAAAAAAACATAAATAACAATATAAAAATTTTTTTTGAAAAATTATAATTTTTGGTCATAAACTAATTTGGGTTATTTTTTTTTTTTTCACTAAAAAGATAACTGAATGAATTTTGTCCAAGATTTATGAAGAAAGATTATTTATTTACAAAATCTTCTAAGAAAAACACTTTTTTTCAAAATTTTTGGACCTTTTCATTTATATAAAAAAAACATTGTAAGGAATTTTTGTGTTTTTTGCATTGAATTTGGCTAATCACAAGTTTTATCTCTCTCAAAAACATGTTAAGAAAATTCATATGGGTACAGTGTTGTATGACCGTGCAATTGTCATTCAAAGTGTGATAGCGCTACAAGCTGAAAATTGGCCTGGGCAGGAAGGGGGTGAAAGTGTCCGGACTTGAAGTGGTTAAAGAATGTAAAACTTATTTACGTGGACAAATTAGTCATACGGCTAAAGTAAAATTGACTGATGCGTACTGAAGCTGCTAACTTTGTTCTGGGCAAATAGGCTTTTAAACAAACCATTGGAGATGGTTCCCTCAATTCTTTTTTTTGCTTAGGCGGGAATAAAATGTCTACATCACTCATCCCAGGGCTAGTGTTTGCTATGGCTTACATGCGTGCTGAGAAATTCCACACATATGCAGACATGATGCTGCTTTCTGCAAGGTGTTGGAACTGATGGAGACTCAGCAGCACATCTACACATGTGCATGGTAATTCCCATGCATTCACACACATAGTTCAGGTCTCTACAAGGCAGAAGATGCCAGAATCCAGCGGCACAAGCACAAGTGTGCGAGAATCCCACATGCATATGTTAGTGTGCTGCAGGTCTCTGCCTTTGGTCATGAAAGGGTTGCAAGGGTTTGGTCATGAAACTGAGCAGAGAAAAAATTAATAACAGGGAGATAAATTTGTTCTCAACCTAAAATTAGGCAAACCACAGCAACATGGGTACCTCATCTTTTTGTTGCATTGTGGGAATTTGGTGAGGCACCACGATGCCTTGGAGACAAGCAAAGTTTGTCATTCATATTGAGAACAGAATAGGAATTTTCAGACAAAAAGTTTGTAGACACCTAACTATTAAACATACATAAGCTTGCTGGACATTGTATTCCAATCCATCGGTATTAATATGAAGTTTGTCTCCCTTTCAGGAAGGTTTTTCCCAAGATTTTGGAATGTTTCTGTGGGAGATTGTACTCATTCAGACAAAAGAACATTTGTAAATTCAGGTACTGATGTTGGATTAGAATACCTGGCTCACAATCTGCATTTAAATTCACACCAAAGGTGTTTAGTAGAGTTGAAGTCGGGTCTCTATGCAGCCCACTAAAGTTCCTCCACACCCAACTCATCTAACCAGGTCTTTATGATACTGGCTTTATATATGGGATCATGGTCAAGCTGGAACAGAAAAGGGCCTTCCAAAATGTTGCCACAAATTTGGAAGTGTACAACTGTCATTGCATCTTTATACCCTCTCCGGCCACTTTATTAGGTACACCTTGCTAGTACTGGGTTGGACCCCCTTTTGCCTTCAGAACTGCCTTTATTCTTCATGGCAAAGATTCAACAAGGTGTTGGAAACATTCCTCAGAGATTTTGGTCCATATTGACATTATTTACTATTGCCTTTCTATCATCTCGAACCAGTCTGCCCTTTGTCCTCTGACCTCTGACATCAACAAGGCATTTTCGTGCGCACAACTGTCGCTCACTGGAAATGGTCATGCATGAAAATCCCAGTAGATAATCAGTTTTTGAAATACTCAGATCAGCCCATCTGACACCAACAACCATGCCACATTCAAAGTCACTTAAATCTCCTTTCTTCCCAATTCTGATGCTCGGTTTGAACTTCACCACATCTAGATTCCTAAATGCATTGAGTTACTGCCATGTAATTGGCTGATTAGCAATTTGTGTTACCAAGGAATTGAACAGGTAAACCTAATAAAGAGGCTGGTGAGTGTAAATAGGTGTCATGGTGAGGTGTCCATAAACTTTTGGCCATATGGTGAAGGTACTTGCATATTTACCTACTACAGCCCAGTGATGTTACTTTATACAACATAGCTCAGTGACAGCTCAGTTTGAGCTGATCGTGTCCACATGTATATCTAACAATAAAAATGTTGAAGTGACTATGGATTCAATGTAATCTCAGGAAATACTGTTATAATGTATCATGGCGGCATAGGTTCATGACAAGTTCACAGTGTTAAATGTTCATACCTGACATATTTGATCTAGTATCAGATTATCAGTGTTGCTTGCACACAGGATTTGTAACCATTAGATGGAAAGTATATTTATGGCTGTGAAGCCGGCAATAGCCTGACAATAGGCGGTATGCATCGAGAATAGGGGAGTCATGTTTTATTTTTGCGCAGTCAATGGCAACATGGAAAACATGATTTTTATTCATAGACCTAAAGGCTAAGACCATGTTACACTGCTATTTAGGACCCCCCTTCCTTCCCAGACAGCATGTGAAGGTTCTCCTCCAGAGCCATTGTCAGATTGGAAATTACCATGGCTTCATGGCTTCTGCCTGTACAGCTGTGTGATTCACAGAGATCTGTGAATGAACAAACTGCATCAGTGCACTTGTAGTCTATTGACACTTCCTTGAGTTTCAGTTCTGTTCCCATTTGCACCATGTTACACCCTAAATATGGGTATAACATGCAGCTTTCTGAAATGATAAAGAAGGACGCTTTTTAGCTCGCAGTAAGGAAGGACATATCTGGCTAAACCAAACAAGTACTTTTTGACCTCTATTTTTCTTAACTTTCTCTTCTGAAAATACCAAATTCAGTAATATAGAGGTCGGGTAGAGTGTTTAGTGCAGCATAACAGTTTTGGTAGTTAAATAGTACATTTTGTTTAGTAATGTACACATCAGATCAAAAAGAGGGACAACTGATGCTGCATGAGGGACAGAGGGATTTGGTCTGAAAAAGAGGGACAGTCCCTCCAAATGAGGTTTAGTTGGGAGTGATGAACACATCATATGGACAAAAGGTGGAGTTAGTTGGCAGTTAACCTCCACCCAGATTTGTGTTCACAATTTGTCCATTATGAAGTGCAGTCTTGGACGTCACAAAGCTCAAGGTATGATTCTCTGCATTTATCTGGAGAAGGGATGAAGTATCATCGTGTTCTATTCTGGCTGTGACCAGCCGCGACTTAAATAGCAGTTACTGGTGGTTCTGAGTGCTATGTACCCTTCAGCACTTCCTGAACCATCTTCTGTATCTGCTGCCTCTTTGAAGTTAGCAGAGAAGGCAGCTCTGGGTTATGTAAGATGTTAGTGTACATTACAGCAAACAGAAGACTTTGCCTTTGGAGCAATCAGTCTGGGTCATTTACATTTAAAGATTGCTGCTTCTTTCAGACACATTTTGGCGTGGGCTTCCTATGTTTCACCCACACTTTGACATAAAGAAGTACTTTTCATCAAGAAAATATTTTCACTTGTCCTGCAGCTGTCTTTGCCCTTGAATTCTCTAGTAAAAAAAGTATGGCGACATGAGCACTCTATTAAGGTGACCTAGCTTTAGATGTATTTTTTTGTTAAGTACAGTACATGCATGCTAAGTACTAAAGTGTAAACAAATAAAACACTTTATTACCACACACATATTTGAATGTATTTATATGCTTTTCTCTCCGAAAGGACAAGGCCATCTTTGAACAGGTATCATCCAGGGTCACCATCTACTTCCCGGGGTGAAATGCTGACTCATAGGTGACACAATCATGCAAATCCTGGTACCTGTACATTTCATGACTGCGTTCACAAATGTCTGACTTCAGAGTTAGATTAAAGTTGACTAGATTTACTACAAAGTTACAGTGTTTCAGGCTGATACAGACTGAGGAAATGCTTCCTTCTGCCTGCAGCAGACTGCTGGCATCAACTCAGCCTAGGTCAAGTCACTAGACTGGGGCTTAAAGTGGAGTTCCAGGCTCCTCCCAAAAAAGTAAAGGTCAGCAGCTGACTTTTCATATAAGGACACTTACCTGTCCAGGGATCCAGCAATTATCTCACTCAAACCGATTTTTCATTCAGCTGTGGGTGCAGGTGTAGGAGCCGGTGCTGGCGTCTTCAGTAAGGGAAACCAGAAGTGAAGCTGTTTCCTACTTCACGTACGTGAAGCATGTTGCACTTTGTGAATGGTCTCGTAGTCTTCTGGGACCTGTGAAGTGTCCCAGAAGGCTGCAGAGGAAGGAGGTGGGCCAAAATTCCAGCTCAGATTGCTGCAGCACATCTGACCAGAAGTGGGAGCGGGTACCTGTCAAAACCAGGTACCCACTCCCCTGCAAAAAGTGCCAATTGTGGCAGTGGAGGAGGAGAGGAGGCATGTGGAACTCCCCCTTTTGAGTGAAGGTCCACTTTAAGAATGGCCAAAGTATACCCAAAAGTAAAACTTTTTTTTATGTTGTGGATAGAGTGCAGATGATTAGAATACCTGCCAGGTCTTTATTGCTCTCTGTGCCCCTGTTAGGGATGTTCACCCTCTCTATTTGTCCTGTGTACCATTATCGTTGAAAGGGAAAGAAAATGCCAAATTGTCCCTAGAGAAGTAATAGAGGTGAAATCTTCCAATGGGGCACAAGTTCTGTGACCTAGGGACCCCCCAAGGGATTTCCTTAATTTGCAGGAATTTGCTCTCACTTCCTATTTTGGCTAAGGAACAGGAAGTGAAGGTAAATCTTCCCAATGGCATACGGTAAAAAAAAAAAGGATGGGTTTTAAAAATAACGTTTTGCCTATTGTTCTACTTTAAGATGTCTTATGAAGGGAACACATGAACATTGTAACCTTTGCAGAGGATTTAGAAAATGTTCACTATGCAAAGTGAATTCACCTAAGTAAATAAGACGAAGTCCTGTTGACTTGAATACTTTGGTCACGTGCAAGGGAAATAAAAAAAAGCAGATTTTTGCTCTCACATGACTGAATAATTGAAGCGAACATTGCTTCACCTTATTACCTAAAGGTAAGTGGACATTCACTATGCAAAGGAAACATTCTCTACTCTTTTATTAAATCAATCCTGGTCTTGGTTAAATGTTCAAACTGATGTAATTAGCCAAATTCAATGCAAAAATTCCTTAAAATTTGCGCTAGTTAAAAATATACTGTAGTTTGTATTTAATAAACACTAGCATTGAAATTTTATTATGAACAAAATCACCATGTGCATATTTTCCTGAAATGAATAACTTTGACGAATTAGAGTCGGACTGACATGAATCTTGGTGATGTTCGCTCATAATTTGTAGTCTCAAGTCTCAAATGAAAGAATGAGGGGAAAGAATTGGAAATGGCAACAGAGTAAGTCATGCTGATGAATGAGTCCCTGCGGACAGAGGAACGTTTGCTTGTCCTGGCTTAGTTTCAGCTGAATTTAAAGGCTGATCAGTGTAACACCGTGGACCTCCCATGTGTCGGTGTCGAAATATTTTTTGGAGCACGTTAGAGAAACATTGAAGGCATCAAGGGATGAGTTCATTAGAGATTTTTAGAGCAGGTGACTTTGGAGCATCTGGAATAACTGCTGTGTTGTCCAAAGCAACAAACCAATTTTGCCCTTTTGTGGTAGGTATTGACAGTGCAAGGATTCAATGGTAAAGACAATTGGCCTCCTACATCCTCTAACTTCTAACATTATCCTTACTCCTAGTCCACTGATCACATTTAGCCCTCCTACTTATCCAGCTTTAAATGTTAAAGCTGTCCTCCAGGATATCAGTTAGTTTCCTCTGTAAGTGCTGTTAGATATGTACATAAGAAAGCCATTAATTTGTTACAAAATAACTTAATTTTGAGCAGATAAACACCATCAAATAACTTTTGCTTCTTCAGGTCAGAATTATCACCTGATGATTGGTATGGGGAATTTCCAAAAAACAGCATCAGAAGTTCAGATAGCAAAGATCCACATAATGAATAATCAGAAGTAGGGAGATTCTTGCACTGCAGGTCCTCAGGTACAGTGTCAGCTCCAGCAAGGAGAACAGTGAGCAGTACAGTAGTGACATCACCAATGCTCACTCCAAATCTCCTGAGAATAGTAGTCAGATACAGCAGTGCCCCAGATCTTAAACTGCAGAAATACAGCTATGAGGCTTAAGACAATGGAAATTTACCTTAATTTTTTGTAGAAGAAATTTAGGACAAATGTATTATTTTCAGGGTGTTGCTTAAAATGGTTGCAGAGGCTAAACATTTTTCACCTTAATGCATTTGTTTCATTTAAATCAAAAAAAATTTCATGATTAGCTCCCCCGGCCCTCCCTAAATACTAACCTGAGCCTGGTCTTGATACAGCGCAGCTCCCAAAAGCAGCAGCAATGTTCTTTCTTCTCACGGAACTCAGTGGGAGCGGAGGGGGGGCCTTTGTCAATCAAATTCTGTGACAAAGAAGCCCGGGGAGAGGCCGAGCCGCACTGTGTACATCAATATACAAGCACAGCCTGGCTCAGGATCGAGCCCACACGTGTCACCGTAAGAAGCAGCTTCCTATGGTAGCACACAGAGAAAAGGAAGAGCCCAAAGCGCCAGTGGGGGACCCAAGAAGAGAAGGATCAGGGATGCTCTGTGCAAAATTATTGCACAGAGCATGTTAATATAACATGTTTATTATTAAAAAAAAAGAACCTCTACAATCACTGTAAGTGCAATCAACATTTCTAGATGTTATCAGTCTTCTAGATTTACGAAAACCATATAATATGAGGTCAAACCTAAACAGTTTCAATTTGTTTGCAATTAGGAAGGCCTTTGCACTACATAGTTGAAGATAAATCTAAAGTAAATTGAACAAGAAAATTGTATAATGTATTGCCAGCTTAAGGGTGGCATACTGTACATCTTCTGAGATGTACCCATCTGTAACCCAGCAGTTTTTTTCATGGACTTCTTCTTTAATTGCTAGGGGGTGTTTTCCTGTAGGGAAAACCTAACTGTATGCTTTATTGTTAGGGGGTTGCCAGAGCTTTGATGTGTGCTTAAAGCTTGGCACTAAAAACAAGCTGAAACCCAAGGCAATGGGAAACAATGACATAGTACAATCATAGAGGTTATAAATGAGGTGGGTCTGAACAGGTAAACTAGACAACCACTAAAGAGCTATGAAATATAATATATCCTTCTTAATACTAAATATATTTACATGTTATGATTTCCAATACCAATAAGAAAGCAGCAGGCCTAGTCTTCATTTTGGGCAGTTATGTCACTCATTTCATTGTGCTCCTGTGGCCAACTGTGCACCCAGTTCTGCTGCTTTATAGCATAGATACATGCTATAATACAGAGCCAGTTGGCCAGCTTGCATACTTGACTGTAAGGAGGTGGATCATGTGATACTGTCATGAACATGTTGCAGAATGATATCAGTGCATAGTCTGTATCGTATTGACTGTGGAAAACACCCAAATGTTCAATGATGGTTTTTGCATATTTGATGCTGTAACTCTAGAACTTCTCTTGACTGTAAATTATTATGTGTCACATGATTGATTTCCTACTTCTTATGAATTGCATTTATGTCTCTTCTCAATATTACAAAAGATATGTAAATAACTATTGTATATCCATTATAGCTTTTATGTCCACAGAAAATTTGTGGGGGAGGGGATATATTGCTTTTGCACTGATGCATTTTACTTTTATGGACTTTCCTATATGCATAATAATGGAATAAAATCATATGTTTATTTGCTGTAGTGGAGGGGCAAAGCCCAAAGTGTTCCCTTTTTATTTTGGGAAATCCTACCCTCTGACATAATATGTTCTTGCACAAGAGTGAAAGAAGCGTGTTTGCACAAAACAACCTTTCTAAACTATTTTAACACCCAGAATAAGCCTTGAAATAATTCTTAGGGGAGGTCAATTAACCACAGCTCAAGCAACCCCTTCCAACCTCTGGGACACCATCGGATGGGAGGTCAATTAACCACAGCTCAAGGAACCCCTTCCAACCTCTGAGACACCATCAGATGGGAGGTCAGTCAGCCACAGCTCAAGCAACCCCTTCCAACCTCTGGAGCCCCATCAGATGGGAGGTCAATCAGCCACAGCTCAAGAAACCCCTTCCAACCTCTGGGGCACCATCGGATTGGAGGTCAATTAGCCACAGTTTAAGGAACCCCTTACAACCTTTGGGGCACCATCAGATAGTAGGTCAGTTAGCCACATCTCAAGGAGACCCTTCCAACCTCTGGGGCACCATCGGATAGGAGGTCAATTAGCCAAAGTTCAAAGAACCCCTTCCAACCTCTGGGGAACACCTAGTCTAGTGACAGTTGTCTAAAAAGGAAATTCCTCTCACTTTGTAGAGATTTAATCTGTCTTCTTGGTGTGTCCCTGAGGCAGTATGCAAAGAAAAATCTCCTCAATGAAACACAGAGAGCAAAAAATAAATTGACAGAAGTTTTTATCGTTCCCAGCTTTATCCAAAACAAAATGTTTTGTGACTTCAAATACATTTCATAGTGGAACTTGAAGACAATATCAAGATGGGTGGGCAGGAATTGGGGTAAAACACTTTAATTTGGATTTTGTTTAAGCGATATGCAAGTGTTCACTGTCTTGGTTGCGTCTGAATATTAGTGTTCTATAGACCTCTATGGGGCTGTTTTGAGGCCGAAGACAGTCCCATACAAGTCTATAGGGCTGTAATGTTCAGATGTAGCCAGGAAAGTGAAGACTTACATAGCTGAATGTAAACCAGCAGCATTGAGTGGAGGGGATAGAATGGGTTAGGTTAGGTCAGGGAGAAGAGGCAAGAAGGATAAATGCACGTTAAATTACCCTCTTTGTTTGCTGATTGTGATTGAGACAAAAAGCGAAGGAAAACCCAAAATTTTAAGCTATCTCTAGAATGGGAAATGGGGAGAAACCTTGCAGTGAGGATTTTAGTTCAGGTGATGTCTGCCTAAGTGGGCATTCCTCTCTCTTTGGAGAGATTGACTGTCAATTTCCACTATAGCTACAGGACAGGAATGAAAGGGAAATCTCCCCTCTCACAGCTGCAGAACATATGGGGGGAGATTTACTAAAACTGGCACTCATTATCTGGTGCAGCTGTGCATGGTAGTCAAGCTTCTAACTTCAGCTTGTTTAATTAAGCCTAATAAAGCTGGAAGTTGATTGGTTTCTATGCAGAGCGGCTCCAGATTGTTCACCATGCAGTTTTAGCAAATAACCCCCATTGTGTTGCTGGGTGGTATCACCGTGGGTCAGAGATCTTTAGAGTCAAGTAGGGTTGTTTGAAGGTTGCAATTATAATAGCACAAAAAAAGAACCAGCGTGTAATTGACTTTATATCTCTTAGATTTTCATTTCATTTACAACGTATATACTACCGTAAAGTTGTTTTGGCAGTTTTTATTGTTTAAAAATAAGATGCTATAAGCAAAACTCCGTCTTTAACACGGTAAATCAGTTTTCCCCTTGCCTGGACAGATTGCTTTTAAAACAACAAGTCTGTTTTACTGATGCATTTTATAGGCTTCATCATTAAATGTTTACAGTTTAATTTTTATTCCCAAATGAAAGATTAGCTGCTATAAATGTGTTATTTTAGGCATGAAAGGGGTCTATGCTTCACCAGCTGTTATTCGGTCATTCGTCAGTAGCATACTCACATGTTTTAAAGTGTACCTGTCACATGTGTAAAGTAGAAGTCAGTATTCTGCGCGCTTGACTTTTGTGAAGAAACCCATGGGCAGCTGCAATGATTATATGCCCTTTAGCCTTTTTGAGACCATATGACCAATATCCTGTTGGCATTTAGTCATGCAGTAGGCACTGGAGGGAACTGATACTTTTCTTAGGACAACCCAAAATTTGGAACTGGACAAGTAATGGACTTACTTTCATTATTGGCCCTAGTATGTATACTGCATGTATGAATGTGAGTTAGGGACCTTAGATTGTACGCTCCTTGAGGGTTAGGGACTGATGTGAATGTACAGTATATATATATATATATATATATATATATATATAAAGCACTGCGTAAATTGATGGCACTATATAAGTACCTGTAATAAATAAAATAAGTACTCCCTCTCCTCTTCATCCAAAACTAAAAAAAAGTTTTGCCTTTAGCTATTCTTTAAGTGTAATTTCTGTCTGCTGCCTCCTTCTTCTGCTATGTGTATGAGTCACAAGTCTTTCTGACACTAAGAGGTAAAAAAGTAACAGGGGAGGGAGCTCCAGCACACAGCCTGTGATAGATAGCCTCAGCTTTGTTCCTGCTTGTTGCGTGAAGGGGGTGTGTTCCTTTCTTCCAATCAGCTCTCACTGAGCTATGCAGAGTGTAACTTCAGCTACCCACTCCCTGCTTTCTGAAATCTGAGACAAGCTTTATAAATTCTGCACTTTGAACAGCTGTAGAGAAGAGAAACTGCAGATAAACATGTACAACTTATGTAGGAGGATTTGTTTCATCTCTGTGTATCACCTGAGGTCAGTCACTTCACTGGGTACATGTAATGATTTACAACCACTTTAAAAAGGCATTGCCACCTTACTGATTCAGGGAAAAGTGACAGCTTCTTTGCAAGGAACCCCCTACCAAACCCACCCTGCCTGCATTTACCTGCCACTCCCTCCTCCATTGCAGCAGGCGACAATACACACTGCCATGAACAGGATCGGCATTTATCTCCCCACACCCCACAAGGATAAATTGACGGGCAGCTAACAGGATTGGTATGTTTTCTTCTGGAACAACATTATTACAATTAGAACTGGCTGCATTTCAAGATTGTTGTTTTTTCTGCTTTGTTGAAATAATATGTTTGTGTGTGACAGGTACACTTTAATGAACAAAGATTTTTTCAGTCCTTAGCACATTGTTGGGGAGCAGTTTATGTTTTTTTCTGTGTAGTTATTGGCAGAACAGAACACTGTATGTAATCTGTAGCAGAACAAAGCCAGACACCCCATGTGACTTCATAAAATAAGCACATCTGTAATTTTATTGCCAATATTAAAGGTTTCCAGAAGCTGGAACCGAAAATGATAACTGGAGATTAATAAATCAGCTTTGACACTGGTAAGGCCCGGGTACAGGTCTGCAACAGGCAGCTGAACAATTTATTGCAGGAATTTGTTATCCAGCCTTTCAACGTATTGTAGAATTTCACCAAAACTCTTTATAGATTGACAAATTTGACTTGAAATTTGAGAAGCCCAGACAAGCTCACTTTGTCTCTTTTTTATATGTTCTGGTAATTTTGAACGTATTCAATATTTTTAAATCTGATGCCTGTAATAAAATAATACCTGATGATCCCGCCCGGAATGTCTTTGTTTGGGCACTTCCTCTTATAGGGTGGCAACACTCTGTCCACGTCTATCAATTGTGATCCTATGTTGTCACCCCATCACATAGGCTTCAGATGGAGACTACAGAGGGTTTATTTACTAAAGCTGGAGAGTGCAAAATCAGGCTCACTTCTGCATAGAAATCAATCTGCTTCCAAGTTTTATTGCCAAAGCCTTATTGAACAAGCTGAGGTTAAAAGCTGATTGGGTTCTATGCAGAAATTAGCCTGATTTTGCACTCTCCAGCTTTAGTAAATAAACCCCTAAGTGTCTGTCTCAGCACACATTACACAGGTATGGTCCACTGTTGTCCCCAACAAAGAAAGCCTCCCTGAGAAATGCAATGCAACCACCTCTGGAGTGCATGGAGACCAGATTTAGTTGCAAAGAGGCTGCAGGAAATCAGCACACTGAGATGCAACACAGCATGGAAATAATTGAAAATATTGTGATTTTATATAATATGTATATATTTGTTCTGTCAAATCCAACTCTTGCAGATTCTATTGGCCATGCTTTTGGGCACCATATTTGATATGCTTGTAACCCTCTTTCTATACCATCTTGGTAATTTTTTATGAGTAGGTTGTCAAGTCTTTCCTCATATCTCCCAAATTGTTTGGACTTGGGACTGGCATGCAGAACGTGATAACACAAGTGCATAGCCAATTTGTACACATGTACTAAGACCAACTTAGATCTACCAAATTGCCCAACTACCCCCCTGAGCACAAGGAAAACATGAAAACTCCATACAGATATTGACCTGGCTAAGGTTGGAATCAAAGACCCCAGTGCTGCAATGCATAAATCCCAACCATTAAAATTATACTAAACCCACAACAGTAAAATCAGTCTGTATATGCAGTAAAGCATACTTGTTATACTTACTATGGAACCTTAGGGGTAAATCCTCCGCATTGTGTAATACAGCTGTTTGAGCCTGTCTTCTCTGATCCTCCCCTTGTTTTACTGTCCCAAATCTATCTGCTGATATAACAGCGCCTTGGGGGCAAGCTGTACTTGCTCAGTTTGGTGTGTAGTGCTAGAGTTTTTTTTTTCTTGGGAAGGTGCATGTGATCAGCACAGGGCCAACCAGCACTGTTCAGAGAGAGGGTCAGGGGTCCTGCAACCTTACAGGACAGTCAGAGGAGAATGAAAACTCCTCCTACAAGATTAACCGGTGCTCTGTTCGACACTGATATAAGTCACAAGACTGCTGATGAGAAAAGGTATTTAGCAGTTTATATTTGCTAAAATATTTGCATTTCCATGCTGTGTGTACTGTGGGAGACCAGATATAGTGAATGCAGGGTCATGGGTTTAGTAACACTTTAAGCCGCTGTGCGACCCTTTTATATTACACGGTGGTTTAGGAAACTATGGGGGGAATTTACTAAAACTGGCGCACTCAGAATCTGGTGTAGCTGTGCATGGTATCCAATCAGCTTCTAACTTCAGCTTGTTCAGTTAAGCTTTGGCAGTAAAACCTGAATGCTGATTGGTTTGTATGCAAAGCTGCACCAGAGTTTTCACTCTCCAGTTTTAGTAAATAACCAATTAAATGTCATTCAGTTAGGGTTTACAACTACGGTAACCCAAGACTGGTAATTATTATTATACAGGATTTATATAGCGCCAACAGTTTGCTCAGCGCTTTACAAAATGAAGGTAGACATTACAGTTACAATACAATTAGGCACAAGAGGAAACAGAGGGCCCTGCTCGTTAGAGCTTACAATCTAGGAATTACCATCAACTCATCAGCTGTCATATTGTACAGCATTGCCCTTGTATTATAAAACTGAGCTAAGGTGAAAAAAAAAAACAATTAACAGATTTATTTTCACCAAATCTGTCCAACGGTTGGAATTGCAACTCTTTAGTGACTGCAAGAAATAAGGCCATTAATTATCCCACATTATGTATTTGAGAGGTGCATTAATTGCAGGCTGTAAAGCGTTTTTTTACTAGAACTCTGGTGTCCTGTACACGGTGAAATATGCGGCTCAGAGCTTTGAAAAGTCCCAGGTCTCTTTATCAAGTTTACTGTTATGGAGTAGAGGAAGTCTCAGTCTTTGGGAACGATGTGTGTGGGAGTTAAAATAGACTTTTGATTGTAAATGGTATAGGGATTACACAGAAAGCTTGTTTGATCTTTAAGTGTGAGACAAGCAGCCACATAGAAGTCACGCAGACGTGAGACAGCAAGTTAACAAGTTAATTATAGAATGCTCTGAAATGTATATAGCGGATCTGAAAATACCAATCATAAATTAGCTTAATGCAAAAATCAGAATAATCGGTTCTAGATGACAATAATTGGGCAGTCTTGGGAAATTGGTATGCTTCCCACTTTTTAAAGGTTAAATCACCTTGGGTGAGTCTGTCACTTTGGTGGAGTGTTGGGGGGGTTCTGATGTCACCTTGCTGTCTTGTCAAATGCCAACTCCAGCAGCAGATCACAAAGCCCCGTCTATCCTCTGCTTCACTCTGGCATTTATGTTGTTTGATGCCATTATGTACTGTCACAGACGCTGGGGTTGTTTTACCACTTAAAGCGGAGTTCCACTCACCTGTCAAAAAATAAAAGTCAGCAGCTACAAAAACTGTAGCTGCTGACTTAAAAAACAGCCACTTACCTGTCCCTCGGTCCCGTGGTGTGTCCCCCGCAGCCCGTTTCACCGGCTGTCCTGTGTTCCAGGAGGCCGGCATCTTCACAGCTGGGCGCCCACTGTGCATGCGCTAGTAGCGCTGCACTTCATGAATGGCCCTGTAGTCTTCTGGGACCTGTCACATGTCCCAAAAGACTACAGGAAGGGAGGACACCTTCTGTTTCTGATCGCCTAGGCAATCGGACCAGAAATGGGAACGGGTACCTGTCAAATTCGGATACCCGCTCCCCCCTGACCCCAAAGGTGCCAATCCTTAATGAGGAGCGGGGGGAGCAGTCCTTAAAGTGGAACTTCCCCTTTTGGGTGGAGCTCCGCTTTAAGGCTGTGCTCTTGGCAAAGTCAATGTTAGTAAATACGGTGAAGATGTGGTCACTTTGAATGCTCAATCCTGTGCATGGGGAAAAATATACAGGATATTTTTATGCAAGCGCACTCTGCTGACCCTGCGCTTTTACTGGCTACAGCAATGATTTATTATTATTATTATTATGATTATTATTATTATACAGGATTTATATAGCGCCAACAATTTGCGCAGCGCTTTACAAAATGAAGGTAGACATTATAGTTACTATACAATTTGGTACAAGAGGAAACAGAGGGCCCTGCTCGTTAGAGCTTACAATCTAGGAGATTTATGGATGAGACCTGCTGATCAGTTGTAGCCTATCACAGCACAGAGACCTGTGTTTACAAACACACATGGCTCTGTGCACAGATGAGCGATCTGGCTGTTTCTTCTCCCTGCAAAGCAGGAATGAAAAACAGCATGATCTCCTAGTAAAAGCAGTACATATTACACACATTTTACACTTGTTAGGTACACGGTTGCCTCATGATGTTAACCCCTTCCCAGTCAGTGTCATTAGTACAGTAATAGTGTCATGTATTGTACCCGATCACTGTATTAGTGTCACTATTGATGTCAGTGTCAGTTAATCAGTTAGTGTACCTTCCCGCGATCACAGTCCCACCATAAATCGCTGATCACTGCCATTACCAGTATAGCATCATAGCTGCCTAAATTCCAGTATGTATACCATAGTTGTAGATGCTATCACTTTCACACAAACCAATTAATATACACTTATTGGGAATTTTTTTACCAAAGACATGTGGCAGAATACGGTTTGGCCTAAATTTATAAAGAAATGTTATTTTTTTTTTTTTTTTTATTGGATATGTTTTATAACAGAAAGTGGAAATGTTTTTTTTCAAAATGTTCTGTCCTTTTTCATTTATATAATAAATAAAAAACACAGTGGTGATCAAATACCACCAAAAGAAAGCTCTATTTGTATGAAACAAAATGATATAAATTTCATTTCGGTAGAATGTTCTATCATTAAGCAATTGCCAGTAAATGTAGCCCAGTGCTAAATAGAAAAATATGTCCTGGTCATGAAGGGGGTAAAACCTTCCGGAGGTCAAGTGGTTAAGTAAACAGCCTCCATCCCTTTGGCAAGTCAACGTCACAGTGGAAGGTCAGGTGAGGAACGAGGCAGGAGGTCAATCTTCAAAATATTTCTGACTTCTGAAACCTCACTGAAGTGTCAGGCCCAGACCAAGTAAGCGAAAATTAATAAAGGGCAAATAATGGAAGGGTAGAATGAGGTTTGGCAACATCTGAATGTGGAAGACTGGTCTCAAATCTGGTCAACAACAAAATTCTGCCAATTTCGAGCAGTTTGGAAACACATTTCAGATTGCTCACTTGGTGGTATTTGATTTGCCAAAATAACCTCACATTCTTCCCCACAAAAATCCAGGGATACAATGAAATTGGCATATTTCATTTGGTGACACAAAGTCTTTGGTCGCACACCTATAGTATGTTAAATGCACATGCGAATGAAGACTAAGTAGAAGTGTTTCTTCTCAAGTGAACTGAGGGAGTTATGTACCCTCAACTTTGGTTAAGGATGCTTATCTTTATGGCAACCAAACAGACTATAGCAATGGCAAGGAAATCCAATAGTTTAGACCCACTTCAGATTAGATCCAGAGTGTTGTGAATAAATGTTCAATGATCACCATACTGAAGGATAAAATGGCTCTCCTTGAGAAGGTGTGGTCCCCATCAATTCAACACTATCTCCCGTTAAATTTTAACCCCTGCAACTCCCAGCTGGCCCTGATAATTCATAAAGCCCTTCTAACCACAGACACCCTCACACCCCTACTCCTACCCTCCTTTCACTTTCCTGCTCTTCAGGATCAAAAACATGGCAAACGCATGAAAACGGGTCAAAAACGTACTACATTTGCATTCTGCAGCATCTCTGTTGAAGTTTATTGAACCAAAAACACAACATTTTGCATTTAAACAAAGTCCCTGACTCTTTTCAAAACTACAGCTGCTCAAAAAAAGCATAGATGCGAACGTGTCCCATATGAAACCATGTTAAATGGATAGTAGTGCGTTTTCTGCAAAAAGCCCTACAAAAATGTATTGGTGTTAACTAGGCCTCAACGGGGAGGTGCTTTTTTTTAATTTTATTTTTAACTTGCTAAATATGCACCAAAAATGCGGCAAGCAGGATCTTTAACACTGCAAGGGAAGCACAACGGACCAGTGTGAAGACATGCATTGAATTTAAACCGATGCATTTTTCTTGAGCCTTTCTTGTGCCTTTATTTTTTAACGCAAAAGCACTTCAAAAACTCCCCAGTGTAAAAGCAGCATATTGGCCATAAAGGTGCTGAAAATAAATTCACATTCATTTAAAGTCATGATATTATTTAAAAAGTCGAATATAATGCAATTATATTTTAAAAATATATTTAAAAAAAACTGTCTATTTCAGTTTCAGTTTTCGGCTAAATGCATCCTGAATTTTCGGTTTCAGTTTCAGTCCAACTTGCCAAATATGCACCAAAAATGCAACAAGCAGGATTTTTAACACCGCAACGGACCAGTGTGAAGACATACACTGAATTTAAAGGGATGCATTTTTCTTGAGCTTTTCTTGTGCCTTTATTTTTTAATGCAAAAGCGCTTCAAAAACTCCCCAGTGTGAAAGCAGCCTATTGGTGCTGAAAACACATTCACATTCATTTAAAGTCATGATATTATTTAAAAAGTCGAATATAATACATTTATATTTATAAAATATATTTAAAAAAATTGTCTATTGTAGGTTTTCAGCTAAATGCATCCTGAATTTTCGGTTTCAGTTTCGGACCAAGAATTTTTAATTTCGGTGCACCACTACTTATCACTGCGCTCTGTCTCGTTCAGTGTCCAATCAGCAGGCTTGGGGTGCATTTTGACCAGTCTCCTGACTATGCTGGGCTATGGCTGCAGTGGTGGTTAAGCATCTGGTTGTGCTGTCTGGCAGGGGTGTCTAAATTACAAAACCGGCTGAACTGGACTACAAATAAATTGGCAAGTAAACCGTTCCCATATATGGATTACAACCATGTTTCAGCTGCTGAACTCCCATATTTCAATTCATCTGTACATTAAATCAGACCTGCCACAAGGTATTAATATAAACATAGTGAGAAATAGCGGACATACTTGTTCCAGGGGGATTAATATTATACGGTATTGAAATATATATGTAGTGTAACAGATCATCTTCTGATAGAATTTTTCCATAGTGTGTCTCTGGATATAGGGCACTGTACGTATGTGGCATAGGCATTGCGATACACTAAATCTGATTAATCCAGCAACCTCAAACAGCTTAGTTTACATTCTTGGCACCCGAGGCAACGTGCTCACAGCACAGCATGTCACATCTCAAATGGCGGAGACGTGTTTGTACTACAGGTTCACAAGGTCCTGTGATCACCATCAGAATGATGATACCGTTCTGTGTTCATGTGGCTTACACAGCGAATGGATAGATCGACAAGCTCTTGTCATTGAGTGCTACATCCTGGCTTACGTCTGCTTAATCAGCGCAGATCGATATGACTCTCCTGGTGATTTTCCATCTCTTCCAATGACCCGACTGTCAATGTTTTTCTGTTGCAATTATGATGTACTCAAATATAGTCAGATTTTTCAATGACTACTAGAAAATATTTGAATTGCACAACAATCGGTGGCCTGTAGATAAATAGTGATGCATAGAGCGCTCTTAATCACAGCGGCCATTCAAAATTCATCTTTCAGGTTTTTTTTTAACTTCATTTAAAGCCCAATTTGAGCCTCCATATTTATGATATTACAGGTATTCTTATAGCACCGATGCTCGTGCTCAATGGATGTTTAACATGACTGTTGGGGGCGCTGTTTTTTCTAGACACACCTACATGTCCTTTTACACATAGGCTTTAGAGGCAGGTACATTTAGTGGCAAAAAAATAAAAAAAACCCACTGCCAGCATGTCCGGAAGCAGAAGAGTTTTGGCAGAAAAAAGGCTTGAAGTGTAAACGCGTCTAAACATGCATTACGTTTGGTGCGTTTAGTTCTTGAGCATTTATTCATTTCAATGGCCAGAATAAATTATTATTCTGGCCACTGAAATGAATTAACGCCCAAGCATTTGATGCAACTAAATGAGCTGCACAAGTTTACAAGCGTCAAGTATTTTTTTCTGCCAGGAGGAACAGCATCTAGTAGAGATGGCCAAACGTCCAGTGTGCATGAGGCCTAATGTCGCATTTACATACCGTGCGTTCACATCAGTCCCCGCGCTCAACGAACTTACAATCTAATGTCCCTAACAGGAGCCACTTAACCTAAACAGGAGCCAGGTAATCTACTAACTCTACTAACATGTGATCACATACCGTCTAAGCTCCTTATGCAGCTGAGAACAGAGAGCTGGGGGAAGAGAAACAACAGTACAATGATCTTCCCAGTTAAAGACTGACAGAGGGTGGGGGGCGTGTGATCAGAAGTGATCATTGGAGGAGAACAGGTTGAGTTTCCAGCACAGCTAGAGAACTGACATACTAATGTGTTTGGAGCAGGGGCGGACTGACAACTCATGGGGCCCCCAGGCAATAGGGGATCATGGGGCCCCTGTGTCCTTGCCCAAACTCAAAAAAGCCTATGAAAAGGGTACCAGGGGCATCTCATGGGGCCCCTTACTGACCCCAGGCCCTCAGGCAGTGCCCGAGTTTCCAAATGGTTAGTCTGCCCCCGGTTTGGAGTGTGGGAGAAAACCCACACAAGCACAAGGAGAGCAGGCAAACTCCATGCAGATAGTGACATGACCAGAACTCTGGGTGCTAAAAGGTAAAAGTACTAACCACTAAGCCTCTATGGTGCCCAGTTAGGCTGGCTATATAAACATAAAAATGCTTCTCTTTTAGATTTTTTTTTTTAGCATGTAAGTCCTGCAGTGAGGTACCACCCTAAAGAGTCAAAATAAGCAGCATCCGGGGGCTCCAGCAGTCCAACATGCAACCCTGCATACTGTTCACATTGAAGTATTTGTAAACCCTCACCTTGTAAAACAACCCATTCAGTTTAAAAAAGAATTGAAAGGCAAAACATATGAGTATATATATATAAAAAACATTATATATACTTTTTTTCCGTTTTATATGTAATCACATACCTTCTAAGCTCGTTATGCAGCTAAGAACAGAGAGCTGGGGGGAGGAGAAACAGCAGGACACTGATCTTCTCAGTAAATGGCTATGCCAGGGTGGGGGGGTGAGTAGAAGTCTGATCAATGGAGGAAAAGGAAGCAATGCAAAGAGAACAGGATATTTTTTAATATAAGTAAATGGTACAGCAGGCACAGATCAGGAATGTGAAATGTTGGGTTTACATACTCTTTAAAAGTGCCCTAACTTCCTGAGTAGCTCTGTAAGTGCTTGTTCATGCCAGGGGTGTGTGTTATGTTGGTTTACCCTGACAAGGGTGTGATGCCTTGTTGTTAAATGGTTTATCTTTTTTTTTTTTTTAAAGGTGTTTATTTTGCATTCATAAAACACAAACAATAACAGAACAAGGAAAAGACAAATAATAACAGGAACTCAAAACAAAAATCAAAGAATAAGGATACAAAAAAGGGGGTTACCTTTTCTTTTTTTTAAAGCTTTATTGAAATATTACAAAATGGCATTTGATTCTACTTTTTTGCATTGCGCTGCATAAAAATGAAGAGACGCTGCATATTTATGCTGATCAAAGCAGTTTAATGTACACTGTGTGAATAAGCCTTTAATTGGGGCATTTTGCGGGGGGGGGGGGGATTTCATACTGCTATAGACCCATCCAACATAGGGTATTCTAACTTTTGTTGAAATATACGAAAAAAAAAAAGCAGTGTATTTATTATTGTATATGCAGCCTGAGTTCATTAGCGTAATTAAAACACAGGCTTCAACTGGCCTTTAAAGGTTTAGTCCAGTGGTCGGCAAGCCGCGGCTCGCGAGCCACATGCGGCTCTTTACAAGCTTAAATGCGGCTCTTCTGTGTGTCGGGCGCCCGCTCCCCTCCCTCCTCTCGGACGGGCGTGTGCAGGGCGGCCGCCCCCTCACCTCCCCTCCCTCCTCTCGGACGGGCGTGTGCAGGGCGGCCGCCCCCTCACCTCCCCTCCCCTCACCTCCCCTCCCTCCTCTCGGACGGCCGCCCGCTCCCCTCCCTCCTCTCGGGCGGCCGCCCCAAAAGTCAGGACTCTGCAGCTGTCAGGATGTAGGCGGGGCAGCCAGGATGTAGGCGGGGCAGCGTGACGAACTCCTCTCCTCTCACAGTCCGCCCTGAAGACCAGAACGGCGCGGGAAGCACGGCGAGAGGAACGCGCGGAGCAAAGGTAAGTGAATTGACACAGGGGGGACTTACTATATGGGGGATGAATTACTATATGGGGGGGACTTACTATATGGGGGGGACTTACTATATGGGGGATGAATTACTATATGGGGGATGAATTACTATGGGGGGGATGAATTACTATATGGGGGATGAATTACTATGGGGGGATGAATTACTATGGGGGGATGAATTGCTATATGGGGGATGAATTGCTATATGGGGGATGAATTACTCTATGGGGGATGAATTACTCTATGGGGGATGAATTACTATGGGGGATGAATTACTATATGGGAGATGTATTTTCAGTTTTAAAAATGTGGCTCTCAAAATAAATTTCAATCGTGGTTTTGGCGAGGTTTGGCTCAGTTGAAAAAAAAGGTTGCCCACCACTGGTTTAGTCCAATCGAATATGATATTTTGGTGACAGGTACAGCCTGCTGGACTGGAGCACCCATTGATTTCATATATGTCATACTTCTGATTTCCACACTCTTGTGTTTGGATAGTCCTGCCCATCTTTTGCTGCCCTCAGGTCTCTTGTTGCATTCTGCATTTCTAAAAACAAATAAATTAATTTGTCAAAAGATAGAGTAGAAATTCATTTTAGTGGCCACAGCAAGTGTACAAACCCAGAAGCTCAGAGCAGAAATCTATCCCAAAGAGACAGAAGAAAAAGTCAGGTAATTTAAAGCAAAACTCCAGTTTCTAAAATTGTTTTCAAAATAAATAGATGATAAGTTTTAGAAATAAAAAATGCAGGTCTCGCACATAGGCTGTTTGGCTACCGGTCGGTTTCTGGGTTAAATGATGGCCAGTGTCATTCAGCCCACTCCCTGTGAAGAAGCGGAAGAAGCCCTGGTCCCCCAGGACCCTTGTGCAGCTGCACTGTCTGCACAATGGTTTGAACAGGTATTTATTTTTTTTATAAAATTCAGAAAGTGTTGCTTTATAAAAAGGTTGTCACTTTAAATTTGTAAAAAAAAAATACGCTTTTAGTGAGGCCTCCCTGGAATACAAGAAAAAGAGAGGAAGGCGCCTCTAAGTGCAGTATTGACAATTTATTAAGTAAACAATGGAAAATTTGCACTTATAAGATAAACGGTTAAAAAGACTCATCGTGTGGTGATTAGATCCAGGTGGGACATCCAGCCGTCCAGCAGCAAACTATGTCTATAGGATCAGGAAGTAGAGTCCAGGATGTGCCTGTGCATCAAAAATGATGCTTGGAGAGCAGAGTCAGATGTGGCAGGTGAAGGGGGCGGTAATGCATTTTGGAGCATGCTCAATAGGCTCCTTCTTCAGACCTCCTTCTTCAGGCCCCACCAACAGTGGGGCACAATTCTGCCCACTGACACCAATGATGGAGCACTATTCTGCCCACTGACACCAACGATGGGGCACTATTCTCCCACTGACTCAACGATGGGGCACTATTCTGCCCACTGATACCAACGATGGGGCACTATCCTCCCACCGACTCAACGATGGGGCACTATTCCTCCCACTGATACCAGCAATGGGGCACTATTCTTCCTACTGACAATAACATTGGGGCACTATTCCTCCCACTGTCACCAACGATGAGGCACTATTCTTCCCACTGACACCAACGATGGGGCACTATTCCTCCCATTGATACCAACAATGGGGCACTATTCTTCCCACTGACACCAATGATGGGGCACTATTCCTCCCACTGATACCAATGATGGGTCATTATTCCTCCTCCAACGCTTAAGATGGGGCACTATACTTCCCACTGACAGTAATGATGGGGCACTATTCTTCCCACTGACAGTAATGATGGGGCACTATTCTTCCCACTGACACACTGGGGCACTATTCCCCACACTGGATCAACATTGGGTCACTATTCCTCCCACTTACACTAACAATGGGGCACTGTTCCTCCCACTGACACCAACAATGGGACACTATTCCTTTCCCTATTCCCAAAGAGTGGATACAATTTACTCCTACTGACATCAGGATATTTTCTACTCCCACTGGCCACATTCTGGCTTCACTAAAGTTTGGGAGGGCAGTAAACAGTCCCTTTGTTCATAAAGTTTGGAAACCCCGGGGTTAGATGCATAAGCTGTCATACTTTACTTATTCTCACTCCTCTGATGCTTCTGGTAGTGGATGGGTCCTCGACATCATGTACAATGTAAGCCTACTGGTCCTGCTCTGTAAGTGAACGTGTCAGAGTGGAGCTACAGGCCAGATCACTGAGAAAAGGGGGCACACAGCATAGTAGAAGCTTGCAGGATTGAGGAATGAGATATTACATCCTATTCCCTTACCCCTATCCTCAACCCTTGTAGTGTGAGTGGCACCACAAACCATTTTGCAGACTGTGTAGATATTTTTTTTTACAAACATTCCAGAGTTCAGCTTTATATAAAAGAAAAAAAATTGCTAACATATCTAATTTTCTCATTCCCCAAGTGTATTCTGCATCTAAGCCATGTAGACACAAAGCATTTCCCCAGAGCTGCAGTCACATGGTCTAGGAGCAGTTTATAGCTTGCTGCCTGACATACACCATATGGCAAGTAACAAAATCTACAAATGTGGGGTGATTTACTAAATAGTGGTATTATTAGACAAATGACAGGATTAACACACCCGGTCCCTCTGATCACTTCTACTACAAAGCTGGAGATGCAGGTCCGGACAGCTGGGAGGAGATGTAGGCCGGGCGCTGTCTTCATCTGGTGTAATAGATACGCTCGTTGCCTTTGATATAGTGCTTAATAGAGTTAGATCAAGAGGACAGAAAGAAAGTAGACACTGGAAAATATTATTCAGGGGTGTTGCAGATGTTGCAGGCATTATCTAGAATATAGATACCGTTTCCTTTGACCAGAATCCTCCCTGCTCCTTATATTTCATTTATTTTGTTCATTTTTAGAGTGCCAATAAAGAGTACATGCATCATGTGTATTATTCCCTGTTTCAAAGAAGTTTACAATCTAGTTGCAAATAATGAACTGTACTTGCCGCAATAATCCACATACTGTATTAAAGTGTTACTAAACCCACAACAGTAAAATCAGTTTGTGTATGCAGTAAAGCATGCTTGTTATACTCACTGTGGAACCTAAGGGTTTAATTCTCTGCATTGTGTAAAAACACTGTTTGATCCCGACTTCTTTGATCCTCCCCTTCTTCCAGTGTCCCCCTCCTATTTCCTGATAAGATATATCATGTGGAATCACTCTGCACATGCTCAGTTTGGCGTGTATTGCTAGAAAGGGTTTTTTTTTTCTTGGGAGAGTGCATGTGATCAGCACAGGGCCAATCAGCACTGTTCAGACAGAGGTCAGGGGTTCTGCATCCTCTTAGAGCAAATTGAAAACTCCTCCTATAAGCTTTAACGTGTGCTCGGCTGGACACTGATAGAAGTCACAAGACTGCTCTAACTGCTGATGAGAAAAGGTATTCAGCAGTTTACATTTACTAAAATAATTGCAATTCCATGTTGTGTGTATTGTGGGAGACCAGATATAATGAATGCAGGGTCCTGGGTTTAGTAACACTTTAACACAACCCTATCACTAACTCAAGAAAATAAATCTGAAAGTACCCTGCAAAAGAAGAAGAGGTATACTCACTTTTCAGTGTTAGAAAACGCGGCTCTATGTGATGCTTTCCAATGCTTCATGTTATATCAGATAGCATGTCCTTCACTGGCCGATGCAGTTCCTCTCACCAACCCCTACTTCACTACAGAACACAGGACACAAGTCTTTTACTCAGCAAGCTCAAGTAACCTTGCTTTCCTCTCCCAGAACTCCTGCTAGGCAAGTTGCTGAGCTAGGGGGAGCTAAGATGCTGTGAAGGGGGAGCTGAGCTGCTGAGTTACTACTGGGAGAGGGAAAGTTGAACTGCTGAGTCACTGCAAGTAGGGGGAAGAAGATGCAACTGAGCTTCTGAGTTACTATTGGGCAGGCAGGGAAGTTGAGCTGCTGAGTAACTGCTGGGAAGGGGGAGCAGGATCAGCTGAGCTGCTAAATTACTGCTGGAAAGGAGTAGCAGGGGAAGCTAAGATGGTGGGAAGGGGGAGCTAAGATGGTGGGAGGGGGGGGGGCTGATCTGCTGAGTCACTGATGGGAAGACATTAGGGAAAGCTGAGCTGCTGAGTCACTACAAGTAGGAGGGGCAGGGGCAACTGTGCTTCTGAGTTACTGCTGGGCAGGCAACAGGAAATTTGAGCTGCTTAGTCACTGCTGGGAAGGGATAGCAGAATCAGCTGAGCTGCTAAATTACTGCTGGAAAGGAGCAGCAGGAGGAGCTAAGATGCTGGTAAGGGGGAGCTGAGCCATTACAAGTAGGGGGAAGCAGGGGCAACTGAGCTTCTGAGTTACTTTTGGGCAGGCAGCAGGGAAGTTGAGCTGCTGAGTCACTGCTGGGAAGGGGGAGCAGGGTCAGCTGAGCTGCTAAGTTATGACTGGAAAGGAGTAGCAAGAGGAGCTAAGATGCTGGGAAGGGGGAGCTGAGCTGCTGAGTCACTACAAGTAGGGGGCAGCATGGGCAACTGAGCTTCTGAGTTATTGCTGAGCAGGCAGCAGGGCAGTTGAGCTGCTGAGTCACTGCTGGGAAGGGGGGACAGGTCAGCTGAGCTGCTAAATTACTGCCGGAAAGGAGTAGCAGGAGGGGCTAAGATGCTGGGAAGGGGGAGCTGAGCTGGGAAATGCAGGGTGCTCTGAGCTGCTGAGTCACTGCTGGGAGGGGGTGCAGGGTGAGCTGTTGTGTCACTGTCGGGAGAGGTAATGGCTACATAAAAAAGGTTATAATCATAAGCCAAAATTTTGACAATGTATTAAATGAGGAGCTCCAGCCTAAGGTTTTTTTTGTATGTGCAGAGGCCTCTCCAACAGGGGCAAAAACAACAATAAAAGTGACTCTTTCTAAAAATAATTAAAAAAAATGTCCAGGGTTCTGTAATCAGTCAACTAACCCCTATAGATACGATCACTGTACAATCAAGTTCCAAATTCTTTTCCTTGACTCCCTTTCTAAACTCACAGCTGTTCTGAAGTCATTTTCAATATTCAGAATAATGGTCTCAAGCAACAGAGACAAACCCCTTGAATACTTTATACTTCTTTTCATGAAACGGTAGCAGACGTTCCTAATAACAATGGCAATGTGGAGCTTCCCCCACCCAAAACAACACTAAATATTTCATCTTCTTTTTAGACTTCTTTGGAACAAGTACTTAGGAACGGGTAATATTGCATTTTCTTTAGCAGCATACATCCTGGGGCGGTAGTCGGAAACAGTTTGTATTTGTGATAACTGTTTGATGAAAGGAATGGATTTTTTTTAATCAAGTTAAATTGGCTCGTCTTTTAATATACTGCTGGGCAGCAATTTTTTGCTTGTGTCAGCAAATTTCCAAGGAAGCTGCCATTTTTATACGCTGAAACTCAAGCTTTACTATCATGGAGTTGTACATTTTATATTAAAGTAAAACTCTGAACACACAGCTAAATACATCATTGAAAGTCATATATGTGGTTCTGCCTGGGACAAGATCTGCAATTCTGCTCAACCATGCTTATGATTCACACATCGTTGGTAAATGGTGCATGCAGGAAGGTCACCCGAATGTTCCCTGGTTCAGAATAACAGCGTACCGTAAACCCATGACCAGATAACACTTAGTTTGCTAAAGCACTCTGTATTATCAACATTTGCCACATATTCTTTCATAAAAACTGTCTTTGCCGTTTTTCCCTTTTGCATTTCAGTTCTGCTGATCTCCTCCAGCCTTTATCAGCCACTTTCTGGCTATATATACTTGCTCCAATGTTGGCTGCACATCATTGCTCTAAACTGGCTTCCTGATGATGATGATGATGATGATGGTGGACCAGGCCTGCGCAATGTGTGTCAGCGTGGCCGCTTGTAGCTTCCATGTGATATAACTGCACAGTTGGGAGACAGCATATAACAGGAAATACCTGAACAATGAACCTTTGTGGCAGGATCACCAGCTATTTTAAAGTGGAATTCCAGGCTATATCTAACTAATCATATAAATGCTCCCTCCCCCTCTTAACACATATGCTGATTAACCTGTGTAAGAAATATGTATATACTTGACTGTATTCAGGCCAATCTGGTCCGGTCATGTGATCCTCTGTGTCAGCAAGTGGCAGCTGCAGGGGAGAGGAAAGAGTGCTCAACAATGGCTGGTAATAATGAACAGAATTAAAAAAAAATAATAAGAAAAAATGGCCGGTAATGCCTATGAGCTGTGACTTCACCCATAGGCTCCTATAGCCCATTTATTGTCAGTGCTTCCTCCTCTCCCCTGCAGTCGCCACTGGCCGACACAGGGGATCATGTGATGAGACCGGAGTGGTCTGAAAATAGGTAAATATATACAATTTCCTTCTATGGGTTAGTCAGTATTAGGAGTGAGGTGGCATTTTTAGGATTAGTAAGATGTAGTCTGGAATTCCACTTGAACCCCTTGATGCCAACGTAACACAAATATGCAGCCTCACAGAACTGGCCTTTTTTCCGTGGGGCCGCACAGCGCGTTCCCAGCATAAAGACTGCAGTGTCATTGAGAGCCCCAGATCCCATTCTATTGATCGGGACCTGGGACTCTCGATTCCGGGTCACATGATCACTGTGATAGCCTCTGATTGGCTATCACAGTGATCAGTCACTGTACAGCCCGGCCTCCTTTTTTTTTTTTTCTGTCTATGAATGGAGGAGAGAGATACATTGTACATTTCTAACTCCTGGCAAACAAAGTTTGGTAGAAAAAAAAAAAGATAAATAATTAAATAAATAATAAATAATAAAATAAAAAATAAAGAAAAAATACCTAGATCAAGGTTTGATCCAGTTCAATGCCAGGGTAAGTGTTTGGGTCAAGGTCAAAGTTCAAGGTCAACCGCTCAGGGTCAAAGGTCAGGATTAAAAAAAAAATTGGTATCAGTGTCATTTAGTGTCAGTGTCAGTGTGCTTTAGGTAAAAAAAACCCAAACAAAATGTGCACTATTGTTTCTGGGCTGTACTGCAGGTACAAAAAACAAATAACATACACATATATGGTTTCGCTGCCATCGTCAAGAGCTGGAAAATTTATTTTGGGTTGTTCTTTGCTGGTAGGTTATGGTAGTAACAAGAAACACACAGCTGAATTAAAAAAAATTTTTTTTTTACTATTTTGGGCCAGTTTTCCTTTGATAATAAAAAAATCAGGAGATATCCATTACCATTTAAAACCAAATGAAAGCCCAATTTGTCCTGAAAAAAACACGGTATAATTCACCTGGACGTACAAAGTAGTTCTGATAATATGTGCGGTTTTACTAACACATGTCAACGTTGCAAAATTGTGCTTAGGCATTTAGATTTGTTTTACCCTTAGGCGTGGAGGGGTTAAGGAAAGCTGCAGATTTGAAAAAAAAATTAGAAACTTTTTTGAAATAACATTTATATAATAAAGCTCATTCTGTATGAGAATTTTGGTTTTCTGCTAACTGGCCAGCAGTTGTAATGCTGATTTATTGCCACATAACCAAGCCGGAGGAGAGGTAAAACTGAAAGTTATAGATAGTGGAATTATCCTATTGATCATCCAACTTGACAGAACTGTGAAGGAGAAGCAGAAAACGAATGAGTCTCCCTATTGATCTGCTCTCTCCTCCTATCAGCATGTCATGTATGAGCACTGCAGAACACCTGTCAGGTTTCTCGTGCTGCTTCTCCTTCTCCTAGTCTTAAAGCATATGTGAACAAATACCTTGTAAAACAACCCATTCACTTTAAAATAGAAATGAAAGGCAAAACATTTGTATATGTAAACATTACATTATATTATTATTATAATATAATATAATATATTATTATTACATTATATGTAAACATCATAATTATCTTTTATATCAGTGAATACATAATCTCTGTTCTCAGCTGCATAAGGGGCTTAGACAGCTTGAAGTGCAGAAACAACAGTACACAGATCTTCCCAGTGAATGGCTGTGCGGGGGAGGGGGGGTGTAAGCATTAGTGTAATCATTGGTGGACAGGCAGGCTGTGCACCTAGCACAGCCTAGAAAACTGACAATTCAGGGATGGATGTGCTCTCATGGCCAGTGTGGTCATTTTGAAACAGGAAAGCAGGGGGACTGGCAGGAATACCGGGTATTTTACACAAAGAAACACAAAGAGGATAGGATACTTTTTAACACAAGTCCATGATACAATAGGCACATATCAGGAATATGAAATGTTGAGGTAACATATTCTCTAACCTCCCTGGCGGTATTCCCGAGTGTAGCTCGGGGTAAAGTTTCAGTACCACAAGCGGTAACCCTGAGCTACACTCGGGCTTACCATGCGGCATTGCTCCGGCATCTGTTCCTCACTTACCTTGTCCTGCGCTCCCGCGATGTCCCTCCTGCAGTGTCCCCGGCAATGTAATCTGGCGGATGCCGGCATCTGTCATCTGGGTTCCGTCCCTTGCGAGCTTCGGGACGTACGGAATGGCGGGAAATTTGAAAATGACAAAAAATGACATTCACTAAATAAACTAAAATCACATAGTAAAACATTACTGTATCAAACCATTTCACATACATTTTGTCCCGAGTGCTTTGTCCTGTGTCCTGCCTGCATTTGTACCGTTCTTTCTGCCTGGAAACTGAGAAATGTCCACGGCGTCCAAAAAGCGTCCCTTTAGGTCAAAATCGGTTTTAGACCAGCTAGAGAACAGCGATAGTAAATTAGAACTACTTGTAGAATTGAGTGATAATGATTCGTGGGGAAATTCATCATCAGACACTGAAAACGATTTTGCGACTTTGCTCAGTGATGTGCAAACTTGGCGCTGTATTTCAAATTTCAGTGTGTTTGGTTTGATTATATTATTGAATTAAATTTATTATTAATATATTATTATTTTTTATGATTATTTATTAAATTATAATTTATGATTTCGTGTTTAAAATTTTATCATACCCGGGATGTTTACTAGACTCTTGTTCGGACAGATTTCAGTGAGTTATTCCTAAAAATTACAGGCCTACAATAAAAAAACGACATATTTCCATGCAAAAAAATGTACCGCTTTGAGCACAGAAATACTGACATAGGTGTCCGTTTATGAACCAGCGGTAATAGATCGCTGCTCAGTTCTCCTGCATTCTCGGAGAACACAGTTCTCCTGTGAATGCAGTTTATGAAGCAGTTCTCCGAACGGAGGGAGAACGATCTCCAAACGCTGGAGAACGGTCTAC
Organism: Staurois parvus; assembly: GCF_062004578.1. Classification (NCBI taxonomy): domain Eukaryota; kingdom Metazoa; phylum Chordata; class Amphibia; order Anura; family Ranidae; genus Staurois; species Staurois parvus. Next base: position 1,656,966 of record NW_028318021.1, on the reverse strand, counting down.
AAACTCTGGAAAACGGCTGATTTTACTATAATCTCGCTAGATTACAGTAAAAGATCAGTTTACTAAACAGAGGTAAATTATCTCTGCTTAGTTTGCGGTCCCTCTGATTCTCCAGATCTGGGCTGGAGAATCTGGAGGGAGAACACAGATCTCCAGTGAAGGGCTGACATGATCTCCTGAGTGTCATAAACTGTGAATGACCAGAGAATAGCTGAGATCCGTTGAATCGCAGCTATTGTCTGTGTCATAAACGGACACCATAATCAGACCGCTAGGGAGGGTAACTCTGCTGCACAGGCTGCAAAAGGCTGATACTATGTCACATTCAGGTACTTACACGGCTGCATGTTAATGATATATTCATACATATAGAGTTGCAATATTTTGTGTGTTTTATATTAAGCACAACAGGGTTTGAGTTTGTGGTAGGGGAAAAGAGTAGCCAAATCTAATTTAATTTAACAAGCATGTATATCCGAAAATGTCCCCTGGAATTTCTTAGCTATTCTAATTTGGAGGCTTTTTTTTTATAAAAGTACGAACTGAACATTTACTGTAGGTACAATTGAAGGTTTCTGTATAAGTGCCAAAGTCGTGCCAGTTAATCAGCTTCTTCCAATTACAGGAAATGCACTGTGTGCCCCTCTCTGTTAAGCTGTACAGAGAATTTTATATTAAAATGTAAAATGAGGAAATCGAACCCTGATTTGCGTTAAATGAATCTGACAGATATTACCCATTTGGCACACAAGGACAAATCAGACATGAATGTATTCTAGAAGCCGGCAGTTATCATTAGAACTCTCATTCAAAGATTCTATTATTAATCATAACAAGGAAAAGTCATTCTTTTCTCTCTTGAAGTTAGGTCATTTTTAGAGTGTATGTCTGGGCAGAAGAAAAAAAAACACATCTCTCCAGAACATGCACTTATTCTCTTTCACAATGCTGAACGGAAAGAAAAGAAATGGTGAACTGCCAGAAATCCAGTGTGTTTCTAACTTCTTGTTTAACTGCTTACCCACCGCCCTATAGTAGAAGTACTGCTACAGGGTGCACCACCCTACCCGCACCGCCATTGGAGATTCCCCTCCAGCACCCGGTGATCGCGAAGTAAAACTGACAGGGGAGAAAACTGTGTGTAAACAACACAGGTCTCTCTCCTGCCAGCAAGCACATGCTGCTGTGTATTTCTCTGCACAACAGAGAAATACATAGCAGCATGTTTCCCTAGTAAAACACACACAGCACATTATTATTATTATTATTATTATACAGTATTTATAAAGCGCCAATAGTTCGATCAGCGCTGACAGCTGTAAAACAAATTGTGGTGTATATACTGGAGTTTTTCTTTTTCCTTTTTTTTTTATACTAGTAATGGCGGCAATGAGCGACTTTTAGTGGGACTGCGGCGGACATTCTGACAACGGGTAAAACAGCACACGGTTAATCCTTTTATCGCCCCAGATGTTAACCCCTTTGGGCCCAGTGTCATTAGTACAGTGTCAGTGCTTTTTATTAGCAATGATCACAGTATTAGTGTCATTGGGATGTCAGTGGCAGTTAGTCAGTTCCCACCCAGTGTCAGAATGCCCGCCGCAGTCCTACTATAAGTCACTGATTGCCGCCATTACTTGTATAAAAAAAAAAGGAAAAAGAAGAACTCCAGTATATACACCACAATTTGTAGACACTATAACTTTCATGCAAATCAATTAATTTACATGTATTGGGATTATTTTTAAGCAAAGACATGTAGCAGAATACATTTTAGTCTAAATTTATAAAGAAATTTGATTTTTAAAATGTTGTTACTGAATATGTTTTATAGCAAAAAGTAAAAAATATATATTTTTTTTTTCAAAATTGCCGTATTTTTTTGTTTATAGCACAAAAAATAAAAGACTCAGAGGTGATTGAATAGCACAGAAAGGAAGCTGTAGTTGTGGGAAATAAATGGATATAGATTTCATTTGGGTGCAGTGTTGCATGACCGCTCAATTGTCAGTTAAAATAACGCAGCGCTGTATTGCAAAAAATGGCTTGATAAGGAAGGGGGGTAAATCCTATGGAGGGCAAGTGGTTAAGCTGACAACGTGGAGCCTGTACTGCTCTGAAATCCCAGTGTTGTCAGCACACCCTAATGGAATACAGAACGAAGCCTGTCTCCCCTCCATATGCATACGCTGATTTTTTTTTTAGGAAAAGTAGTGTTGTTGTCTTAATTCTCAGAAGCCTGTTAAAACACCGTGTGTGGGGAATGGACTGGGAAAGGGAGATGTAATTTTGGGGGGTTTTTTTGGTTAAATAAAAAGTTTTTTTTAACCCACTCCTCCTACCACTCCATCCCCCACAGCCACTTCCTCCTTTACCACTATCCCCTCCCTCCTAGATTGTAAGCTCGAAAGAGTAGGGCCCTCGAACCCCTCGTGTTTTGTTTTGTTACTGTATTGTCTCATGTACTGTCCCCCACTATAATGTACAGCGCTGAGCAAACCTGCGCTATATAAATAATGTATAATAATAACCCCTTGATAATCCTTAGTTAACTATAATTACCCCTAATTAACTACTTTCTTCCCTTCTCCCCTTAATTATTATTTTTCTGATTTTTTTACTATGAATATGTTTCCTTTTTTTTAAGCTTTCATTCTTTTTGTGTGTTCTTTGAAAGTGTCACAGTAAAAAATAAAACTTTTAAAATAATTGCAAACATTTTTTATGCTAATAACTTTGCTGTTCTTTGTACCAGAATCATCATTTTTAGCTTCATGATAAATAGAACAAATTATAGAATACAATGTATACCTTTTTCACATTAACACTACTTACTTTAAAACTAACATTGGTCAAAAGAGAAAAATTTTAGGTTTTTTTAATATCTTTTTGTCTATAGATTGCATAACCAATGTTGATATATCAACAACTGGCATAGCTACTGTTAAACTGAATCCATGTTGGCTTACTATGGAGTCTAATAAGTAACAATTATGCAAGAATGCAGCCAGAGAGAAGGAGAAATGATTGCTTTTACAGCCTTTATGGGTGTAAAAGCAATCAGTGTAAAAAAGAAAAAAATCTTCATCACCCCCCACAAGTAGTACAGTGCAACTATGGTGACACTGTACTGCTAGGGTGACAGTATGTTAGAAAAAAACCCATAAATAATAATACAAAAAAAATAAAAATGTAAAGAAAAATTATAATTTTTGGTTGTAAACTAATTTGTTTTTTTTTTTACTAAAAAGATAGATGAATACATTTTGGCCAAGATTTATGAAGAAAGATTATTTATTTGCAAAATTTTATAAGAAAAACACTTTTTCCAATTTTTGGACTTTTTATTTGTATAGCAAAAAAATAAAAATCCCAGTGGTGAATAAATACCACCAAAATAAAGTTTTATCTGTCTCAAACAAATGCTAAAAATGTCATATGGGTACAGTGTTGCATGACCGCGCAATTGTCATTCAAAGTGTGATAGCGCTGAAAGCTGAAAATTGGTTTGGACTGGAAGGGGGTGAAAGTGTCCAGACTTGAAGTGGTTAACATGTTTTTGTTGTTTCTAAATTCTATTTTTTTTTTTTTTGCATAATGCCTTGTGATCCTGCTTTGAAGGTCATTGGTCAGGCACTTGCTGTAATAACACTCTGTCCCTGTGTGCCAGTTGCTCTCCTGTGTTTTCACTCTTCCACATTCACTTCCAATGGAGATTACAACCATCTCTGCCAACACTCAGTGCTTAGGCATGTTCCACCATTGTCACTATTAGTTAGTTTGCTCTTGATTAGCAATTTGATTGGAATTGATTAGCAGCTGACACTGGAGCATATATAACAGATTTCAAAAGCTGAAATAAAATTCTAAAAAAACCTCAAACCATATTAAGTGATACACAGTTGATTAGCAAATGAAATGCTAAAGCGGAGCTCTAGGATCCCCCAAAAAATTAAAAGTCAGCAGCGACAAATACTGTCCAGGGATCCAGTGATGTCCTCACCAGAGCCGATTGTTCAAACTGCTTCAGGTGCAGGTGCTGGCATCTTAAGGAAGGGAAACCGACAGAGAAGCCTTGTGGCTGTACAGCCTGTTTCCTACTGCGCATGAGCAAAGTGTGCTGCACTTTATGCATGGTCTTGCAGTTTTCTGGGACCTGTGAAGTATCCCAGAAGGCTGCTGGGGAAGGGGGGCAGAACTTCCGGCTCAGATCACCGCGGAGTTCTGACCCGGAAGTGTGGCAGGTACTCCCCCAAACCAGTTAGGGTTTACATTTATTTTAAAGGAGCAGTCCACCATTAAAGAAAATGTAAATGACAGTTGGAGTCTGCTGAACTAGATCATTCCCTTGCCTCTTGTAGCTCTCTAGTAGTGAGATCTCAGCTTCTAAATGTGTTTTCACCTGTCTTGTTATTTTAGGGGTTCCCACCAACTTGGGGTGTTCTCAGACCACAGTTTAGGTACCAGGAAGTTAGGAAATGTTTAAAAGAATCATTCTTAGTTTATTAAAGTCAGGCAGCACAGTGGCTCTGCCTGGCAATTCTAGGGTTGATGGTTTGAATCCCAATGACGGCACCACCTGCCTGGAGTTTGCATGTTCTCCCTGTGCCTGCATGGGTTTCCTCCAGGTACTCCGGTTTCCTCCAACACTCCAAAGACATGCTGGTAGGTTAATTGGATCCTGTCTAAATTGGCCCTAGTATGTGTATGTATGAATGTGAGTTAGGGACCTTAGATTGTACACCCCTTGAGGGTTAGGGACTGATGTGAATGTACAATATATATGTAAAGCGCTGCATAAATTGACAGCGCTATATAAGTACCTGAAATAATTAATAAATAAATTGTGATTGTTAATTGCTGTCTCTTGTCCCCTGTACTTTGCACATTATGCTATGCTTTATCTGCCATTAGTACTGCAAATTTCTGTGATAAAATCCCTTTAAATGTAAAGATGGTCAATTAGTACAGCAGGAAGAAAGTCATTGATATTTACTGCATGCCTGCCAGTGTGCCGATCATAGCACCCCATAGTTCTGGAATAGTGTAGATTCTCTTGCTGCATTCCCTGGCGGTCACAGACAGAGGACTGAGCCCTGACTTGGCATTTGACACAGTGACAAGGACAGATATAGTCCAGCGTGACGTGGTCCCTGGGGCCTAACTACCTTGTGTGTAAACTGTCACTTTAATATATTCACTTTTTTAGTGGCTTTGCTTCTGTGTATTTCAAATTTTATATTGAACTTTGCTATTACTAACAAAGGTACTTTAGTTAAACAAGGTAGAATTTGGAAGTCCTAGTAGCATGTATACCTTCTGTAACATATAAAGATCAGCTGTACAGTATTTACAGTAGACAGTGGACAGTATGTACCACACTGTACTGCATAATGGATCAGTCTGGAGTATGTCGCATCCAGCACAATGTACAGAGGTGAGCAGTCTAGAGTATGTCAGCACTGTCCAGTAAGATAGTGTAAAGAACATAAAATACAGCACAATCAGAATTGGGACACTTTTGCTAGTATCATATGTAGCACTGACCCACCTAGCAGCTGCTGGATTTTACAGGCCTCCCTAGTGCTTCTATTGGTGAGTAGGCCTACAGCTGCCCTAAAACACTCACCAGCCCACCAGTGGCAACCAAATTACCAACCTTCACTCTGTCTTTTCTTGTAGGTTTTTATTGGGCCAGTGTCCAGAGAAGATGGTTATTGATTACAGGATACCCCAAATTGGGAAGAAGTATTCCCTCTGCTCAAATGACTTCATTCCCACCCACGAGCTAGTAGCTTGCCTTTAGGCTGAGACTGGCAATCTTCAGTTGTGTGCCTTTAATCTGAGACCAACAATGGACAGAGCAAACTTTTCTGAAGATGATCTCTTTGTTACCTTCTGGTCTTCCAGGCCCTAGCATAGGCTCATTCTCAATCCTTAGGACTTGGCATTGAAACTGTTCTCTCCCCAAGCAGCATGCCTCAGTGGCAGAGGATCTTCCCTTTAACTAGATCATCTCCAGTCATAAACATTCATAAGCCATAACAATGTATCTTCTTACTAGAAAACACTCCCCAGGAGCAGGAAATGAACCATGATCTAGACTTAGGCTAGGTTCACACTTGTGCGGGACCGCACCTGTTCCCGCAGCCGCAACCACCCATAGAGAAAAAGGCACTGCCACTTGGGAGATGCACGGGAGTACCATTAATCCTAATGGCACCACCACCTTACTGGGAACCACACTGCATTATGCAGTTTCCCTGCGGCTGCATTTTCTGAAAATGTGCTGGGACCTTTTACCTGCATTTTCAGTGGATACAGCAGTTTACTCAAATGAATGGGCTGCTGTGCATGAGCAACGCAGCTGCAGGGAAACTGCATATATGTGAACCAGGGCTTAGAGGATACCTAATGGGTCCAAATAACAATAACAATCCAGAACTCAGTCTGGCTACAGCCTCGCTGCCTGCTAGATTTGGAATAGTGACGCTCCAGCTTATTACAGGGTCCCTACACATATTAAACATGGAGCTGTCTATTGGCAGCTCAGGTAACACTAAACTTTGTAACATGAAAGATGTGAGTTTTTCTCTTAATCCTATTTCCTGAATTTCCCAGCTATATACCCAAATAACCTTAAAATGTCCCCCTCCTAACACCTATGCTAACTAACCAGTGTAAGAAAGAAGTATATACTTACCTTTTTTAAGCCTGCTCTGGTCCGGTCTCATGATCTCAGCCAGCATCAGCTGCAGGGGAGAAGAAAGTGCACTGCAGCAACGGCTATTAAAACCGGGGGTGGTGACCTCACCCATAGGCTTCAATGGCCCATCCATTTCTGGTGATCCCTCCTATTGCCTGCAGTACCGCTGACTGATACAAGGGAGCCAGATCACATGACCAGACCAGAACAGCCTGAAAATAGGTAAGTAAATGAATCTTTTCTCCTCAGGTTAGTTAGCATAGCTATAAGGATGGGGGAGGGGACAGGTTTACAATTAGCTACTGTAGGTGTAAGCTAGAATTCCACTTTAATATAATCATGGGAAAGTAGAAAGCCTTGTATACAGTCTTGATGTCCATGTGCAGATCTGAGATTTGGTGAAGATGATTAGAAAGGGGTTTAACCCTTTTCTATTCTATTCAAAACTAAAAAAAAAAAAGTTTGTCTTTAAATATACTTTTCTACATAGCGTTGATGGTTGGCTAAATGATTTTTCTTGTAAAAAGCAGATTAGGCACCGTAGAATGAAATTACTGTTCATCCACTACTCTGAAAACGATTCCTCTAATACAAAAATGCAACTACCCTTTCTGTGAAATATATACATAAATAATAAATACATAAAAATAAAATAGATGATTCCTTTTATGCTGGCAGGGACAGAGAAATTGATTATTACCACTATACCCGTAGAACACAAAAATGAGCTTTTGAAGTTTTTTTAATATGGTTTCACATAAAAGGTTGTATGACAAACATCTAGTTTAAGACCAGAGCTAGGAGTTCAAATGCTATTATGTACACAATAAAGAAAGTAGAATGTAATAGCCAAGTGCTGAATGAGTTTAGATGTTTTTTGGGCTAAAGCATAATAATAGGCAATTAACTTTAGGCATGGACTTTTCTTTATTACAGGACAGCTGTCATGAAATAATGCTATGTAATCATCATTGTAGGGATTATTTCTGCATAAACATAACATTATGCATATAATAAATAGTTTTTATTGCTACATGAACTGTTTTTTGTTTGTAAAGTATGGTAATGTGTCCGATCTTACATTTGGTATCCCAAACTGCCTTCAAAGCCCCACGATACGCCTGACACCCTTAGGCCCCATGTACACGGGGCACTTCTGAACGATGGAAACTGACTGCTGGAAAATGTAGGTTTAAAAATGTCTATTTAGCCACGTTGGCATAGCTCGTTAATGCGCGTTTGCGTTTAGAAGCGTTTTTAAAGACAAGCACAGGAGAACCTCCCAAATGCCCAGAATGCACTGAAAAGTGGTAAATTATTAACTATTTCAGATTGTTTCAGAGAAATACAGAGAGTAGAAGCAGAGACAGCAGTATGTGTTGAGATTACCTGGTGTGAGTTGCTCATTAACATTTCTTTTGTTTCCAAGGGTGGGAAGGTGTCTGCTGAAATGAGTCATTAAGGTCACCTGGCAGGGGGTCTTCATGAGGAATTTGAGGTGTGAATGGGCATTAACATATCTTTTGTTTCAAAGGGTGGGAGAGGTGTCAGGTGTGAATTGGTCTTTACAATGTGTGACAAGCTTTGTAGAAACATCCTGTGTTCAGTGTTTTGTCCATTTGAGTACCTTGAAAATGCTTTGCATGCATTTTTCATGATGAAAAAAAGGCTCTGGACAGCTGGGAACTGGAATAATTTTTCAAATGCAAACGCTTATAAACACAATTTGCCGCTTTTAGCCGCATTTTGCGTTTGAAACGCTGATAAAGTCGGCTGCTGAACGCAAGTTTTCTGCGTTCAAAAAAACGACTGTAAACTCAAATGCCTGTAAACGACTGTAAATGATGATGTGTACATGGACACATAGGAAAACATTAGGGTGAGTTCAGGGGCTGCTGAAAAAAATGCTGAAGAGCTCCTAAACGTGAGTTTATCAGCTGCAGTGTACATGAGCCCTTAGCTGTTTGGATCATGTGGCACTGCCTTCTCATTTGAGCAGTGCAGTACCTGAGCATTTCTAGGTCCAAGCTTTATCATGTGTGGGGCAAGAGGAGGGTGTCAAGCCCTATGTAAATACCAGCTTTTTATAGACAGGATTGACATATGATCTCCGAGGGGAAGATGTGGCATGTCTGCAGTGGAGGAGAACAGTATAGGAAGTACAATTAATTTTTTTGGTAGCTTCCATTATTCTGTCCACTTAAAGGAGCGTGAGAACACTTTTCAGAATCTACACTTCCTCAGGTTCTTTGTCATTGACAAAGCTTCTGTCTGCTCTATGGGACTACAGGTGAACATCACCACATGTTGATACCAGGGGTGGACTGACAAATCATGGGGCCCTCGGGCAAGAGGGGATCATGGGGCCCCTTTGTCCTTGCCCAAACTAAAAAAAGCCTATAAAAAAAGTACCAGGGACATCTCATGGGGTCCCCTACTGACCCCGGGCCCTCGGGCTGTGCCAGGGTTTCCAAATGGTCAGTCCGGCCCTGGTTGATAACCACCTTGTCTACAAGCATTGGCTCCATCGGTGGCTATATGGCCAAGGGTTTTATTGATGGGGACAACAGTGGACTTTAGCTGTATGATGTGTGTTCAAAATGGCTACTTGTAGTCTCCATGTAACAAGGTGACAATGCAGGAACAAAATGGACAGACAGGGAGAGAGTGCTGTCACCCGATAAAAGGTAGTGTCTGAACAAGGACCTTCGTGGAAGGATCAGCAGGTATTATTTTAATGAGCATAATGAAACACGGCGCAAAAAAAATCATACAAAATTAGAAAAATATACATATGAAAGTCCAAAAAGTCCCAAATAAAAGTCCAGTGCTCCAATATAGAAAGAAAACAGTGATGAAAAAGTGATGAAAAAATATTCATACATTTTCCAGCATGCTCACATCATCAGTGATAATTGATTTTGCCTGCACTCACCAAATAAAGTGGATTCCCAAGCTGATATGGCTTGAGATTCAAAACAGGCTTATAGGTGGGGTGTAGTCTCTACACATGTGTCCCACTATGACGATTCTTGAATAATCTCTCATAAATCAATGAAAATGCAAAAAAAGAAAAAATACCAATAGCGTGACACTGCATAGAACTCCAAAAACAGATCTAATGTTCCTCCTTACACTCACATTGAATACATTTGTAACCAGCTTAAATAAACATAAAAGCCTCTCAAGCAGCCGCTGGTGATCCCTCCTTAATATCCTCCAAACTCACGCTCGTGGATGGATGAAAATGCAAAAGAAGGGACAACCAAATAGCATAATACTGTCCCGAAATCCTCTCCTCCTCTCTTCTACCAGCCGGGACTTTCTATAGAGCTCACTGACCCACTTTGATTCTCAAGCCATATCAGCTTGGGAATCCACTTTATTTGATGAGTGCTGGCAAAATCAATTATCACTGATGATGTGAGCACGTCTGGAAATTTTATGAATATTTTTTCATCACTGGTTTCTTTCTATATTGGAACACTAATCTTTTATTTGAGACTTTTTGGACTTTGGTATATATATTTTGCTAATTTTGTATGATTTTATTTTGCGCTGTGTTTCATTATGTTAATTTTTATGTTTTTTTTCTTTGAGTAGCAGCATTTACTATTTTTTATTATTCCCTTGGCGCTAGTTTTGACAACTACTGATTATTTTAATGAAGGCTGTATGATTAGATTTAAAAGTATTGAAAATGACTATTAGAATACATTGTTACAATTTATAGATTTTAGTGATTAAGTTTATGTTTACTTTAACAAACAGTAGAGAGGACCATATACAGTCTTAGATCCCCCGAAAGCATCTCAGATATGACATTACAGGACATTTCCATTGATTTAATGGACAAGTTTGCTGTCATTTCATTATACTCCTAATTAACCCTTGACATCTCACAGCTGCCTCTGAGGCATTTGTATTTAGAAGTCTCCTCATTTTCACTGGGAAAAGAAAGGGATTTTAAGGCATGCATGCTATATTTATAAAGCAAGTGGCCCTCACGTCATTTGTCACATGTATGCTGCAATCGTCACCCTTGCGACAGATGCTTAATGGATGTCCACGTGTAACAGATCACTCTTTGCTAGGCTCCATTACTCTGTAGCACTGAGTCTGCATGTCGGAGGTATTTCCTGACTTCTTATGCTGTGCTGCATATTTTTCCCAGTGCAGGAAATAATAAGCTCGGTGTGTGCTAACCTATATAGAAGCATGCTGATTCATGGACCAGAAACATGATAAATTGTCTCATCCCATGACAGAATGCCTTATCTGATCAGCTGGGAGCAAGAAAGTAGGCACCTGAAATTGAAAAAGTTTTTAAAGGCATGTTGGTAATATTGTGTATATTGCCCTTGTTTTATTATTATATTCAGTAATGAATAGTCATTTTTAAAAAGGGAACTACCATCATGTGTAAGGTGGTTATAGCCACAATGATGCAGCTGCAGCAACATACCTGAGTATTATATATAAAGCTGGACATACAGTAGATGGATAGAATCTCAGACGGCCAAGATTCGCTTCACATATGGGCAGGCTTGTTCTACTGAAGTCGATTAATTGATTTCTTTTCATATAATCACTGCCAGCAGCTATAGCCGCAAGCAGTGATCATTCTGTTCTGCCAGCAGGGAAGGATCCCCGCTGCCAGAAGACATTAGCGCTGTGGGAGGGATTCCCCCCATCAACACTGACTGTGTTGATGGGGGAATCCCACCTGTGGTGAAAGTAAAGAAAACTGCGTAATCTATTGGCTGCTTATTGCTTTTTATTTGCAATAACATTTTTTTTTCGGGACAAGCATCAGCAGTCTACAATAGTATTTTTAGTTTTGTACATAACAAAGAAAGAAGCCATAGCTAGTCTGTCTGAAAAAAGACAAAAGTCCATCCAGTTCAACCATAAAAAAAGTTATAATCCTAAACTCACAGTTGATCAAGAGGAAGGCAAACAAAACCCAGCATAGCATGATCCAATTTGCTCCTGCGGGGAAAAAAATTCCTTCCTGATCCCTCGAGAGGCAATCAGATATTCCTTGAATCAACTTTACCTATAAATGTTAGTAACCAGTTATATTCTGTGTATCTAAGAAAGAATCCAGGACTTTTTTTGAAGCAATCCTCTGAGCTGGCCAGAACCAACTCTTGAGGGAGTCTATTCCACATTTTCACAGCTCTTACTATGAAGAAACCTTTCCATGTTTGCAGATTACATTTCTTTTCCTCCAGATGTAAAGAGTGCCCCCTTGTTCTCTGTGATGACTTCAGGGTGAATAGCTCTATACCGAGTTCACTATATGAACCACTGATGTATTATACATGGTGATCATATCCCCTCTTAATCTCCTCTTCTCAAGAGAGAATAAACTCAGTTCCTCTAATCTTTCCTCATAGCTGAGCTCCTCCATGCCTCTTATCAGTTTGGTTGCTCTTCCCTGCACTTTCTCCAGTTTCCTAATGTTCTTTTTGTGAATTGGTGCCCAAAACTGAACTGCATATTCCAGATGAGGTCTTACTAATGATTTGCACCGGGGTAATATGATATCTCTCTCTGGAATCTATACCTCTTTTAATACAAGAGAGGATTTTGCTCGCTTTAGAAACCGTAGCTTGGCATTGCATGCCATTATTAAGCTTGTGATCTACCAGTCAATAGTCAGCTCCACTATAAAGTCCCTCGAAACTCGTTTTAAAATTAATTTTCACCAATTAAATATTACAAACTGATGCTGATGGGCAGATGAAAGATCTGTGCTTTTTGTATGGATCCTAATTTCAACTATAGTCCTAAATATACTGTAGAACTGAATGACTCATAGATGGGACACAACATTGATGTAAGTGCCTTTCCCACGTGTTCCACATAGCTACCAACAAATATGCTGGCAATGCTGGGCTTTCTCATTGGAAGGCCGAGCACTGTTTGCAAACTTTGTCACGTATGCATTTTGTCTTAAATGCTTGTTTATTTAACCCATCCCTGCTCCACCCAAAGCCCCTTTAAAAATGTGACCACAGTGATTGGCTATCACAGTGATCACATGCTCAGGATCCGGTCCTGCTGGCTACTGATCGCTAGTGGGGACCAAGAGCTGGCTTTGACAGCTCGGTCTGTGTGCCGGGAGTGTGAAATGAGTGCGATCTCAAGAGAGAAATATCGGCCGCTCAGTGACACACGCGTGATGTGTAAGCGGTAAAGCCTACCCTTTTGCAGCTGCACATATGTGTTTCACAGGTAGCAACAGGCTAAATATTTTATACAGATAATCAAAGAGATATACAATGTTTTTAAAATTAGTAAGCATAAAAATAAAATTGACTAGAATGATAATTTTTGTAAAAGAATCTTGTATTCTAAACTAATAATTTTTGATTTGGATGGGTTATGGTGGTAAAACCCTGTGTGCAATATTATAATCATGTCTGCAACATCAGTTTGAATGAACCACCCAGGATGTCTGGATTTGGAAGCACATATAAGTCACCCCCTTGGCCCAGCACTGTGAGAGTGGGAGGGGGGGAGAGTTCTCAGCCCTGTGTAAGCCCTATGTAGAGTGAATCTGAAAACTTACACAGTGACTAAGGCTGGCCATACATGAGTTGAAATTCGAACCGATTTTTCATCCGAAAATTGGATCTAAGAATAATCAGCCAATTTTCGCTCTGTTAGTGGGTCAATGGCACTGGCTGATTTTCATGGTTCCTCCTCTTTTCGGCGATCGGGTATGTTGATTTGTGATAAACTACTGATTTGTGACTCAATGGTGGTCAAATCGTATGATCATTTTTCCGAAAAGAATATGCGCATGAGCTGTGACCTGGAAGGTACAGAAGTTTTGCCTGTTATGTAGCGTGAACTTTATGACTTGGTCGGCCGATTTTCAAAATCATTGATGATCATTAATCATCGGATTACCGAGCGAACAATGTTTTCGATTTTTGAGCGAAAAATCGTTTGGAATTTGAACCGTGTATGGTCTGCATTACTCCAAATGGCTGAATTGTGCAGTGGTTGGGGGGGGGGGGATTTGTGAATGAAAGGAGTGGGGGCATTAAAGAGAACTCAGTTCAGTTCTCTTTGCTTTAAGCTGCATGCAGTAAGTGCAATGGCCAATGAAAGTACTGTATCTATGGCACAGAAAAAAAAAGAAAATAATTATGGTTAAACAATGGCATTTAAAATTGTTTTCAAATATTTTCAAGCTGGAATTATTTGTTCCCACAATGTGTTTTAATAATTAACTAAGAATATTATTTTTTTCGTACAATACCCGCAGACAGTAAACAGCTTCACAAGTCTTCAGCTAGGCAATACATTCATTTGCATATAGGCGGGGACATGCAAATAATACATCTCTGTAAGGGTTTTTTTTCCCCATTTCTATAATTTAGTTCCTTCCAAGAGAGATCTGCGTCTACTGCTTTGTGCAATTTTGAAGTACTGCCTCAGGCAAGGGTGAACAGCCAAAATTTCAGCCCTGTCTTATTAGAGCTCATTAGTACGAGATATGGATTTTGGCTTCAGCTCGGCAGTGTGAGGCCATACAAATCCCTAGGCATAGAACTCTTACAGATTACAAAATTGTACATAGGAACTCATAAAATACACAGTGCTACTTGTGATTGGTTGAATAAAAAACTATATCGGTTTTAGAAAACACTGACCATAGTTTGTAAATTATAGCGATATCTAGGATTTTCTTATAGTGTTGTATTTTTTAGCAATACTGACAAACCTCTTGAAAAGCTGTGTTATAGAATAATAGGGTGCTAGGTGCTGTCTTAGTTTATACTGTTTCCGATTTGCTGAGTATGTCCAGTTATTTAAAAAACATGGATGCCAGGACATCTTTATTAAGTATTCTCCTGAAGGTTTAAGAAAAGGCAGCACCTGGCTGCAGTACTAACCTTCAATTTGAAGCTGTCCCATGCAGTACCTCTTCTTTGCCTGGAGATATCACCAGTCTTCTGGGTTGAAGAATATTCAGATATATCTATAATATTATTTGTATTATTCTGGGTGTTTTGTTGTCTTTTATCCATATTACCCATTTTTCAATCACTGGATGATCATTTTGTGTCATTAGACTTCTGACTTTGTGAGATCAGTCTTTATGCATTGCCCTGACCTATTTGTCTCACATTTTTGACAATTGTTAATCTGTCCAACCTTGCAGCATTATTTGTTCCCACAATGTGTTTTAATAATTAAACAGGTGCGCATAGCCAGCTCCATAAGGACACGGTTTGATGAGTTTCATGTGGAGGAACTTAAGTGGCCTTCACAGAGCCCTGACCCCAACCCTACTGAACACATTTTAAATAATGAAAATGCTGATTACAAGTCAGGTCTTCCCATCCAACATCAATATCTGACATCACAAATGATCTCCTGGCAGAATGGACAGTTTCCCACAGACACAATCTCAAATCATGGGGAGAGTCTTCTCAAAAAGAGTGGAAGATGTTCTAGCCATAATAATGCCTGTGGTTTTGAATGGGATACCCAACAAACTCATATAGTTCTGATGGTCAGGTGTCTACAAACATTTGGCCATATAGTACAAATATTTATTCAGGCACCAGCAGCAGATAAGATAGCGGGGAACAAGTGGAAACTTAATACATTATTTCAGTGGTCTTTGGTTCACTGATTAAGAGTCCCACACTTCCGCTTTAAGAGTATTGTAGAAGACTTTAGTAGCAAAGGGCTAGTAAATACAGAATTTCCATTTTTCTACACCCTTCTTTAGTTCTGACAAGTCCTACAGTTTATTGAGCTATTAAAGTGTTACTAAACCCAGTACCCTGCATTCACTATATCCGGTCTTTCACAGTACACAGAACATGGAATTGCAATTATTTAAGTAAATACAAACTGCTAAATACCTTATCTCATCAGCAGTTATGGCAGTCTTGTGACCTCTATCAATGTCCAGAAGAGCACTGGTTAAAGCTTGTAGGAGGAGTTTTAATTTTGTTCTAAGAGGATGCAGAACCCATGACCTCTGTCTGGACAGTGTTGATTGTGCATGTGCTAATCACATGCACTCTCCCAAGAAAAAAAGAAAAACTTCTCTAGCAATACACACCAAACTGAGCATGTGCAGCGTGACTCCAAACGATATGTCTTATCAGGAGATAAGAGGAGGCACTGGAAGAATTGGAGGATCAGAGAAGTCAGGATCAAACAACCTTTTTACACAATGCAGAGGATTAACCCCGTAGGTTCCTCGGTGAGTATAACAAGCATGTTTTACTGCATATACAGACTGATTTTACTGTTGTGGGTTTAGTAACACTTTAATATCACGTTATCACAGTAGTGAAATTCTTTTATAAAAGTTCCCCTTGCTATCTCCTCTGCTGCTGGTGCCTGGATAAATATTTGTACTATATGGCCAAAACTCCAAAATGTTCAACCTGAAGTGTGTGACCACAATCCTGGTGCTGCAACCAAAATCAAACACTAGTGATCCACCTCCAGTGCTCATGATGTGCCCTCGCCTTAATATCTGGACCTATAAATGAATAAAGGTCAAAATAGCACCTTCTTCTCTTGGCTCACCAGCAGAAGTTGGCTTTCTGCTTGTTTTTGTCGGCCGCTAGAACAATTGCTCAGGCATGGAAGCACCCGTTTGTCTCTTTTCAGGGATGCGGGATCGTATGACCACTATGATGCTTAATGAACAGCTGTCGAGTATTTGTAACAACTCCCAACTGAAATTTTTTTAAAATATGGGAGCCGTGGTTGCAATATGCCCTTCCCACGCTCCCCCCAGGCTAGTCTGGGGTTGTGATGTAGCTCGTTACTGGCGTTCCCGAACCCCTGCTCATGGTCTTGTCATCTTTTTCCTTTTGTACTCTTCCTTCCTTTTCTATTTCTGTTTGTTTTTGGTGTGAAGGTGGATAGTTGGATACTATAGTGGATACTCTTACTACTTGACCTCTCTGCGGCTTTTGATACGGTTGACCATCCCCTACTCCTCAAAAAACTCCACTCTCTTGGTCTCAGAGATTCTGCTCTCTCCTGGTTCTCCTCCTACCTATCGCAGCGCTCCTTCAGTGTTACCTATAATGCTGCCTCCTCCTCTTCACTCCCTCTTTCTGTAGGGGTCCCTCAAGGTTCTGTCCTTGGACCCCTTCTCTTCTCCATCTACACCTCCTCCCTTGGTCACTTGATAAACTCCTATGGCTTTAAGTACCATCTCTATGCTGATGACACACAAATATTTCTTTCTACCCCTCACCTCACCCCTTCAGTCTCCTTTTGCATTACTAACCTACTAAGTGACATATCGGCATGGATGTCACTCCACTTCCTCAAACTCAATCTTTCCAAAACTGAGCTCTTAGTATTCCCCCCATCCTGTGCCCCCTCCCCTGACTTCTCCATCAAGATCAGTAATACAACCATCATTCCCTCCCCTCATGCCAGGGTACTAGGTGTAATCCTAGACTCCCTTCTGTCCTTTCAGCCCCAAATCCAATCACTGTCCAAATCTTGTAGACTTCACCTCCACAACATCTCCAAGATACGCCCGTTCCTAACCTCGGAAACCACTAAGCAACTTATCCACTCCCTTGTTATCTCTCTCCTTGACTATTGTAACTCCCTCCTCATTGGCCTACCTCATCGCAGGCTATCCCCTCTTCAGTCTATCATGAATGCTGCTGCCAGACTCATCTACCTTGCTAACCATTCTGTATCTGCCACCCCTCTCTGCCAATCCCTCCACTGGCTTCCCATTGCCCAACGGATAAAATTCAAAACACTAACAAAAACGTATAAAGCCATTTATAACTCTGCCCCAAATTATATCACCGATCTTGTCTCTAAATATCAACCAAACTGTACTCTCCGCTCCTCACAAGACCTTCTACTCTCTAGCTCCCTTGTCTCCTCCTCCCATGCTCATCTACAGGACTTCTCCAGAGCTTCCCCCATCCTCTGGAACTCTCTACCCCAATTTATCAGACTATCGCCTACTCTGCTCACTTTTAGGCGATCTCTGAAAACCTATCTCTTCAGGGAAGCCTATCCTGCCTTAGCTAATACTGGAATCTTCTACTCTTCCAACCAGTCCATCCCCCACAATTATTACCTTTTGTACCACTAGCCCCTCCCTCCTAGATTGTAAGCTCCAAGGAGCAGGGCCCTCAAATCTGTATTGTTGCTGTATTGTCTCCCGTTATATTGTAAAGCGCTGAGCAAACTGTTGGCGCTATATAAATCCTGTATAATAATAATAATAGCTGCCTTTGGTTTGAGTTATTGTTGGTGTTATACCACTGTCTTTGTCATTTATGTGCCATTGATAGCCCCTGCGTGGGCGCACCTTTTGCTCTGTAGGTGTTAGAGCACTGTTTTCTGTGTTTTTTTATGTTCAATCAATGGCCTCTACGTGGGTGTATCTTGTTGCTCCTGTTTTTTTTTTAAATGTTTATAAACTAATAAAACTCATTGAAATACAGAATAGCACCTTTCTATAACCTCAGGGGTTCAGAAGGATCACCAAGGACATCTACAAGCACTTTATCCTCTTTTCATCCACAATAGTGTACTGTCTCTTTGAAAATTCAATAAAGGTGGACTGGACATTGTGGGTACTCAATACTATATGGTGACCACCATAGTGTAGTAATTAAGATGACCAGCAAGTTTTATTAATACAATTATATTGCTCACACATAATACAATGACAACAAAGGCATCATGGTTAATGGTAACCTCCAGCTCGTGACAGGTATACTCCCACCTCACTTCAGTGCTTAAGTCACCCGGCTCCGCCCTAATGCGTTGCACCGCGTATAACTTGGCTCATCAGAGGATCCTCAGGTCACAAGTTTTTGCTTTTGCTCTCAACCAAACTGTCATGCTGGTCTCATAACTGATCACAAGTGCAGCACCATGGCAACTGCAGATCAAACAGAGGCTAAAATGGCAGCTTCCTTGGCTGTAAAGGATCAGAGGGTTTAATTTGGTTTTAATTCTTTGGTCAAGTCCATCTAAATCTGTAAGTGCATCTAACACTACCCTTCCCCAGTTTGACAATGCAGGTGCCCAAAGGTGTCTCAATTGCTCCTCTATCCAGAGTGGAGCCACACAATGACATGATTTTCACCAGATGACAATCAGGAATAAATAAATGTAGCCACCATTTTTAGGTTAATTTGTGCTTTAAGCACAATTCACATTTCTAAATAGTCCCTATTTCCCAAATTCCACCTAGTGTTCCTGGTGGCTTTGCACCCAGTATCTCCGCACTGCAAGGCATGCTATCAGCTTAGTCGTTTGAGGTTCCATTCATGTGGGGATTGATAGTGATGGTCTACGCACTGTAGAAAGCGCTCAGGAATTTGTTGATGGCTTTGGAAACCAATAAAATAAGTAAAATGTTTTCCTTTTGTATTTCAAAGTGTTATAGGTGAGAAAAGACATTTTTCTACTTGAAGCAAGATAAAAGAAAGATGTTTTTTATTTATTGAATGTGTATACGGTTACTCAAGTCTAAGTGTTAAAATCAAACACTCTTTTTATGGATAGTGACTAATCCCCTTTGCCGGCAGCCTGTTCATAGGTATAATATATTTCCGAAAGCTCGAATGGCTTTAGCTGTCCCGCTTTAGTGAATCATGTGCCCTCTGCTATTCTGGGCTGTGTTGCCGGGGGCGATGGACATGAGGGAGCAAGTGTAGATCATAATGGCGCTTTTTTACGTCTGCTCAGGGCTTAGAGGGGGTCACAGCATATAATCCACTTTATGAATGATGTCAAATGCGCACGGTGTAATCCAGGGGCTCCAGAAAGACAACTTAACCTGACTCAGAAGTTTCTCCAGCATGAATAAACATCAGGTAATATTTCTTTATATATTTGATAGCATTCCACAAACCTGAAGGGGATAAAAGGGAACTTTTCAGCAGGCCATACATGATTCATTTTTTATTTTCGTTCAACCAGCAGGCTGAAAAAAGAAATTAACGGAATTCCCCCAGCCACACATTCAAGGTGGATGGGGGGATCACTCCCCGCTGAGCTATTGTATTCTGATGGCAGGGAGCCTTTTCCGCTAGCAGAATACGATGATTAGTGTTGCCAGCTATAACCAACGGCACTGGCCAGTGATAGATCGACTTGTGTACAAACAGCTATACCATACATCAGGGCCCATGGTTGAGCCCTCTGATGTGGCCCTCAACCTCAAACTGAATGTAGGGTGACTCAAACTGAATGCAGGAGTTTTGTTGCACTTTCAGAAGTGCACCATGCCCACAAGATATTATAGAAATCAATAGCAAAGCACAGCTAACCCGCAGGAAAGCCTCAGGTACACTTCGCTGCTTCCAGGGTGTGAGTAAACTGCAGCACATCAGTTTGAAAGCAGCCTTATACGGGGCCCAGTACAGTAAGAACTTGTTTTAGGAGGCAGTAAACCCCCATAGCTGAGACTTTTTTACCACACCCTCCCCAACCATTGTGTAGCATCAAGAATCACATCTCTGTGATGTCACAGGCCTTGTCTGAATGGATGATTGAAAAGAAGAAGGAAAGAGAGCAAAAATACTAGTAATGAATAGGCCACATCCCCATTGGTAACACTGATCCCTTGATAAGAGAATGGACAGGCTATACTCTCTGTGATGTCACTTGTCTGTAATAAGTAGGTTGTATGCTCAGTGATGTCACTGGCCTCTAGCAAAAAGATGTACTCTAAGTGATGTCACTGGTCTCTAGTGAATGGACAGACATTCTCAGTGATGTCACCAGTCTGTAATGAATAGGTTTACATCAGTGATTTCACCACAATCTAGTGAAAGGCCAAGATATATAACTCATATTTGCTGAAAGGCTAAGATATGTTTCACCAATGTGTAGTGAATAGGTTACATTATTTGTGATAACAGTGGTCTTTAGTAAATAGAAAAGCTGCATTCTCACAGATATCACCAATCTCTTGTGAATGGATATGCTGCATTCTCAGTAACATCATTGGTCTCCAGTGAATAGCTAGGCTGTACTGTATTCTCAGTGATGTCAACAGTCTCTTGTGAATGGATAGGCTGTATCCTCAGTGATGTCACCAATATCTTGTGAATGGATAGGCTGTATTCTCAGTGATGTCACTGGTCTCTAGTAAAAGGATAGGTGATCTTCTGAGTGATATCACCAATCTCTTGACTTGACTCTAGACAGTATTCTCAGTGATTGCACTGGTCTTTAATAAAAGGGTGGCATTGTTAGATATGTTGCTGACATCTAGTGATTAGGCTCCACTCTCAGTGATGTCACCAGTCTATAATGAGTAGGTTTACATTAGTTATAACATCAATTTGTAGTGAAAGGATAATATATATGTCACCCCTATCAAATAGTTGTATAGTTTACATTCTCATTGATGTCACTGGTCTCTGATTGGATAGGCTGCATTCTCCTTTATGAAACTGCTCTCTAGTAAGAGGATAAGTGTCTTTCTCAGTGATGTCACTGGTCTGTATAAGTAAAGAAATAAATGGTCTTCTAAGTGATGTCACTGGTCTATAGTAAAAAGATAGGTGCTCTTGTCAGTGATATCACTGGTCTATAAGTAAAAGGATAGGTGACCTTCTCTGTGATATCACTGGTCTATAAGTAAAAGGATAGGTGACCTTCTCCGTGATATCACTGGTCTATAAGTAAAAGGATAGGTGACCTACTCAGTGATATCACTGGTCTATAAGTAAAAGGATAGGTGACCTTCTCAGTGATATTACTGGTCTATAAGTAAAAGGATAGGTGACCTTCTCCGTGATATCACTGGTCTATAAGTAAAAGGATAGGTGACCTTCTCCGTGATATCACTGGTCTATAAGTAAAAGGATAGGTGACCTTCTCCGTGATATCACTGGTCTATAAGTAAAAGGATAGGTGACCTACTCAGTGATATCACTGGTCTATAAGTAAAAGGATAGGTGACCTTCTCAGTGATATTACTGGTCTATAAGTAAAAGGATAGGTGACCTTCTCTGTGATATCACTGGTCTATAAGTAAAAGTATAGGCGATCTTCTCCGTGATATCACTGGTCTATAATTAAAAGGATAGACGACCTTCTCCGTGATATCACTGGTCTATAAGTAAAAGGATAGGTGACCTTCTCCGTGATATCACTGGTCTATAATTAAAAGAATAGACGACCTTCTCCGTGATATCACTGGTCTATAAGTAAAAGGATAGACGACCTTCTCCGTGATATCACTGGTCTATAAGTAAAAGGATAGGTGACCTTCTCAGTGATATCACTGGTCTATAAGTAAAATGATAGGTGACCTTCTCAGGGATGTCCTTGGCTTCTAGGAAAATGATAGGTGGCCTTCTCAGGGATGTCCTTAACTTCTAGTGAAATGATAGGTGGCATTCTGAGGGATTTCCTTGTCTTCTAGTAAAATGATAGGTGGCCTTCTCAGGGATGTTTCTAGGAAAAGGTTAGTCGGTCTTCTCAGGGATGTCACTGGTCTCTAGTAAAAATATTGCCCTCTCATGGATATCAGAGCCTCTAGTGACTGGAAAGTTAGTGATTCTACTAGTCTATGTTAACTGGATAAGCCCTCATCTCTGTGATTTCACAGGCCTTGTCTGAATGGATGTATCCTAATAGAAACTTTGAATTGCTACAAAATGGCCATCTTCGGGATGCCACATTTGGACTTTTTTTTCTTTTCAATTTTTGTTTTTAACTATAAATGTATTCCTCATTCTAGTAGAAAAGGGGGCATTTGTTCTTACAATCATGAAATATTTTCAGCTTGGTTGAGATTTTCTCTCTGTTGAGCTCCATTCATATTTATTGGAAAACAGAGACATTACTAGGTTTTCAATGAGCTCTGAACTCAGCCATGAATCAGAGCTGTACAGCATTTGTACAGCATTAATGTTGTTACATAGTCAATTTTTTTTTAACTTTGAATGAAGAAAAAATGCTGCATCTTAACTTTTTTTAGGTTATTAAAAACAAATTTGTTGTCTGGCATTTCATTTCAGAAGGTGAAAATTCTTTTTCACAGCTGTTTTGCTTAAGTGACAAAATGGCACTATCTTGTCCGGTGGCAGCAGGAAAGCATTTTATCTTCTGACTCCACACCATGATGTCTTTTTTTTTTATACAGAATGATGAAACTCTGGCCGAGTAATAATCCAAAGCCGAATACAAGCGGGAAATAAATATCTGTGCTCAGAAGGCTCCCGGAGAACAAATCACGGAGCAGATCTGTGAGACGCTGTGGCACTGTATACGCAGCGAGCAGCAGAAGTACAGTATAATTAATCTTCACATGTGCTGCACGGGAGGTATAGGATAGGAATGGCCAGCTTCATGCTCGAAGTTGTCTCCTGAGGCTCCGGACGGACTTACTATTTCTCAGTATACCTCCCTTTTTAGAATCTGAAATCCAGGCTCAATAAATATAGTCGTAATACAAGAGCCATGTGTGTTCTTTCTTGAATCTGGTGGTCTTTGAGTATTTATTCTAAATTTCTGCAGTAATCCAGTGTGATACTTTGCCTCTGTGCAGAACATCCTGTACTGAGATTGTTATGATTGTTGCTCTCTCTCCTTGTGCAGGGTGACTGGTCTTGTATTGTCCCCTCCAGTAGTTTTCTGCAGGTAGCCTGTAATGGGTAGGCAACACTGTCCAGGTTTCCTGTAATAAAGACCAGTCATTGCAGCTATTTCCTTGTGAAGGGTGACTGGTCTTGTATCATCCCTTCTGGTAGTTTTCTGCAGGTAGCCTGTAATGGGTAGGCGACACTGTCTAGGTTTCCCTTTAATAAAGACCAGTCATTGCAGCTATCTCCTTGTGAAGGGTGACTGGTCTTGTATCGTCCCCTCCAGTAGTTTTCTGCAGGTAGCCTGTAATGGGTAGCTGACACTGTCCAGGTTTCCTGTAATAAAGACCAGTCATTGCAGCTATCTCCTTGTGAAGGGTGACTGGTCTTGTATTGTCCCCTCCAGTAGTTTTCTGCAGGTAGCCTGTAATGGGTAGGTGGCACTGTCCAGGTTTCCTGTAATAAAGACCAGTCATTGCAGCTATTTCCTTGTGAAGGGTGACTGGTCTTGTATCATCCCTTCTGGTAGTTTTCTGCAGGTAGCCTGTAATGGGTAGGCGACACTGTCCAGGTTTCCTGTAATAAAGACCAGTCATTGCAGCTATCTCCTTGTGGAGGGTGACTGGTCTTGCATCGTCCCTTCCGGTAGTTTTCTGCAGGTAGCCTGTAATGGGTAGGCAACATTGTCCAGGTTTCCTGTAATAAAGACCAGTCATTGAAGCTATCTCCTTGTGGAGGGAGACTGGTCTTGTATTGTCCCCTCCAGTAGTTTTTTGCAGGTAGCCTGTAATGGGTAGGCGACACTGTCCAAGTTTCCTGTAACAAAGACCAGTCATTGCAGTTATATCCTTGTGGAGGGTGGCTGGTCTTGTATTCGCCCCTTTTTGTAGTTTCCTGCAGTAAGACCCCCTCCCCCACAGCTCTGCCCTCTGCACAGGCTTTTAGGGATTAATAGGGGAGCGGTACGCTTTTGTAGGAAAAGGCTGTTTGGCTCTGGGCAGGCTAAGACGGGTCCCTGTTGCTCTCTCTCCTTGTGCAAGGTGACTGGTCTTGTATCCTCGCCTCCTGTAGTTTTCTACAGGTAACCTATAGTGGGTGGGCTGCCGGTCCCTCACCCAGCTCTTTTCTCTGCACAAGCTATGTACAACACAGTGGTGATGCCACTGCTATTTTTACAAGGGTTTGCAAAGGCATTTGGTGCATACTAAATAGATTTATATCCTTTTGTATTTTTTGAGGAGTGTGACCGGAGGTCAGATTTTAAGTATTGGATCAGGTGGGCTGCACTCCAGGGGGTGATGGCATCCCAAAGTACAACCTTTACTGAAGGTACAGTTGTCCTTCAAGTTATCATTACAAACTGGCTAAATGACAATTTTCAATGCCCTAACAGTTTGTTCATGTTTAAATCTGGGTGTGTGATCTATTTTATTTTTGCTGTGCTGTGGTCACTTTCCATTTGAGAAGGGCAAGCACTACTGTGAAGCATCATCCCTGCCCTGAATAGAATGAGGAGTGGGCATGTTTCAGTGCTTAGAAACTGGAACAATAGTTCAGGACTCTTCTGATCATTATTTTAGCTACATAGCATGACACAGCCTTTTCTGTAAAGGAGCTCACCTTTTCTGGTGCCTCTATGCCTCTAAGTGTCAGTATGGCAGCAGTTCATGATTGAACCAGAATGAAAAAGAAAGAAGGCTTCTTTATTCTGTTCTATTTATGCAGTGCTGCTGATTAGCATGATGTGGTGTAGGGGATGGGAACAGGCACAAAATATTCATGGGTAATAGGTACCCAGACTTCTCTTTTGTTGCAAAAAACAAAAAAAGTATATAACAATGCCACCATGATAAAAGGCCAACTGCAACCAAAACAGTCAGAAAGGATTAGAGCCTTTGTCACAAATTATTATTATTATTATACAGGATTTATACAGCGCCAACAGTTTGTGCAGCACTTTACAAAATGAAGGTAGACATTATAGTTACGATACAATTTGGTATAAGAGGAAACAGAGGACTCTGCTCATCACAGCTTACAATCTAGGAGGAAGGGTTGAATGATACAAAAGGTAATAGCTGTGGGAGATGAGCTGATGGATGAAATAAAAGGCAGTTTACTAGGTAGAAGCAGGATAGGCTTCTTTAAAGAGAAAGGTTTTCAGGGTTCGTCTAAAGGTGGATAGATTACGAGATAGCCGGACAGATTGGGGTAGGGAGTTCCAAAGGATAGGAGGGACTGGGGAGCAGTCCTCGAGCCGAGCATGGGAGAAGGTGACACGGGAACTAGAGAGCAGAAGTCGTGGGAGGATTGAAGAGAGCAGTTTGGTTGATATTTTGAGACCAGGTTGGTGATGTAGCTGGGGGCAGAGTTGTGGATGGCTTTGTAGGTTGCTGTTAGTATTTTGAATTTTATTTGTTGGGCGAGTGGAAGCCATTGGAGGGATTGGCAGAGAGGGGTAGCAGACACTGACCGATTGCTAAGGTGGATGAGCCTGGCAGCAGTGTTCATGATGGACTGGAGGGTGGATTGCCTATGTAAAGGTAAGCCAATGAGTAGGGAGTTGCAGTAGTCGAGGTGACAGATAAAAAAGGGCGTATTCTGGAGATGTTGTGGAGGTTGAGGCTGCATAATTTGGACAGGGATTGGGTATGGGCCTGAAAGGATAGTTCAGAAAATATGTCTTATCTTCTTGTGATGGGACATTTCATCATAGTTACATAGTTAGTCTGGCTGAAAAAAGACAAAAGTCCATCCAGTTCAACCATAGAAAAAAAAAAAAGGTATAATCCCATACCCACAGTTGATCCAGAGGAAGGCAAAAAAAACCCCCAGCAAAGCATGATCCAATTTGCACCTACTGGGAAAAAAATTCCTTCCTGATCCCCCGAGAGGCAATCGGATATTCCCTGGACCAACCTTACCTATAAATGTTATATCCAGTTATATTCTGTGTATCTAGGAAATAATGCAGGCCTTTTTTGAAGCAATCCACTGAGCTGGCCAGAACCAACTCTTGAGGGAGTCTATTCCATAGTTTCACAGCTCTCACTGTGAAGAAACCTTTCCGTGTTTGGAGATTAAATTTCTTTTCCTCCAGACGTCAAGAGTGCCCCCTTGTCCTCTGTGATGACCCCAGGGTGAATAACTCTACACAGAGTTCACTATATGAACCACTGATGTATTTATACATGTTGATCATATCCCCCCTTAATCTCCTCTTCTCAAGAGAGAATAAATTCAGTTCCTCTAATCTTTCCTCATAGCTGAGCTCCTCCATGCCTCGTATCAGTTTGGTTGCCCTTCTCTGTACTTTCTCAAGTTCCACAATGTTCTTTTTGTGAATTGGCGCCCAAAACTGAACTGCATATTCCAGATGAGGTCTTACTAATGATTTGAACCGGGGTAATATGATATCTCTCTCTCTGGAATCTATATCTCTTTTAATACAAGAGAGGATTTTGCTCACTTTAGAAACCACAGCTTGGCATTGCTTGCCATTATTAAGCTTGTGATCTACCAGAACTCCCAGATCCTTCTCCACCATTGATTCCCCCAGTTGTACCCCCCCTAGTATGTATGATGCATGCATATTCTTACCCCCATATTCTTACATTTATCAACATTAAACCTCATTTGCCACATAGTTGCCCAATTAAACAGTGCATTGAGGTCGGCTTGTAAATTGAAGACATCCTGTAAGGACGTTATTCCACTGCACAGCTTGGTGTCATCTGCAAAGGCTGAAATGGGATTTTTAATCCCAGACCCTATATCATTTATAAATATATTAAAAAGTAAGGGTCCCAACAATGAACCTTGGGGTACACCACTGACAACCCTAGACCATTCAGAGTATGAATCATTAACCACTACTCTCTGAATGCAATCTTTTAGCCAGTTTTCTATCCATTTACATACAGATTTTTCCAAGCCCGTAGACTGTACTTTACACATTAACCGTGTGTGGGGAACTGTGTCAAACGCTTTTGTAAAATCCAAGTTTACCACGTCCACCGCCACCCCTCTGTCCAAGGTTTTGCTAACCCTCTCATAAAAATAAATCAGATTTGTTTGACAACTTCTGTCTTCTGTCATCAACTGGAACATAGAAGCAAAAATTATTATTTAAGAGGAAGGGTTAGAGACCACTCATACTATTGCATTGTGGTAGCGCACTTCAGTGCATTTTACATGCATTGGTGCAATGCATTCTGAATGCCATTCCTAATGCTCCTTGCTGGAGGACTTGTGTTTGCATTTTTGTGTGTTACCAGAATGGTGCATGCACCACTCTTTGTATGATGTGGTGCATTGGTAGAGTATTCATGAATTTGAATTCATTAAATAGGCTGCTACAATGCATATTCATGCAGAGTAATGCCACCAAGGTGCATGCGTCATTACAGCACAAAGGTATGAATGAGCCCCTAAAGCATATTTATTGCTGTCTCTTTGTCCCAGTGCCAACCATACAACCACATTTTTTGCGCAGAAATCACGGGGACAGAAATTATTGGAAAATCTTCCTAGTGGAGTGACATACAAAAATAAAAACTGAAATTTTAACTCTTTCCTACTATATACAAAACTGGAGTAAATTTGGCTGATGTTAAGGTATGTAAACTGGAAGAAAATGAGTTTGCTAAAACACTGGGTGTCATCAACAATTTCCTCTTTTTATAGGAATTCGCCTTTTTTCGGCCTTTTTTACATCAGCCACTTCCTGTCTGCATTCACTTGCTCCAGCTTCGCTGCACATCAGTGTTCTGAATCGGCTTCTTGATAGTAACAACAGTGGACCATGCCTGAGGTTATATCCTCCACCAGGGACATGGGGGAAAGGATGACAATGCAGGAGCACAATTAGGAGACATAATTGCAGCCACTTCCTGGCATTTCTCAAGGGAGGGTGTCCTAACGGTGACAACAGTAAACCATGCCTGCATGTGTGTTTCAGCCATTGGTAGCCTTTGTAACTGGGAGACTACCAAGAAACACATTTGAGAGACAGGATGAACCTAGGTCAACCTACACCAGGAAGTGCCTGAACTAGGACCTTTATGGCAGGATCATCAGTATTTTTTTTAATGAAAGCTGCAGATTTAAAAGGGTTAAAAGCAGACTTTAAATTTAGATTTTAGTGATTGGGCTTATATCCACTTTAGGCTTAAATACTGTATTGTACATGTGTCAAACACAAGGCTCCTGGGCCAAATCCAGCTCGCCAGACCATTTCATATGGCCCTCACACCTCATTTGCAGCTGCAGTACTCCTTCTGTCTCTGCCCCCATTTTGCCTCAGCAGTCAGCAAAGAGGAGGACAGAACCCCTCGTACAGATCCTGGGCCTCTCTGTGCAGCCGCAGCACCACTTTGTCTTCGCCTCCCCTTCAGCATTCAACAGACTCTGGCAGGTGACTCCAGCCCTCCTCTGGTCCTCCTCTAGACCCTGCACTTTCTGCTTCCCAGTCCCTTCCCTCAACTTCTTCCCAGCAGCAGCACAAGTTGAGGGGGGTTCTCTGTGATATACAGAAGAGTGGGGGATTCTTGACTTCTGATGGTGGGGGGCTCTTGACATCTAATGTAAGGGGAGGGTGGAGTGCTCTGAACATCTAGTCTTAGAGATACAACCGGCCCTTTGAGATCAACTATAATGCTGATGCAGCCCACGATGAAATTGAGTTTGAAACCTCTGCTCTATTGGTTTGCCATGAGCAAAGGGGAGAGGGCTTTCCAAATTGGGAATATTTTTTTGCAAGCAGATCACCTGTCATTTTATCTCCATTTCAAGGGAATTTTTAGTTTGCATATTCAGGGAGCTAGTGGCAGTGTCCTGACATAGGTTGAGCTTTCCTCCAGTAACTGATTGTAAAAAGATGACAGGTCTACTTTAAATAACAAGGGTTTGTTAGCAGTAAATGTATTTTATTGGCATGGCTCCCCAGTAGAAGTCTGGATGATCATTTCAGTGGTAAGGCATTGTTTCATATTACAGGTGAGGGAATGAGTTACCCTGTGCCAGTGCCTGCAAACCACATTGTCGCTAATGATGTGTGAAACCAAATACTTTCTGAAGTTATTGGATGCCTATGACAGTTAGAAAGTCCCATCCTTCGTCTCTGGACGACAGTTGATTTAGGCAATTCCGCCAGTGAAATGAGAATAGTGTAAGCAATGAAATGACTGAATAAATTAAAAATATTATGCTGTTGGTGTAGTATGTGCTTTGTTTTTTTTCAGCCCCAAGGAGCTCCTCGTGTTTATTAGAAATTCTGTGTGTGAATGTCTTTGACTTTAAAGAAGAAATTAACTCTGGAAGCTGTGCCCAAAAAAGCATACAGAGGACAAAGAACGAGTCACTAGTACTGTCTGTGGTTTCCCTGCAACTGATCTTTTCCCCATTACTGACTTTCCATGGCTTGTTCCGCATGCATCATTGTGTGGAGGCAACCATCTTGGTAGAGACAGGGCTTTGCTTCCTTATGTCAGAGCTTCAGCAAGGAGAACAGTGAGCAGCACAGGAGTGAAATCACCAAATCTCACTTCAGATCTCCTGAGACTAGCAGTCAGAGGCAGCATTGCCTTAGACCTCATACTACAAATATACAGCTATGAGTCTGGATGCACAGGAGAGCACACTCACATACCAAGAAGAGCACTTATAGTTTTCAGGGTGGAATTTCGAAATAAGTACAAATCCTTGTCAGGAACTTCCTGTCATAGAGTGATTGATCTCTCCCAATTGTACGTCTGCGTTGTCACCCTGTCAAATCCTTCTCTGATGGACACTGCAAGTGGCCTGTCGGCACAAGCATGGTCCCTCATTATTGCTATCAAGAAGCCAATTCTGAGCAATGATGTGCAGCGCATGTAGACAAGAAGTCAGGAGACATACACACACCAGCCACTTTAATAGGTACACCTTGCTAGTATTGGGTTGCTAGTACCCCTCTTGCCTTCAGAGCTACCTTAAATTTTCAATGCATAGATTAAACAAGGTGTTGGAAACATTCCTCAGATATTTTGGTCCACATTGTTGCTGCAGATTTGTTGGCTGCTCAGACATGATGCAAATCTTTCGTTCCACCACATCTCAAAAGTGCTCTGTTGGATTGAGAACTGGTGACTGTGGAGGCCATTGGAGTACAGTGAACTCATTGTATGTTCAAGAAACCAGTTTGATATGATTTGAGCTTTGTGACATGGTGCATTATCCTGCTGGAAGTAGCCATCAGAAGATGAGTATACTGTAGTCATAAAGGGATGGACATGGTCAGCAACAATGGTCAGGTAGGTTGTGGTGTTTAAATGATGACCAACTGGTACTAAGGGCCAAAGAGTGCCAAGAAAATATTCCCCACACCATTACACGTCCTCCACCAGCCTGAACTGTTGATACAAGGCAGGATGGATCTGTACTTTCAAGGTTATGCCAAATTCTGGCCCTTCCATTTGAATGTCACAGCTGAAATTCAGACTTGTCAGACCAGGCAACAGTTTTCCAATCTTCAATTTTGGTCCACCTGTGCAAATTGTAGCCTCTGCTTCCTGTTCTTAGCTGACAGGAGTGGCACCCAGTGTGGTCTTCTGCTGTTGTAGCTCATCTGCTTCAAGGATCAACTTGTTGTGCGTTCAGAGATGGTATTCTGCATACCTTGGTTGTAACGAGTGGTTTTTCAAGTTACTGTTGTATTTCTATCATCTCGAACCAGTCTGCTCATTCTCCCCTGACCTCTGACATGAACAAGGCATTTTCATCCACACAACTGCTGCTCGCTGGATATTTTCTTTTTTTGGACCATTCTCTATAAACCCTAGAGATGATTTTGCGTTAAAATCCCAGTATATCCCAGTAGATCAGCAATTTTTGAAATACTCCCCCTTCTTCCCCATTCTGATGCTCAGTTTGAACTTCAGAAAGTCGTCTTCATCACGTCTAGATACCTAAATGCACTGAATTGCTGCCATGTGATTGGCTGATTAACAAATTGTGTTACCAAGCAATTGAAGAGGTGTACCTAATAAAGAATCCGGAGAGTGCAAAATCAGCAGCACTGAGATGCAACAAAGATTTAAAAAGTATTTTATGTAATATGACAGTTTATGATATACAGTTCTTTAGCAACTAAATGGCCTGTATGTGTAAGTCATCATATGTTTCCTTCACTACATCAACCAATTATATGAAGTAATTCTACAATACTGTAACTGGCTGAAATGCAGTGGATCCTCAGAATGAAAAGTTATGCCATGTGTAATATGCCAGAAGGAATAATAAGACAGTGGGGATGACTCAGAGGGTGTGAAAACATGAAATCCAAATCTTTGTTATACAGAACTCTTTGTCATGCATTTCCCTCTGACATGTTCTAGATTAGAGTGAGTGACATAACTATGTTCTCTTCCGTGATTGGCTAACAGCAGTCATGGGACCTAGGGACGCCGCCATTCCTCTGAAGAGCTAAACATAACAGCAGCCCGCACCTGAGCTCTATGATTACACAGAGAAAGAATTCGGAGCGAGACTCCCCTGGCGGACAGATTGATGATATAGCAGACGAAACTCCCAGACATTTGGCAGAGTTTCCATTGTGTGGAGTGGCTGATCTCCGGCCACCTCCATCCCTGCAATCATTCTATTGTGTGCTTCATGGAGGCTGTGCTGGCTTAGTACGGAGTCCTTGGGGACAGGCCTGTTCTTTATAATACTTAACGATCTATACATTGAGGGTGAAGCTTTGCAGTAATCTTTATGAAATACTTTGAACACAGTGATATGGAATTTATCACACATAATGAGACAAGGCTTGTTACTACTGTTATACACACGACAGCATTCCATTGTTATGTAGGGTGAAAAATCAGTATAAAAATGCATTTTTAGGGATAAAAACGAGGGCAATACTTGCAGGACTTTATAGGTACATACAAATCTACAGCAATTTAAATGTAATATATTTTTTTCAATCCATTGAATTACGTATACCTATTGAAGTATTGGAGTTTAAATGAGTATGATTATATATTTCACAAATGCATTTTTTAATACTCTATACTATCTCTATTCTTAGGTTTACCCCACTATGGTAATTTCCATTTTACACATGTATCACAGGGAGATATCTAGAAAGCTTATTTCAGCTCTACACGTTTCTCAAAACATTGTCTGCTTCCTCAGGGAATTTAGGGCTCATACCCACAGATGCAAAAAACACAGCATTTTTATCCATTGAGGGTTTTGTTGTGGTTCAGAATGGAGCTGTATACTTTTCTATGGACCCATGCACATAGCTGCAACCTGTGCTGCATTCAGATCCATGGAAAAATGGAAAAAGAAAAATCTGCATCTGAGGTCCTGTGTAAGGATCATGTTTTATGCTGCACAATTGTAAACATTGATATAATGTTTGCATGCCTCAAGTGTACTTTCTAAAAGAAAGTCCCATTTGCACTGTAATGCTGTCCACATGTAAACGTTGCTCAAACATTGCATACGTACAGTGTACCGAGTATTATTATACAGGATCTTGCTGCCAGCTACTGCTGGTAAGATACAAGTTGTAGTATACAGGCATGTGCATGTACCCATAAGGGAAAAATATTGGGTCTGCTTATGTAACAACCTTTAATGTCTATTTAGCCACAAACAATAAAGTAGGAAAAAACTACACCTTTTTCTCAAAATTCAAACTCTATAGAGCAATCTTTCTCAACCTTGTTAACAAAGGAGAATCCATGAAATAAGTTTCTGGCCTCAGGGAACCCCTGCTAATAGTTATGATATTTACAGTTCATGGTACATTAGTATGATGGTCACTGGGAAAAATGTTCATTACATTTGTGGTCAATGGGAAGAATGCTCTGTTAAAAGATAGCTAAAAGGGTTATTGGTGTCAGTGGCAGAAGTAACTCATTGCTCAAGGAACCCCTAGCAACCTCAGGAGGAACTCAATGGTTCCACAAAACCCTGGTTGAGAAATGCTGCTATAGAGAGTGTATGGTTTATAATAGTAGGTTCTCCAAGGTTTTAACTCTCCAAGAGTAAGTGTTAAAGATTGACTCTTGCTAAATGTTTTTTTTGTCAATGAGTTTGCTTAAAGTATATCTAGACCGTATATCTAGACCAGTGGCAGAACTACCAGGGTTACAAAGGTCGTACTTGCAACTGGGCCATGGCGTTTCACCACTGTGGGGGCAAAACGGCAGAAAGAGGGCCCACTGCAGAACATGTGAAATGGTCCCACTGCGAGACCATAATAAAGGGCCTTGGAACGGGAGTAAGGGGTCCACAGGGAAGGGCCCAGGCCAGGAGTCAAGGGACCCTTCATGGTTTCTTGCACTGGGCCCTAAAGGTTCTAGTTACACCTCTAAACCCAAATTTAAAAATGTAATATATTGCAGCTTACCAGTCCTTAGGTGTGGTGGTTGCATTAGTTTTTGTTTTCAGGCTACTAATAATTTCAACAAGAACAGAAAATACCTGCTGATCTTTCAGAAATCCAGTGTCCCTGCCACTTTCAGTGAGCTGAAGAGACAGCAAAAACAATCTTATCTTTATTTTGTAAACTACTAATTCCATCAGCTACCATGAAAAGGAGATGAGCAAAGGTAGACATGTTTGAAGTCTAGCTTGGGTGACAGTAATGGCTTCTTTGATAGATGCAGTGGAAGAGTGAGTGAAGCCAAAAAGGGACATGAAGTGTGTCACAGGGTGGATTTGATTTAAATCACTAGTGAAAAGGCTCGATTTAAATCATAATTTTTAAAGGGCAACTGTCATCTCTGTCCCGCAGCGGCTCCTCCTCTGCCCCGCTGTTGACTCACCAACAGTCCCATTCACTTTAATGGGACAGCTGGTGATGGTGCACTGACACAACAAGGTGAGGGACGTGGCGGCAGCAGGTGAATGGATGCCCGCTAACAGGCACTGCCATGATGGATCTAAAATGACAGGTGCTCTTTAAATGTAAGGAATCCGACTCATTCTTGCTGGTAGTTAGAATTTTTAATATTTGCAAACCAAATGAAGGTTTCCTTAGAATAATAAGCTGTCAGGTTAGTAAAACAGCAATATCAGAACAGATTTTGTGTTAATAGGTTAATCACACATAGCTGGAGAGCCACTCAAATTCTTTTATTTCATGTTTCTTCTCATGGTTACTGTGAAATTGTGTGAATGCATCAATGCAGTGCATGTTATCTCAGCTTGCAGAGCTTGGATTCATTGAATGAGTTTACCAAGAATGTAAATATTGCAGAATATACAGCCTCATGCTATATAACTAAGCTCCCTTTTATGCTGAATAAACTAAATTATTAATGTATCCTAAATAGAAAACTATCTTTATATAGATTTTTACTCCAAAAGAATTTTATTTCAAAAGATCCGATTTAAATTTAAAAAATCTGATTTAGATTAAAAAAAAAATCCAATCTTTTTTTTTTAAATCATCGATTTTTATCCACCCTGGTGTGTTATTTGCAGGATTACCAGGTGAATCTAAAATCTAAAAAAGCCTAAAAAAAAAAAAAGAAAATTAATGAAGACTCCTGATCTAAGGACCACTTCAATAGATTACATTCTTGTTTCTGGGTTTAAATACACTGTAATGGTAGGGGAGCCCATGCATATGTGCCTATATACTGTCCCTGCTTGTGCTGTCAAGTAGAGGATCTTTTTTGGTGAGTATTTAATCTTCCAACCTTTTTCCTCATTCACAGATTGATTTTCTGTTGGGGTGTAGGAGAGAGTTAGACAGGGAGGGGGCGTGGGCCCTCAGATTGCAAGATAATGGACATCTTTTCACGGAAGGTCTTTTCTAAGTCTCTCGTATCTGGTTGATATGGACTGCAAGGTGCGTTCTGTACAGGACCTTCATTGCAGTATCAGGAAATTACTGAAAAACATAGCTGGAGACAAACTTTAAATAGAAAACATCTGTATAATAACTTTGGCTAAGCCCACACTAGCAGATCCCTACCAGCCAGTTATGAGTTAGCCTTGGGAGAATGGGATGTCTTTTTTTACATAAACCCATGTACTCATGTCCCAGAGCTCTGCTTGGGTCTTCTCAGCAGCTTAAAATAAACAAGGAAATTTGAACTGGAAGTATCCTTGATAGCAGATCTTAAAGGACAAAAAGAGAAAGGAAAATACTTGCAAACTGCCTTCAAGCGTATTTTAAAATGCACTTAACTGTTAAAAGTACTAAAAGTTGGTGTATTTATTTTTATAGCTTGGTGTCTAAAAGAAGGTAAAGGGACAGAAGTACCCAGGTCCACAAGATGGGCAATATGTCTGTTTCTCTACAATACGTGGATCGTTTTTATAAACATGCAGTTGAGGTGTTGTTAGAGGCCATTTCAGATCAGTACAGGCATTTTGAATGAATATGTTCATATTCTCACATAATTTTAATGCATTGTGACTGCCGTAAGCTTTGTGAAGTTTGAATGAGAGGATTAGAGATAATTTTGAGTTGATATTAACGTCCAAGGTCACACAGGAGGACTATGAGTTGCAAATAAATGGATGCATATGTGAAGCTGAAGATGATTATTTGTCATGAGCTGTGGCGTAGAGGGGAGGGGTACATAGGGTTGTTCTTGTCATGACAGAAATAGATACAGTGATGCAGAAGTCACATTGTCACTTAGGAAAAAAATGTATTAATAAAAATCACAGAGAGGTTAACTTGCTCTTTCAGGAGCAAGTGTGACCCCACAAAACTGTTTTTGCAATCTTAGACTTACATAGTAAAAAAAAGTGTTGCCTATTTTTGAAGGAAACCTGTACTGAGATAAATTTGAAGGATGCCATTGTAAAATAATATAATATAAATTATGGGGCCATTGACAATACATTGTCATGTGGAATCTGCTTCAAGGTCTGCAGAGAATAGAGTTATGGTTTCTAGGATAGAACTTGCCTTGGTATTTTATTTGAGAAGTGAAGTTTTGAGTTCCATGTTTGATATCTAGAACTACCAGGGCTTGTTTAAACAGACACAGATGAGTACCCAACGCCCTTGTTTTTGGGGTGGAGAGTTCTGCCCATGTTTTGAACATTATCCCCAAAGGAGAAGCAAATAGTGCATTTAATGTTGCTGATTGCCAACATCTAATTTGAAGAAAAATAGAAGAGTGATGGCAGAAAAAAGTGCTCCATCGAGTCTGCCCATATATATACAGTGGTGATCGAAAGTTTGGGCACCCCAGCTAAACATTTGTATTAATGTGCATAAAGAAGCCAAGGAAAGATGAAAAAATCTCCAAAAGGCATCAAATTACAGATTAGACATTCTTATAATATGTCAACAAAAGTTAGATTTTATTTCCATCATTTACACTTTCAAAATAACAGAAAACAAAAAAATGGCATCTGCAAAAGTTTGGGCACCCTGCAGAGTTAATATCTTGTACTGCCCCCTTTGGCAAGTATCACAGCTTGTAAACGCTTTTTGTAGCCAGCCAAGAGTCTTTCAATTCTTGTTTGAGGTATCTTTGCCCATTCTTCCTTACAAAAGTCTTCCAGTTCTTTGAGATTTCTAGGCTGTCTGTCACGCACTGCTCTTTTAAGGTCTATCCATAGATTTTCAATTATGTTGAGGTCAGGAGATTGTGAAGGCCATGGCAAAACCTTCAGTTTACGCCTCTTGATGTAATCCCCCATGGATTTCGAGGTGTGTTTAGGATCATTATCCATTTGTAGAAGCCATCCTCTCTTTTACTTCTTTTTTTTCATAGATGGCATCAAGTTACCATCCAAAATTTGCTGAAATTTTATTGAATCCATTTTTCCTTCTACTCGTGAAATGTTCCCTGTGCCACTGGCTGCAACACAACCCCAAAGCATGATTGATCCAACCCCATGCTTAACAGTTGGACAGAGGTTCTTTTTATTAAATTCTGTGCCCCTTCTTCTCCAAACGTACCTTTGCTCATTCCGGCCAAAAAGTAAAATTTTAACCTCATCGGTCCACAGAACTTGTTTCCAAAATGCATCAGGCTTGTCTATATGTTCATTTGCAAAGTTCAAACGATGATTTTTGTGGTGAGGATGTAGAAGAGGTTTTCTTTGGATGACTCTTCCATGAAGACCATATTTGTACAAGTATCTCTTTATAGTGGAATAGTGTACCACAACTCCAGTGTCTGCCAGATCTTTCTGGAGGGATTGTGCAGTCAAACGTGGGTTTTGAATTGTTTTTCTCACAATCCTGTGAGCTGTTCTGTCTGATATTTTTCTTGGTCTTCCAGATCTTGCTTTAACTTCCACTGTTCCTGATGACTGCCATTTCTTAATTACATTCCGAACAGAGGATATTGACAACGCTTTGCTATCTTCTTATAACCTTCTCCAGCTTTGTGAGCATCAACTATTTTCAGTTTCAGTTTTCTAGACAACTACTTAGAAGAACCCATGGTGCTGATTGTTGGGGCAAGGTCAGATGAGTCTGGGCATTTAAAACCTTTGGGATTGACATCACCTGGTCTTCCCAGACGATGATTGAGAACAATCCATGACATTGGCAGGTCTCAGCTTTGCAAAGGGGGCAGTGCATGCTATAAATTCTGCAGGGTGCCCAAACTTTTGCAGACACCTTTTTTTCGTTTTCTGTTTTTTTGAAAGTGTTAATGATGGAAATAAAATCTAACTTTTGTTGACATATTATAAGAATGTCTAATCTGTAATTTGATGGCTTTTGGAGATTTTTCCATCTTTCCTTGGCTTCTTTATGCACATTAATACAAATTTTTAGCTGGGGTGCCCAAACTTTCGATCCCCACTGTGTATATATATATATATATATATACATATTCATCCCTTTGATGTATTTAAAGGTTTTAACCATGTCTCCCCCTTTCATTCTTTCCTCCAGACTATACATATTAAGTTCCTGAATTCTCTCCTGATATGTTTTATCCTATCTTATCAATATCATTTGTAAGTGCAGTCTACAGAACTGGACACAGCATTAAATATCTAATTAAGATCCATATAGGGGGATCAGGACCACCTCCCTCCTGTTGGTCACCATTCATATAATGCATCCTAGAGTTCTGTTTGATTTTCCCACTACTATTTGCTCATTTTGGAACAGTGTAACTCAGTACTGGGGGGGGGGGGTGGGGGATGCTTGGTGGTCACTGGGACCACATGGCAAGTGTCCTGTTTAACTAGTTGCCGACCGCAGATAGCCGAATGACGGCTGCACTGCGGCCGGCCAGTTCTGAGTGGACGTCATATGACGTCCTCCCAGAATGCGATCTCCATGATCGCTGTGTCCTACGGACACAGCTGATCACGTGATGTGGTAAAAGGCCAATCACAGCGGCCTTTTACCACGTGATCAGCGGTGTCCAATGACACGCTTATCAGAGGGAAATGCAAGTGCCGGTTCTCGGCTGCACTTTCCTCACGCTGTCAGATCGTGAGGAAAGTACTGCCGAGAATCAGAGCGGGGATCGGCACCGATCATCAGGGCACTGATGATCAGTGCCCTGATGATCGGTGCCCAGCAGTGCCACCCGCAAGTTCCGCCCACCTGTGCCCAGCAGTGCGCCCACTAGCTCCGCCCACCTGTGCCCAGCAGATCACCCACCTGTGCCCAGCAGTGCACCCACCTGTGCCACTCTGCAGTGTCACACACCTGTGCCCAGAAGTGTCACCTACCTGTGCCTAGCAGTGCCACCCACCTGTGCCCACCCACCTGTGCCCACCAGTGTCACCCACCAGTGCTGCCCACCAGTGCCACCCACCAGTGCAGCCCAGCAGTGCTGCCAGTCAGTGCCACCAGTCAGTGCCCAGGGGTTGTGCCAGTCAGTGCCGTCTATCCGTACCCATCATCAGTGTCACCTATCAGTGCCACCTATCAGTGCTGCATATTAGTGCCGCCTATCCGTGACAATTCATTAGTGCTGCCTATCAGTGCCGCCTATCCGTGCCACCTCATTAGTACTGCCTATCAGTGCCCTTTAGTGCTGCCTATCAGTGCCCATCAGTGCCGCCTATCAGTGCCCATCAGTGCTGCCTCATCAACGCACATCAGTGAAGGAGAAAAAATACCTGTTTGAAAAATTTTATAATAGAAACAAAGAAACTTTTTTTTTTTTTCAAATTGTTTGCACTTTTTTTATTTATAGCGCAAAAACTAAAGTGCCCAGTGGCGATTAAATACCACCAAAAGAAAGCTCTATTTGTGAGAAAAAAATGATCAAAATTTCATATGGGTACAATGTTGCATGACCGCGCAATTGTCAATCAAAGTGCGGCAGCGCTGAAAGCTGAAAATTGGCCTGGTAAATAAGGGGGTATAAGTGCCTGGTAGGCAAGTGGTTAAGCATAAGTTCCTATTGAGGGCTTAAGCTGGCCATACGTGGATCAAAATGTATTTATTTATTGCAGACACTTATATAGCGCCATCAATTTACGCAGCAATTTATATTTATTTTGTATACTTACATCAGTCCCTAACGCTCAAGGTTCATTCAATCTAAGGTCCCCAACTCACTTTCATATGTACACATAGTAGAGACAATTTAGACAGGAGCAAAGTAACCTAACATGCACAGTAATTACATGCATGCAGGTAGTGGCTAGGATTTGAACCAATGACCCTAGTGCTGCCAATCGGAAGTGCTAACCACTTAGCCACTGTGCTGCTGAATTTTGATCCATGTATGGGCTTTCTTGTTCATGAGAAGTT
The DNA here is from genome assembly GCF_062004578.1 of Staurois parvus. Taxonomy (NCBI): domain Eukaryota; kingdom Metazoa; phylum Chordata; class Amphibia; order Anura; family Ranidae; genus Staurois; species Staurois parvus. The sequence goes on along the minus strand of NW_028318021.1, from coordinate 1,616,957 downwards.
GATCTCAGTTCAATCTGTGCATTCTTTTGGCTAGGTGGTGGGGGAGTCTCCCCACTGTCAGAATACAGTGATACAGCGGGAGGATTCCCACATCCACACTGCATATGTGGATGGGGGAATCAGTTCAGTTTTTTTAGTTCAGGGGGCTGAATGAATAAAAACGTAACCATTTGTGGGCAGCTTTGGAATGACAAATAGCTGAATTTTGAGAAAATGGAATGGAAGTTTATATATTGGATATATGGATTGTGTACAAGCAGATTTTCCATTCCAAAGTATCTCCTGGCTTGTGACTGAAAGAAACCACAGTTGAAATGTCACACCAAAAATGTAATAGCTCAGATGTAGATGTATTCCAAAATTAGAGAAAGAAGTTTGTATGAAGAACTGGAACAGCAGATAACAGAAATGGAGGAACAGAATCTGTAGTTTTCAGTAAAATAATACTTGGTGATTCAGCAATTAAGGTCCTTGTACAAACACTTCCTGTTATAGGTTTGCAGCAATTGTGCACTTCTATTACCATTGTCACATAGATTTCTGATGAAGACTACAAGTGGTCTCTTCAACACACATTACATAGACATGGTCTACTGTCACCATCAGGAAAACCACCCTGAGAAATGCTGTGCTGCCATCACTGGATTACATGATGTGGACAGTTAGCGGTTCCTAGGAGGTTGCAGGAGATCAGTCCCAATGAGATGCATAACAAGTTATTTAACCACTTCCCCGCTTCCCTATAGTAGAACTATAGTAAAGTAGGGCGGCAGGGCTGCGCAAAATCACGTATATATACATGGTTTGCATTTCCGGGTAGGGGGCGCACACATGCTGCCCTACTTGAGCTGCCATTGGCGGCTACAGATGTCAATCACCGGGTCCTGAAGATTCTCCGCCGGCACCCGGTGATCACCGAGTAACACTGACAGGGGAGAGACCTGTGTGTAAACAACACAGCTCTCTCTCCTGTCAGCAAGCATATGCTGCTATGTATTTCTTTGCACATCAGAGAAATACACAGCAGCATGTTTCCCTAGTAAAACACACACAGCACATTATCTAAAACAGCACACAGTTAACCCTTTGATCGCCCCAGATGTTAACCCCTTCCTGCTCAGTGTCAGGGCTTTTTACTAGCACTGATCACTGTATTACTGTAGTGTCTTTGAGATGTCAGTTAGTCAGTTTCCATTCAGTGTCAGAATGCCCGCCGCAGTCCTGCAGTCCCGCTATAAGTCACTGATTGCCGCCATTGCTAATATAAAAATAATTTTAATTAAAATTCCAGAATATACCGCCAATTGTACACGCTATAACTTTCATGTAAGCCAATTAATTTATATGTATTGGGATTTTTTTTAGCAAAAGACATGTAGCAGCATACATTTGCCCTACATTTATGAAGAAATGTGCTTTTTTTTACTGGACATGTTTTATAGCAAAAAGTCAAAAATATTGTTTTATTTTCAGAATTGTCAGTCTTTTTTTGTTTATAGCTCAAAAAATAAAAAATGTACAGGTGATCAAATACAACCAAAAAAAAGCTCTATTTGTGGGGAAAAAAAGGACATAAATTTCATTTATGTTCAGCTTTGCATGACCATGCAATTGTTAGTTAAAGTAACACGGCACTTTGCCGCAAACAATGGCCAGGAAGGGGGTAAATCCTCTGGAGGGCAAGTGGTTAAAATAACTAAATGTCATTCAGTTAGGGTTTCCATCTAGACAGGAGAGAATGAGATGAAGAGCAGGAAATGATGAGTACATTTTGAGTAGGACCTGTTTTTTGATATTAGCCTATCCTGTACATTGTTTATGTTCCAGAAACAGAAATTGGACATATTGAATGAAGGCATAAAATATTTATATTCATATATGTGAAGTAAAGGAAGCCTTGAGATATTACAGCTCTGTACGTTTCAGCTTTGCTAATTTGTATCAATATTATTCCTGTAGAGATCATGTTTGGTTATTGTGTGCTTCTCTCTTGCTTAGTGCTTCATTGACAGCTCATCCCGTAGGCCCGTCTATCAGTTAATAAAAGATGTTCAGTGAAGTGATACTAATGACAAATACTCTCTCAGGAGATTCTGTTTAACCCAGCCCTTCCAGTTGTTTCCAAGTAACTGTTTTCTCTTGACCAATTACTATATCAAGCCTTAGCAAGTCAAGGTTAAAGAGAGCCAGTTACGTTTGGACATCCTAGCGCCAACAAGAAACTGTGATCTTTTTTTGCATGTTATTTATTTGGAAACATAAAGGATTATGAACAGTCTAAAGCAGTATTTTTCAACCTTTTTTCAGTCAAGGCACCCTTAGAAGTTATGCACAGCTCTTAAAGCACCCCATTCTAAAACATAAAAAACTACACTAATAATTTTACATAATGCAGAAACATCCACACATGTAGGAAATCCAACATTAGAGGCGATTTATTCTTCCAAAGCAAATATACCTTTGCACACTGGTATTGATTAAGAGGGACAAACAAGAATGCTGTGCAAGCCCCGGATGTCCTCCTCATCAACCGATGACATGACATCATTGGTTGTTAGGACACTGGTGGCTGGAAGGGTGTAATGGGGCACAATGAAAACCTTTTACGTAAAAGGCAAGCTTCATCCATCCACTGGCTTGTATACAGTTTTTGGGCAATTTTTAGACATTGTGCCAAGACACCCCTGAAGAAATTGGAAGACACCCTGCCTGGACACCCTGATTGAAAAAGCCTGGCCTACAGTAAATAAACTAATTAAATTTGAACTCTTAGATACTATTACATTTTCCTCAATAATTCTCTACCCCTCTCTCGATAAAAAACAATCATTTTTTCTTTCACTTTCTTACATATATTTTGAAACGTTTTATATCTAAATGTATGTGATGTCATCCGTGTTAGTTGAAAAATGCAGAGAAGACTGGACAGTGGAAGGATGCATGAGACAGACACCAATGTCACAATTTGCATTTCAATAATCTGCCAGTGGCTTGGATGGGCAGAGTGGTTAAAATAAAAGTATGGACAAATCATCCTTCTTTTGTGATTCACAGGAGTGCACTTACTTGTCAGTTGACGTGACAGAGATGGGTCAGGCTTTGGAAGGATCCACCCAGATGCCTGACCAACAGCTGGCTCAGACTCTCAACATGTCGCTGAGAGTTGGAGCCAGCTGCTCCTGCCCCCTCCAGTGAGCACTAGCGGGGCAGAACAGAGAGCCGTGACTGACAGTTACTGCTCTCTGCTCACAGCAGATCAAGAACTGAGCGGTCAGTAGTCATGTTCTCAGGTGTATATATGGTTGCTTTTTTGTTTTCCCGTACTTCTCTTTTAACCTCTGTTGGGGGTTTCCCTTCACTTCCTATTTTGACACCCATTATATAGACAGGAAGTAATGGGGAAAGTCAAAGAGACAGACAGCAATACAAAATAGCTGAAAAAAGAGATTTATCCCTTCCACACAAGTTGGTTTTATAATCTATATTTCTATAGCACTCTTCTCCCTGGGAACTCAAAACACTTATTAAATTAGTGTTCGAGATAGCAGGCAAGGCAGCCATCCTGGTCATGCTCAGAATAATATCATACTAGGGCCAACTTTAGACAGGAAACAGTCAAAGATGAACTCAGGTGTCCTATAAACTCATCTCTAACCTAAACTCCAAACTCCTGCCTTTTTGTTGTTTTCCAGTGAGCTTCGGGCTGGGTCATTCCCCTTTCCACAGCTCACGGGAGCAGGGAATGACATAGCTTGGGTCACACTGGAGTACAAAAAAAGCTAAACTTCAGAGTTCAGGTTAAAAATGAGTTTGGAGGAAGCCCAAGCTCGTCTGTAGAGCCAGTTATCTTACCAACTTGTCTTTGGAGTGTGGGAGGAAACCAGAGGACCCATAGGAGACCCATATGAGAACAGGGAGAACATGCAAACTTCATGCGGATAGTGTCCTTGCCAGGATTCAAATTGACGGCCCGTCTAATGCTGCCCGTCTAATGGAACTAAACAGCTGCCAATGTCAGGAGCACATACCATGCATACTTGTCCACAAGCACAAGCTTGTCCACAATCTCTGCCACACGAGAGTTAGGCACTGCTGCTCTTAAACGTGAGTTTAGGAGCTTGTGGTGTTTTTTTACCAAAGCCCCTGAACTTAACTCAGTAAAAGCCTATGTGTACATACACGCATAGACTTTCATCAGAGTTTATCAGCAGCAGAGTTTAGGGACAGTTAAACGTCTCTCTCCTAAACACAGAAGAATTGCTTTCAGGAGAGAAACATTTTGGCCAAAAAATGCCAAATATCGCAAAAATGTGTGTACACATGCCTAAACACTAGCCGTGTTTATTGCTAGGGAGTCTGTTCATTTCAATGGCAAGTACTCTGGCCAATGAAATGCATAAATGTCCAAACACTAAACACTGTACCGCATTTGCACATGTTCTTGCCGCGTTTATTGTTTTTCTGCTGCCAGTAGAGTTAACCTCTATGGCAATTCCTTACAGTATTCTGGCACCCATCTTAACTCTCGGAATCTTACAGATCCTGAGAGTATACACTCTACTGCAATTGCACCACAGGCAGTGTAGTAATGTACAATTAAAAAAAAAATCAACAGCAGACAGTCAAAAGATTTTTTCCTTGGCAGAGGAGACCTATAAAGTCACGTTTGCCATGAAAACTCTACATACTGTCAATTTTTTAGGGGGAGGGGAACTCAAGTTTCCTTTAAGGCATGCTGTACAGTGATTGTGCTTTGCAGCTCTTTTTATCCCAGTCTAGTTTATAAACAGAGCTCTTCCAAACACACTAATGGGAAAACAATAGATTCTGTATGTAGCTAATCCTTCTAATTTCCTTGCAGCATTTTGTAAAGCAAGGATGTTGATAGCACTGATTAACAGTTACCATAGGGAAAACCTAAAACCCTGAAGGTGGGGTTGAGGGTGGTGTCAGGCGGTTTGTCCGTATCAGAGACCTGCAATGCAATGAAAATATTTTTATCTCATCATTACTTTTCTGTTGCTTGTATCACCCTTGCAGTATTCAAATGACCCCAAGCTTCCATGATGGCCTCATGTTCTTAAACTCTGAATCCATTTCTCAGCAACCACTGAGATTCTTATTTTATTGTATAATTTAGAGAAAGATATGTGGACAGGCTCTGTTTATACAACACGTTTAAAAATTTAGCATTGCACCAGAAGGCACACTATTACGAACATTAAAGAATCATGGCATAGAGAGAAAGCAGTGCATCAAAGATCAACGTCATTGCTGGAAATCAAAAGACTGCACATGAAAATCAAGGCTACACCGAGTATCAGTGAGTCTGGCAAAATGTGATATAGCCATGTATTACCACTACAAAGGGCATGAATCCTGTTCTGTACATGTAAAGCTACATACCGCCGTGAAAAAAAAAGTTTCCTTTAGAGAGTGTAGTTAGAGCAGGGGTGTCAAACTGGCGGCCCTCCAACTGTTGCGAAACTACAAGTCCCATCATGCCCCTACCTTTAGGAGTCATGCTTGTAACTGTCAATCTTGCAATGCCTCATGGGACTTGTAGTTTGGCAACAGCTGGAGGGCAACCAGTTTGACACCTGTGAGCTAGAGGGTACCGCTCCACAAAATATGTTTTTCTGTTATAGGTGGAGAGGGCTAGGGTGGGATCTCCTTTACTGTTTGGGTGTAGGGGCTTCTCTTTGGGCTTATTTGCATCAGTGTGTGGGATTCTGTCCATTTTATTTGGCATATTGGGTTGCGTTGAGTTTTTTTCATTTTCACTGCAAGACGTGTATTGTCATCCTGTGAAAGGAAGGACCATTCACTGGCAAGATTGCCAGTTTTTGTTTTACATTATAACAGCTTAAAAAATGCAGTTTCCTTTGTATGTTTATTTATAATGAAACCTCACGCTTGGCTAATTATAACTACAGGACTGCTGCAACTTAATCCTGAATACTGGACCCAATAAAACTCTAAATAAAAAAAAGTGTGCTATCCCTTCAAGTGAAAAAATATTTACAACTCAATATCCATAATTAAAAAATACAAATCAATACACATAATTAATAAAACTAGATAAAACAATTTTCATGATCATATACCCATACAAATCAATAACTTTAAAAAGTTGCAAAATCAATAACCACTAATAATACAAATATATATCATCAAATGCTTTGTATGTTTAACTTGCTTAAAGTGGAACTTTAGCCAGAAAGTGAAGTCCTGCTAGATGACCGGGCTGGTGTCTTTTGCTGGTATAGCTACAGTATGTAAAGCATTAAAAATAATTGCCTATACTGTTTAAATTCCAGTAATACATTGTCTCATTCTGCTCTGCACATACTCAGTTGCTCTCTATTTTAGGCACTGTGCCAAAAACCTAAAGGCTGATCTGCTGACAGCCCAAAGATTTAATGCTGCTCAGGGGCTCTGGGCAGCATTAAAATGGCAGCCTCCAGCAAGAACGTACAGGGGCAATGCCGGAGGCAATTTACAGCACACACTAATTTTGGTAGCACAATTATTAATGTGGAATGTGTGTTCCTTGCAAAAGAACATTATTTTTTATCAAGTTGTTATGGGTAAAGTTCTGCTTTAAGGTCATGTCTCACATAAGCCTTTAGTTCACTTTAATTGCCCCCACTCAGTGGCGCTTATACCTATGTACTGAGCAAACCAAAAGCCCTAAGTGAGTTTCAAGATGCTGTAGTTGAAGCCAGGGGCAGACTGACAACTCATGGGGCCCCCGGGCAATAGGGGATCATGGGGCCGCTATGTCCTTGCCCAAACTCAAAAAAGCCTATGAAAAAGGTACCAGGGGCATCTCATGGGGCCACCTACTGACCCCGGGCCCTCGGGCAGTGCCCGAGTTTCCAAATGGTCAGTCCGCCCCTGGTTGAAGCTTATACAGGGTTCAGCCCTCTCCTCCTGCCTCCATGTGATAAGGCTTATTCCTTGTGATTGGCCTCTCAATTACCAATCATGAGTGGAAGGGGGAGTGAGTCACATGCTCCCTGTACCCTGATGTATTGGGGATTTCTCTTCATTCCAGGTGGCAGAATGGAGTGGGAGATCGAAGGTAAGGTAAGTATATGCAGGGGAGGGCTGGGCATTAAAGTGAACCTATTCGTCTGCTGTGCATAGACTAACCATAGGTTCACTTTAAGGGTAGCTTAACGATTCTGTTCTATGTACTGCTCACAACAGCCATACGATAAATACGGCACCGTGATCATAAGGAGAGATTGAAATCCTAGTATGAGGGTATTTTAAGCTAGATATTACGCTGGCGACTCGAGCGACTTTGCTATAAGCCGTTAATATTTCTTGTGTGACAGAATTGTTTCGAACTTGCATTACTATTTATTGGCTAAATGCAAAAGAGTTGCTTCATGAAGGAGAATGAATATCGGCTTTCAGATTCATAGCTAAGGCAATCCTTCTTGTTTCTCTTCCTAAATAATAGAATACTTAGCTTTTGTTCTGTGACCTCTTTTCTTTTTTAATAACTGTTTTTTTATCTTTCCTTGCAGGGCACAGCGCGCTCCCACATCCGAGCAGGCTTGAACATTGATTAATTTGTAACATCTGGATATCCAATTATAGAGGCAGGTGAGTTTAAGGGAAAACGGGTCAGGGAAAGGGCCTTGTTAAGAGGAGTCTTTCCAGAAAGATAATTTAATAAAGCCTAACACGTATTGTTTCTTCTAAAGAAAAAAGCTATTAATTATGAGACGACTGTTGCAAAGGAAATATAGGTGAGTATTAAATTAATGACACCTATAATTCTGCTAGACTTTTTTATGTAAGAATAATATTACTGGTGAGACAGAAGGGGCAAAATAGTATTTGGGATTCTGTATGAAAGATTACTGCATAAAAAAAGATACATTATGAGTCTGTAAGGCTTGCAAGCAGTACAAAAATCATGGAAGATGCACAGTAAATCATTGAGGAATAAGTTGAGTCCACCAAAATGTCTCACACAACCATCTGTTGAAGCTTATATCTAGAGGAAAGGATTGGAGCAGCCAACTCTTAACTTGATTGACCTTCCATTAACCTGCAGACGTCCACCATTTTTTTCATACCAGCGTTTGAAGTTCTGATGAAGGGGGAATGTTGTAGCCCCCGAACCTTTATTATTTTTGGACTTTGATAATGAAATAAATACTATTGAACTCCTGCATCTTTGGTGTAGTTCTCTTGGTTTAATTTTAGAAATAACTGACACAGGTCCCAAACTTTCCTCACTCTGCCCAGTTCTAAAAATAATGTTTTGGTGGGATTTTACTTTAAACCTGCTACACCTTATTGCTATCACATCTATGGCATCATTGACCAAAAGTGACATGCAGTAAGTTGGGGCATGCACCATCTTTAGGAAGAAAGGATGCCCTGGATTTTGATGTTCCTGGAGCACTTGAAAATCTAAGTTTACTACATATAAGCAGAGCTGACCGATATCTGAGCGCCACAAGCCAAAAATGTAATAAAGTAATTTGTAATATTCAAAGCAAACTCACCTATCCATCTATGTCAAAACAACCCCTTCGCACTTTTAGCCATGGTCATCTTGAATATTATTATTATTATACAGTATTTATAAAGCGCCAATGGTTCGCTCAGCGCTGTACATTACAATGGGAGACAATACATGAGACAATACAATAACAATACAATGCGATACATGAGGGGTTCAAGGGCACGTCATTCATGTAGCATTTACTTCTTGGAATTCAGGTTAGGTTAGGTATGTAGACAGGAGGGTGTGCTCTCCCATCCACCAGATAAAAGAAAAAAAAATGCCCATGAAGATTCCAGTGAGGCCTAGGCCAGAAACCAGGAAGCAACTAAAGAGATGTAAAACAAGTTTAAAACAAGTTAGTTAAGAACACCTTCCTATCTATTTACTAAGGCTAGCAGCATAAGGATTAAAGGATATGTTCACCTTTGGGAACATGTTACATATTCTGTCCGTTTTCATGGTGGAACATGTAACATGCTCCCACTGTTGCAGCCCCTGCCTGATCACCCCTCTGACAGCAGTACAGGGAGAAGTTTCCCGTACTAGCGGACAGTTTTTAAAATCAGCACGGCTGTGCGGGGCTATGCCCACATGAACTCTGTGAATGAATAAACTACAAGTATCTACATCCTTTGCGGATATCGGCTTGTAGTTCAGTCTTCCTGTCATTGTTAAAATGACTGAGGTACGAGCACACAGATTAAACTGACAAATCAGCAGGAGACCTGCATGGCACCAGTGACCTGCTGATCGCTGGCGCAATGCTTTACAGGCTGCACAAAATAAATAAATAAATGCAGATTGTTCTGCCTGCAAAAAAAATGTGCATTTATATTTTTTTTTAAAAAGTGAACTTATCCTTTAAAATATTGATTGAGAATAAAGTTCTGCTTTAAATACACATGCATGTGCAAAATAAAATGACTCTAAACCCTTCTCCTCCAACCCGGCAGCATGTACTCACCTTTCCTCGCTCCTGATGGCACTTCTGATTATGGCACATGACTTGCTCCTCCTCTCTCAGGGTAGTGCTAGGTGATCGGGCCGTGTGTAAGTTCTGACAAGTCATTTAGGAGCTTATAGTAGGCTGAACAGAACAGCCCGAGAGTGAGGAAAGGTCAGCTTGTACTGATGGAGAGGGGGTGACTCCAGTTTAAAGAAAATCCATTTTGTGTAGAGTGGTGCAAGGCTCCTTCACCTATTGGGTGGCTGGGGCAAAGATTCTCCCACATTCAAACTTGGCAGTGCCAGGATTTGAGTTCCTTAGGGGAACCAAACTTTTAGTTGGAGTGGCCCTGTGTGTTCTTCCTATACTTCAATGGTTAATCCTTTAAAAAAGTTCAACCTATGGTGGATAAACTCCCAAAACTGAAAAAATCCACACTGGCAGAGTTGCTCCTCAATGTTAAAGTGTTACTAAACCCACAACAAAAAATCAGTCCCTATATGCAGTAAAGTGTGCTTGTTTACTCACTGTGGAGCCTAAGGAGTTAATCATTCTTATTGTGTGAAAAGGCAGTTTGATCTGGTCATCTCTGATCCTCCCATTCTTTGGCTGTCCCTGTCCATCTACTGACAGCACAGAGGTCTTAGAGTCACTCTGCACATGTTCAGTTTGGTGTGTATTGCTAGAGTTTTTTTTTTTCTTTGGGAGGGTGCATGGGATCAGCACAGGGCCAGTCAGAGGGTCAGGGGTTATGCTTCCTCATAGGACAGTGAGAGGAGAATGAAAGCTCTTCCTACTACAAGCATTAACCAGTGATCTGCCGGACACTGATAGAAGTCACCAGATTGCTATATACTGCTGATGAGAAAAGGTATTTAGCAGTTTATATTTACTAAAATAATATTTTTTCCATGTTCTGTGTACTGTAGGAGACCAGATATAGTGAATGCAGGGTCCTCGGTTTAGTAGCACTCTAAATACCTATATAAACCATAGAAATATACATATATAGGAGCAATTTTAGCTGGTGGCTCAGTAACACAGGTCTTGTCTCTTCCCCAAGCTGCCCCAAGCAGAAGATCTCTGTCACTGATGTCTTCTATCAGCATCTTCCTTGTTAGCATATGAGCACTGCAACTACTTGGCTTCTTGTGCTGCTTTTCCTTCCCCTGCTCTAAGCTATGCTGTACAGAGACTGCAAAGCGCTGATAACAGGTCACATTCATGTACTTATACTGCTTGCATTTAAAAAATACAGTTAATAATGCATTCATGAATTATGAAGCAGCATTAATATGTATTTTATACCTGCCTGGAATTCAGCTCTAAATCCTTTTTTTCTTCAAAACTTTTTGCCACATCAGCCATTTAGTTCTGCAGACTTGATCCTTGTAAGCGGTTTTAGTGATGTCACTTTGAGTATTCAATAAGCATTGGGTATTATTCTGAGCAGTATTTTTACTTTCAGGTGATATGTTTGTGGTCTTTTTGAAGCGTTTATTCAAACTGCATTTTGAGAGTGTAAGATTGAAAATGCACAGGAGTGTAACTGTATTTTACCTGTCCTCTAGTTCAATTTTTGATTCATAGATTGTATCAGGACCTTGCAAATCACATTTTACTTCGGGCAGACTGCAGAAATCTCTTATGTTGTTCGTGATAACATAATAAGCGTTTCAGTACATGCAATTCATTTCTCAGAAGAATTTGTATAACCTCATTTTACTTCAGCGCAGAAATTTCTAATTTTTTTTTACCAAGTCTAGAGTCTTCTTCAATAATTAAACTTTTTATTAATAGCACGGTTTAACTTGATATTTATCGGAAGTCTTGCTTCTCATTTGGTGTATTGGACAGTTAACAGATGTCGCCTTCAGCAAATTAAACTCTTTTTTTTTAACATGAGCAGATCTAATTTAGTTAGTTGAAAACATAATTCCTTTGCCTGTTTTGTTTAGAAGAAAAATAAGAAGTTCCTTAAAGTTCATCTTAAAGGGTACGTCAGCCCATAAGTGATATTTTATTTATAGATGGAGCCTGGTGGGCTGAGTCAACGCCTGGCACTTCATATGTCCCAACAGTTTTTTCTCCCTGCCATAATTCCCAAATCTCTTCTTATCTACCTGGGTGTTTTCCTGCCCACCTTTGTGTGTGCCAGTTCTTTGTGTTACATGCTGTATAAAAAAATATATATTTATATATATTAAGAAATATCAGACTCATAGGGGAAAATAATAGCCCCTTAAAGTGGGTTGTTCAGGTGAAGGATCTTATTTATTGATTGCCCAAGAGAATAAAAAAGCTGTCATGTGGTTTAGGCTAGATTCACATTTGTGTGGGTGGTTCCCGCTGCGGGCCCGTATCTCTTCCCGCAGCTGCAACCACCCGCACAGAAAATTGCGCTTGATGCACGCGGGTGCCATTAATACTAATGGCATACTGCAAGCACTGAATGAGGTCTGTTCTATGAAGGCTGTGATTTATAAAATGTTGCAGGGACCTTTTTCCTGTGTTTCAGGATGCACAGCAGCTCATTCTATGCACAAAGGTAAAAAACTCTGTGCAGCACCCCCCCTCCCTAATACTTACAAGCCCCCTCTCAATCTAGAGATGGGCACTGGAGTCCCTGCTATCCCAGGACTCCCTCTCTTCATTGGCTGAGACAGAAACAGGAGCAATGGCTTCCACTGCTGTCAATCACAGCCAGTGAGCAAATGAAAAGAGATAGGAGACAGGGCTGAGCCAAGACTCCTTGTGTGAATGGATACATGGAGCAGTGTCTGCCCCCATAGCAAGCTGCTTGCTGTAGGGGCACCCGACATGAGGGAGGGGCCAGGAGCGCCGGTGGGGGACCCGAGAAGAGGAGGATCTAGTCTGCTCTGTGCAAAAAAACTGCACACAGTAAGTACGTTTAGACATGTTTGTTATTTAAAAAGAAATTTGCATTTAGCATCCCTTTAATGCAGAAGAGATATGCTTTCTCTCTATTGCATTATCTACCTACTTGTCAGCCCAGTGAGCTGCGCATGCACTGGTCCCTGTAGAGATTTGGCAATACAATAGCAGACTATTCCCATGCATGCTGGGAGATGATGTCATGTTGGCCAGGCTAATGAAAGTGGCCGGCGCTCGATACCCAGAAGCCGTCTGCTCAAAGATGTCAGCGGCCGGTAAGGAGCTCCAGGACATTGCATCACTGGAGCCAAGGTCAGTATAGTTCCACTTTAATTCTCCAGCATCTGTCAAAAATAGAAATATCAGATTTGGGTGGACTTATCCTTTAATGCATTGCATGGATTTTCACAAATTTTATTGTCAATCTTTCACCAGGTTCTGCTGCAGAGGTCGATAACAGCCATAAAGGCCCAGGCGCTGTGGTAATTCAGGTTACCACAACCAATGTTAATGCACATTACATGAATTGGTTTGATGATGTTTCATTCATTCATAATGGCACTCCAACTCATCTTCTCAGTGCACTTGCATTGCAGCGGAGTGCAAACAACACTTGGGTGCATCTCACAGATATTGCTGCAAGCTAAATTTTTGGTACATTTTGGCGCACTAGCAGCTTATGCAAAGGAACGCAGTGCATGGTAATGTGTAAACTGACATGCATTTACATGTATGCATTTAATGCAACAGACAGGGCTGACATGAATATGTCCTTGGATTGCACTGCAGCGTGTTAAACACACATGAGCAAATATTACTATGACTGAAAAGGAGCAGTGAAGCAGAAGTAAAGGCTGCAGTTGTAATAAGCAGAGCCTGTACATGTAATGGGAAAGTATGATATATGCATATATAATACCAAATTATACTTTTAGCTAAAGTTTTTAAGACACTAATGCAAATTGATATGATTATACTGTATATAGTGCATCCAGAAAGTATTCACAGCGCTTAACTTTTGCCACATTTTGTTATGTTACAGCCTTATTCCAAAATGGATTAATTTTTTTTTTTTCCTCAAAATTCTAATGACAACATGAAAGAAGTTTGTTTTGAAATCTTTGCAATTTATTAAAAATGAAAAACAAAAAAACACATGTACATAAGTATTCACAGCCGTTGCCATGACACTCAAAATTGAGCTCTGGTGCATCCTGTTCCCACTGATCATCCTTGAGATATTTCCACAACTTGATTGGAGTCCACCTGTGGGAAATTCAGTTGATTGGACATAATTAGGAAAGGCATAAACCTGTCTATATAAGGTCCCACATTTAACAGTGCATGTGAGAGCACAAACCAAGACATGAAGTTCAAGGAAGTGTCCATAGACCTCCGAGACAGGATTGTATCAAGGTACAGATTTGGGGAAGGGTACGGAAAGATTTCTGCAGCATTGAAGGTCCCATTGAGCACAGTGGCCTCCATCATCCATAAATGGAAGAAGTTTGAAACCACCAGGAATCTTCCTAGAGTGGGTCACCCGGCCAAAATGAGCAATTGAGGGAGAAGGGCCTTAGCCAGGGAGGTAACCAAGCACCCGATGATCACTCTGAAAGAGCTCCAGCGTTTCTCTGTGGAGAGAGGAGAACCTTCCAGAAGAGCAACCATCTCTGCAGCACTCCACCAATCAGGCCTGTATGGTAGAGTGGCCAGACAGAAGCCACTCCTCAGTAAAAGGCAAATGGCAGCCCGCCTGCAGTTTGCCAAAAGGCACCTGAGGGACTCTCAGACCATGAGAAACAAAACTCTCTGGTCTAATGAAACAAAGATTGAACTCTTTGGCCTGAATGCCAAGTGTCATGTCTGGAGGAAACCAGGCATCGCTCACCACCTGGCCAATACCATCCCTACAGTGAAGCATGGTGGTGGCAGCATCATGCTGTGGGGATGTTTTTCATCTGCAGGAACTGGGAGACTAGTCAGGATCGAAGGAAAGATGAAAGCAGCAATGTACAGAGACATCCTTGATAAAAACCTGTTCCAGAGCGCTCTGGACCTTAGACTGGGGTGACGGTTCATCTTTCAACAGGACAACTACCCTAAGGACACAGCCCACATAACAAAGGAGTGGCTACGGGCCAACTCTGTGAAAGTCCTGGAGTGGCCCAGCCAGAAGCCAGACTTGAACCCGATTGAACATCTTTGGAGAGATCTGAAAATGGCTGTGCACCGACACTCACCATCCAACCTGATGGGGCTTGAGAGGTACTGCAAAGAAGAATGGGAGAAATTGCCCAAAAATAGGTGTGCCAAGCTTGTAGCATCATACTATAAACGACTTAAGGCTGTAATTGGTGCTAAAGGTTCTTCAACAAAGTATTGAACAAAGGCTGTGAATACTTATGTGCATGTGTTTTTTTTTGTTTTTTATTTTTAATAAATTGCAAAGATTTCAAAACGAACTTCTTTCACATTGTCATTATGGGGTATTTGTAGAATGGTGAGGAAAAAAAAATAATTTAATCCATTTTGAAATAAGGCTGTAACATAACAAAATGTGGCAAAAGTTAAGCGCTGTGAATACTTTCTGGATGCGCTGTAAATCAAGCTAATAATGTTTACATGTTCATCTAAAAACATTTAGAAGACTATACCAAAATCAATTCCCATGGAATTTTTTTTAGGCAATCCCTATGATAGCACTTTTGCCTTCAGAACTGCCTTAATGCTTCATGTGATAGATTAAGCAAGGTGTTGGAAACATTCCTCAGAGATTTTGGTCCATGTTGACATGATAGCATCATGCAGTTGCTGAAAATTCATTATGCAAATCTCCTGTTCTGTCACATCCCAAGGATGTCCTATTGGATTGAGATCTGGTGACTGTGGAGGCCATTGAAGTACAGTGAACTCATTGTCATGTTCAAGAAACAAGTTTGGGATGATCTGCGCTTTGTGACATTATGCATTATCCTGCTGGAAGTAGCCATCAGAAGATGGGTACACTGTAGTCATAAAGGGATGGACATGGTCAGCAACATTACTCAGGTAGGCCGTGGCGTTTAAACAATGCTCAATTGGTACTAAGGAGCCCAAAGTATGCCAAGAAAATATCCCCCACACCATTACACCACCACCACCAGCCTGAACCATTGATACCAGGCAGGATGGATCCATGCTTTCATGTTGTTTACTCCAAATTCTGACCCTACTATCTGAATGTCACAGCTGAAATTGAGACTCATCAGACCAGGCAAAATTTTTCCAATCATTTGTTGTCCAATTTTGGAGAGCCTGTACGAATTGTAACCTCTGCTTCCTGTTCTTAGCTGACAGGAGTGGCACCCGGTGTGGTCTTCTGCTGTTGTAGCCCATCAAGGTTTGACGGTTTGTGCGTTCACAGCTGGTATTCTGCATACTTTGGTTGTAACAAATGGTTATTCGAATTACTATAAACAAACAGTGCCACGCTTCTTAGCTCATTTATTAATAGAACCAAACAATAATGTGAACATAAATCAATACAAAATAATTAATATAAATCATAAAATCAAAAGTCTCAAATAGTGATTTTTTTCAATTTGAATGTCATCTTGAATTTCATCTCTTCATGTAATTTAATCCAACAAAAACACAAGATGTGCCCTCACCTGGAGTTTTTGACCACACATAAAGTTATGTCAAAAAACGTATGTGTCCCTTGAAGTGGGCATACAACAACCAATGTATCCTGATAATGGAATCTTCCTCCACAGATCACCACTCTCCTTAATCTCTCCTCCTCCACTCAGCATACATGGTGAAAAAATTAAAACACAATAGTCCTTTATCCTTTTAAAAACTCTTTTTTAATAAAACATATAAAGTGGCCACTCACATAATAAAGGTGCTAAATCACACCAGATATAATGCACATAAATAATCAGCAATGTTCAAATACAGGCAATCAAAGATAGGTTCCACTTACCTGAAATGACACTGTGGGTGGATTGGCGAGAGCATTGTGACCTAATCAAGTCCCTCCCCTACGCGTTGCGCCACAGGGTCACGTGGCTTCCTCTGGGGGGATATTCTGTATGTTTATAATCTTTGTTCATGCACATGTTATGAGTATGTGGTAGTGTGAGTCGCTTCTTGTATTGATATTTATATTTATATACTGCTCGTGAGAGACTGTTCATTACAGTTATTCAAATTACTGTTGCCTTTCTATCATCTTGGACCAGTTTGCCCATTTTCCTCTGACCTCTGACATCAAAAAGGCATTTTCGTCCACACAACTGCCGTTCACTGGATAGTTTCTCTTTTTCGGACCATTTTCTGTAAACCCTAGAGATGGTTGTGAAAATCCCAGTAGATCAGCAGTTTTTGAAATACTCAGACCAGCCCGTCTGGCACCAACAACCATGCCACGTCCATAGTCACTTAAATCCCCTTTCTTCCCCATTCTGATGCTCAGTTTTAACTTCAGGAAGTCGTCTTCATCATGTCTAAATGCATTGAGTTGCTTCCATGTGATTGACTGATTAGCAATTTCTCTTACTAAGCAATTGAACAGGTGGACCTAATAGAGGCCGATGAATGTATAAAAAATACATCACTTTATTTATCTCTATAAAATGTCACAAAATAAAAATAAACAACATAATGGCTGATACATAAAAGTGCTTGTAGAATCAGCATGATTGCCCATATATCCCTGGGCGGGGAAGTTGTGTCATCAGCCTATGTTACTTTATTTGGTCAGTTCCTAATACTAGGGATAAAACTGACACGTTTCAACTGTCCTTCTTCAGAGGCTGATTGGTAGAGGACATCTATTGTATAAATATAGATAGTATAAATCAATGCAACAATTTAATTCAAGCCAGGTTTAAATATAGCGACTCTTTCATGTATGCCAGTATTTACAAGATATACCGTCAACCATACATAGAGAGAAAAATGAGCCGATACAACTAAAACCAAGGTGCAAGATGACCCCTCCTTTAACAGCGTCAGCTGGCCAAGGGAACCCACACAGGGAAAGAGGCACACGTACACTGAGACCTAGGAGCAGGCTACAAAGAATTACAGAAATGAAAAATTAAAGGGTAATAACAGAGGTTTAAATGCAGAGGCAGCTCTTCACCAAATCTCTTGCACTGATTTGTATTCTCATTTGATATGTATATTTTTTGTCACCATGTATTAGCAAAAATAAAGCGCCTGGATTGTGGAGTGGTCAGTAATTAAAAATGTTAATCCAACTTCAGTGCGGATTCCATATATCAAATCTAAACTTCTTAATATTCAAATCCTATCTAACACTGCTATATGCATTTGCCTAAATACTGTGTTAATAAGGTTTAAAAGGGAAACTTTGCTTTACGCTGAACTCTTCTTCTTTTGGAACTTTTTATTTTGGGGGGGAGGGGGTGGAGCAGTTACCTGGTTTTGACAGATACCCGCCTCCCACATCTGGTCAGATCAGCTAGGTGATTTCACAATAAGTTCTCCCCACACCCTCAACGTTTGGGGGGCGTCATAGGTCCCAGAAGGTTGAGGAACCATTTCCAAACCATAGTGTGGCTTGCGCATGCACGGTGGGAAGCTGGCTGTGAAGGGAGGAGTCACAGCTGTCTTCCCACAGTAACTTGCTGGTGCCAGGACCCGAAGACCTGCAAAGAACCAGCAACCCTGGGAACAACGCCTGATCCCTGGACAGGGGAGTGTTCTTTTATTAAAAGTCAGCAGCTACAGTATTTGTAGCTGCTGACCCTTTTTAAACAGTGAAGAACCTAAGTATGACAGTACAATACACAATCTCTGTGTGGAGGGAGACATAGACAATCCCTACCTCCCACCACTATAGTCTTCTATACAGTATATTCCCTTTAAAAATGAACACTTTTCACATAAGACAGGTTATGTCTGCTATTACCTGCATTATAAAAGTAATATCAGATACAAGATGCCTTATTCACAGATCTCCACCTCTTTTTTTCCATTCACTCCCCCGCTTTATCCTTCTTCTCTCCCTCCATTACCTCTCTTTTTCTCTTTTTTCTTTTCTCTTTTTCTCCCCTTCAGTTTCTTTTTCTATCTATTTTTCTCCACATTTTCCCTTTTCTCTCTCTCTTATTCTCTGATGCTCTCTACACCCCCCCCCCCCCTTTTTTTCTCTCTCTCTCTCCCTCTGTCCATCTCTCTCTCTTCCCAGTTTTTCTCCCTCTCTCTCACGCTCTATCTCTTTTTCTCCACATTTTCCCCTTTCTCTCTCCCTATTACCCCCTGATTCTCTTCACCCCTCCCCCCATACACACCTCTCTCTGTACATCTCTCTCTCTACCCCCTAATTCTCTCTATCCCCAATCTTTTTTCTCTGTCTTTTGGGCCATGTCCCTCTCTGTTTCCAACTCTCTATTTCTCCCTTTCCCAGTTTTTCTCCTGTTCTCTCCCTCTCTCTTTTTACATCTTTTTCTCAACCTTTTTTCTCTTTCTCTCTCCCTCTTACCCCCTGATTTTCTTTACCCCCACCACGCACACACCCTTCTCTCTCTGTCCATCTCTCTCTTTCCCTTTCTCTCTTTCTCCCCTTCCCAGTTTTTCTCCTCTTCTCTCCCTCTCTTTCTATCTCTTTTTCTCACCTTTTTTTCCCTTTCTCTCTCCCTATTACCTCCTAATCCTCTCTATCCCCGCTCTTTTTTCTCTGTCTCTCGGGCAATCTCCCTCTCTGTTTCCAACTCTCTCTTTCTCCCCTTCCCAATTTTTCTCCTGTTCTCTCCCTCTCTCTTTTTATGTCTCTTTTTCCTCTGCCTTTTTTTTCTTGCTCTTTCCCTGTTACCCCCTGATTCTCTCTACCCCCCCCCCCTTCTTTTTTTCTCTCTCTCGCTCCATCTCCCTCCCTTATTTTCCATCTCTCTATTTGTCCCCTACCTTTCTATCTCTTTTTCTCCACTTTTTTTCCCCTTTCTGTCTCCCTCTTTCCCGTGATTCTCTCTGCCCCCCCCCCCCTTTTCTCTCTCCCTCTCTCTCTGTCCATCTCTCTCTCTTTCCCCCCTCTCTGTTTTTCTACCCTTCCATCCCAGTCCCTTTCTTTCAATCTGTTTTCCACTCTATTATTCCCTATCTCTTTTTCCATCTCTCCCCCCTTTTGTATCTCTCTCCCCCCTTACTCTATTGCTTTCTCTCACTCTCTAGTATTATTGTCATTCTGCATTTTTAAAGTTTTTGGATGAAGGTTTTCATTTTTTTTTTCTTCCTGACTCTGATAGTGAAATCTGAGGATAAATCCAGGAAATATAGCTGTTTTTCTGGCAATCCTCAACCAGCCTACACCACAGATTAAAATGACTAATGACCAAAGCTCCACGCTAAAGTCACATGGTCTTTAGAATCGCTGCAACGACCGGCTCGCCAGCAGCTAAATTTACAAACAGCTTTAAGTGCTGAGCTGTTAAAACGCGCTATTGTGAATTTATATGAGGCGTAAATGAGGGACGCTCCATCACCGCCACATGAAAGAATATGATTACCCCGGCTTTTATAGGCATATGTATCAACATTTTCACTTTGTAAGAGAACTAAATAGCCCAATAGAGATTTATGATATGAATATGACGGGATTTGCTGCAGTGATATTGTTTTTGTAGTTGGTCTCATTTGAAATTGTTTGTAAATTTCTTTTCAAGGTGTCATTTGTCTTCGTGACGTAATATCAGATCTCATGGGTGGAAGTTTCGGAGAAACCTGACTGTGTTGCCGTTATCAGCCAATCACTTTTTCTCTTTTTTTTAACCGACAGTAAAGCATTACGTCACCTTTTTTGGAGAAAACACTTGGAATAACAACAGTGGAATAAATTATTAAATATGCTAACCGTTCATAGATTGTTTTTATGCTGATTCAAGTCAAACTTCCTGCTGCCTGAACAGGAACTTTAAAAAGAGTGCTTATCACTGCACTGATTATGTCTTTTTTTTGTTTTTTTTTTCATTTAAAAAAGGCCTGGATTCTTTCCTAGATACACAGAATATAACTGGATACTAACATTTATAGGTAAATTTGATCCAGGGAATATCCGATTGCCTCTCGAGGGATCAGGAAGGATTTTTTTCCCTGCAGGAGCAAATTTGATCAGGCTTTGTTGGTTTTTTTTGCCTTCCTCTGGATCATCTGTGGGTATAGGATTATAACTTTTTTTTTTAATGGTTGAACTGGATGGACTTTTGTCTTGTTTCAGCCAGACTAACTATGTAACTTTTAACTTCAGGCGGGAGAAACAATCCCCTCTAATTGATCTTTAATATATGGCAAGGAATTTAGCAGCCATGCAGACTTCTTGCTCTTCCTAATCTGGCAAAATCATTTCATGTCCTTTGCAGACTGATTCCAGAATAGATGTGCCATAGGTGGCATCTCAAAGCATGTTGCCAAGGCTGGTGCATGGCAGTGCACCACGACCCATTTTTTGGGTGCTTTTTTGGCGTGGTGTGTAGCCAATTTATATTATTATTATACAGTATTTATATAGCACCAAAGGGTATGCTCAGCGCTGTACAGTAGCAAGGGGGACAGAACATGAGACAAGACAGTAACAATACAATACACGAGGGGTTCGAGGGCCCTGCTCTTTCGAGCTTACAGTCTAGTGGTGGGAGGAGTGGAGGAGGTTAGTTGTTAGGTGAGGTCAGGTGTTAGGTGAGGTTGGGGTAGGCTTCCCTGAAGAGGAGGGTTTTCAGGGTGCGCCTGAAGGTAAGGAGGGTAGGTGACAGTCTGATGGATTGGGGAAGGGAGTTCCAGAGGATGGGGAAAGTCCTGGAGAAGTCCTGCAATCGGGCGTGGGAGGAGGAGACGAGGGAGCTAGAGAGTAGGAGGTCCTGTGAGGAGCGGAGGGCACGGGTAGGGTAGTATTTGGGTATCAGATCAGTTATGTAGTTCGGGGCGGCATTGTGAATGGCTTTGTAGGTCAGAGTTAGCAGTTTGAATTTGATGCGTTGGGCAATTGGGAGCCAGTGAAGGGATTGGCAGAGTGGGGAGGCAGATGTGGAGTGGTTGGTGAGGTGGATGAGTCTAGCCACTGAGTTTAGGATCGATATGAATGGGATGCTCTAACACAGTGGATGTTAAAATGTGCATTCATGGCCGCTGCGCATAGATGTGAATCTATCTTTAGGAAGCATTGCACCACATATGAATGTTGGGGGAAATAAACAGCATCAGTATATCTCTTTCTCTCTCAGCCTGGGCTCACATGTGTGGTATGGAACGCCGCATGTGATTCGCATAGGAATCTCCCTGCATTCCTATTCAAATCACATGCGATTCTCCGCAGTGTAGTTTAAGCCCATTCATTTTGTATGGCTCAAATCATACCACAACCACAGAAAAAAGATGCAGGCAGCTTTTTTTCTCACCTTGTTCATACTTATGTGAGCCTATTCTGCCAATTGCACTGTGTTTTTCAACCTGTTTTTGGGGTGTCATTAACTTAACATTGACACCCACAGCAGGTCGCAATTTGGATGCGGTACGGGAAACTCACAGAATTTTCTGCTTTTCCCGCATCACACATATATGAACTTAGGCCCCTAATTGTGGGGTTATTCAAGCAGAAAAGTCTGAAATAGTAAATGAGGATTACTGAGTCATGGGACATTCCCCCCCCCCCCTTAATGCCCATATATTCTGTATTTCTTTTTTCAGGCTAAGGGCTCTTTCACACCGATGCGCTCTAACTCCTATGGAACTGCGTTGCGGGTGCAGTGCACTTTGAAAAGTCCTGCATGCTGCATCTTTGGTGCAGTTTTCAAAACCAAAAATGCAGCTCCTCATTGAAATGAATGGAAAATGCAGCAAAAACGCATCAAGAATGCACTGTTTTGCATTATTTGTGTGTTTTTGAGTCACGTGTCCATTTTTTACAGGTGCAAGCAACCAGAAAATGCACCAGAAACGCACTGGAATAGCATCTAAAACGCAGCAAAAATGCATATCCGTTTTTACCACGATTTTGATAGTGTGAAAGCAGTCTTAATACATTTTCTACTAGTACAAAAGAAAAACTGTTTATCTTGCCACAGTTCCAGTGTCCTTGTAGCACATCCTGTGCACTGAACTGATATAACAGTTTACCTTACCATGCTATCTTCTGCGAACTACAAAAGATTGCCTCCCTATGTAATGGAGATGGTGAGTGGAGGAGGAGGAGTTTGTAGTCCAAATTAGGAGAACAGCCTAGGCTGACAACAATGCTCTATAGAGTACAGTGAGTGAGCGTTGTCACTCTAGGACAAAAAGTGTGTTACTAGAAGGACAACCAGATGAAAATGAAGGAAAGAAATCTGATGCAGGCACCACAACTAAGGGTCACCATACACCTTACAACCTGACTATACAATCTTTGCACAATCAATTTAGATTTACCAAATCAATATAATATGAGGATCTGCCTTATCGATCCAATCAATTAGTATCTAATTAGGCAGGTCCTTGCACTACATAGTTGTTGTTGGATCTAAAGGTGAGTGTACAATCAGATTGTAATGTGTGTGGTGAGCTTAAATACTGGTGAGCAGCAATATATTACATTTTTTACTCTTGCGTTTAGATAGACTTTAACCCTTTCCCATTCTATTATAAAAAATGGTTTCAGAGTTTCTATAGATGGGCTCATGTTTATGAAAGCTGTGTTTGCATGTGAACCCAGTTCTACACAGCTAAATGTGCTTGCATTTGGGCTTTTAAAAAAAGGTGAACACAAATTCCACTTAAATGGGGAAAGTAAAGGGGAATAATAGTGCTGTAAAAGGATTATTTCCTTTTTAGGAAATTAGGATTTATTAAGATTATGTTCCTAAAATATTGACCTTCAAGATTAAGCCCTGTGGGTGGGACGAAACGTGTTGGGGCTGTGACCTGGATGGAGTTGGGCTGAAGCCATTTTCACTGGACTTACACTTGGGCTTTGTTGGTGTGCTGCATTTTGGCTTCTTTATACTAGATTGTGTGTACAGAGCAGCATCCTAAGCTTTACAAGGTCACTTTAATTATTGATGTTGAATTGTTGATATAAATAATCAGATTCCTGGGCAAGTGGCTTCTACACCTCTCTACGGGGAGGTTCTCTACGGCCCCCTTTACTAGTAATGTAGTTAAAATGTAGATTGAAGCACCACACTACTGCTAAAAGGTCCAGATGTGACTTTATTCCAATAAAAGCCAGGGAGGAAATCCAAAGAGTAACCAGCGCATTTCTGGTCCAAAACGTCTTCTTCATCAGGGCTTGATTCAAAAGAATGTGAATGAACTGGAAGTGAACTGGGCCTTTAATAGTATTTCTTCCAATGTGATTGGCATTCTGGCTTGTAATCACAATGGAAGGAATGCTATTAAATATATAGTTAGTTCTCTTCAAGTCCATTGTTATCGTTTTCAATCACGCCATGATGAAGGGGTGTTTTTGGACCCCCGAAATGTGTAAGATACTTTTTGGATTGTCCCCCTGGCTTTTATTTGAGTAAAGTGGTATCTGGATCTTTTAGCAGTGTTGTAGCATACCAATTTATGTTTGTTTCTTGTATAGGGAAGCCTGTCCTTATTGTGACAGCCCTTCGTCTGCTATTGATAAGCCGTTTATGGGAACTATCATGAATGAGCTCATTTGTCAGTGCCTCCAGTGGCCTGCTGTATTAAAAGTTTGGGTCCAAAGACCTGACACCTCCATGCATGAGGCCAGTTGTGTTCTCCAAAGCCTCAGGTGCCCTTTAAATACCTTCTCTCTCTGTGGAAAGTTTGCGACACGGGAGATGTAATGGATACAGTAATGGTGCGTGTAATACAAATGACAATAATAAAGTACAGGGATAAAAGCTTCTAGTGCAAGTAAGAGACAAGACAGGAGATCATGTTCATTGCGCTTTATAAGAAACCGTATTCTGTTATCACAGCTTAATATTCTGACCTATGGGATATTTATAAAGGCTCGGGGCTTTTAGAGGAACCGACGTTCCAAATTATTTAGGGAAAGGAATGAACGGATCAATCACTAAATTCCTGTCCTTTCATCTGTAATAGGGTAATGGAGTGTTTTATTTATATACCGTTCATTGTGCTGGGCTTCCTGCCTTGTTTGTTAACTTTATTATTGTCATATGCACTTTGTGCTGCTGTATGTAACTGTAATATTTACAGCACCAAAGGATGCAAAAAAAAATCGATATTGCTGCACTTTAACAAAAGATACTGTATTTTAACAGCTTAAAGTGTCACTAAACCCAGGACCCTGCATTCACTATATCTGGCCTCCCACAGTACACACTACATGGGAATGCAATTTTAGTAAATATAAACTGCTAAATACCTTTTCTCAGGAGTATCACCAGCAGTATATAGCAGTCAGTGTTCAGCTGAGCACTGGTTAAAGCTTGTAGGAGGAGTTTTCATTCTGAATTTGACTGTCCTATGAGGCTGCATGACCCTTGACCCTCTGTCTGGACAGTGTTTATTGGCCCTGTGCTGATCACATGCACCTTCCCAAAGGAAAAAAAAACTCTCTAGCCATACACACTAAACTGAACGTATGTAGAGAGACTCCTAGAGCTATGTACTATCAGCTGATGGATTGCAGACAGCAGAGGAAGGGGAGGATCAGAGAAGACAGAATCAAACAGCCTTTGTGCCATGTGGAGGATTAAGCCCTTAGGTTCCACAGTGACTGTAACAAGCATGCTTTACTGCAAATACAGACTGATTTTACTATTGTGGGTTTAGTAACACTTTAAGGGCTCATGAACCTGGGCGCATTGCTTTTGTCTGTATACTGCATGCATATATAGTTTGTGCTAACATTTACATGTATGTAGTGTACATGCTCCCTGGTGTCTGCTGCCGCTGCTCAGGACTGACATGTAAAAATCAACAATGTGTAATTGATGGCGCCACCACTGATTACACACTATTTGCTGTTTACATCTCCCCCTGAATGAGCCATCTACATGGCAGCACATGCGCAGAATGACCTTGATAGATTCTAAATGACTGAGGCTAAGGTCACTGTGCTCATGTGTCATCGCTGTATGAATGACTCATTCATAGTGGACGATCAGTGGTGGCCCCTCTGGCTACACTTTGTTGATATTTACATGTCAGCCTGGAGCAGTGATGGCCAGTAGGGTCCATGTATGCATGTAAATGTTGTATGTACACGGGGCATTTTAATAACTGTTAACATTAGCTGTGTAAAGTCACTTTAAAAACATGAGTTTTTCAGCTTTTTTTAGCATTTTTGCATTAGCGTTTAGCGGCGTTTTGCCGCGTTTAGCGTTTTTTCCCGTGTTTTGTCATTTTTCAGCATTAGAGTGTTTTTACAGCTAAAAACTGCTCTAGAAATCCACTATTTCTGGGTTTTGCTTTCCAGCCAAAAAACGTTGATTACAGTCTGTGTGTGCATGGACACATAGGATAACATGTTTACTAGCTGTAGAAAAAAACATCAAAAGTCAAAAACAGCAGCTGTAAAAACATCAAGTGTGCATGAGGACTCACAGAGCATTTTCATCACACAACTGCCACTCACTGGATATTTTCTCTTTTTCGGACCATTTTTTGTAAACCTTAGAGATAATTGTGCATGAAAATCCCAGTAGATCAGCAGTTTTTGAAATACTCAGACCAGCCCGTCTGGCACCAACAATCATTATTATTATTATTATACAGTATTTATATAGTGCCAAAGGGTATGCTCAGTGCTGTACAGTAGCAGGGGGACATAACATGAGACAAGACAGTAACAATATACTACACGAGGGGTTCGAGGGCCCTGCTCTTTCAAGCTTTACAACCATGCCACATTCGAAGTCACTTAAATCCCCTTTCTTCCCCATTCTAATGCTCAGTTTGAACTTCAACAAGTCGTCTTCATCGCGTCTAAATGCCTAAATGCATTGAGTTGCTGCCATGTGATTGGCTGATTAGCAATTTGTGTTACCAAGCAATTGAACAGGCGTTCCTAATAAAGTGGTCAGTGAGTGTATGTTATCATTGAAAATATATTATGCTTTCCCTTTAAGAATAAAGCAGACATAGCAACAAAGAAATAGAGCAAGAATTGGCTGTTAATACAAATTGATCTTTACATTATTCCTGTTTTTCAGAGTGAGCTTTGTAGTCCGTCCCCAGAAAAAAAAGTTTTCTCCACCATTTTTTCCAGTTATTTTGTGCTCTTCTTTCTTTCAAGTGATTCTACAGTTTTCAGTGGGAAATAAGCGCCATTTCGCCCTGTGCTACCATCTTAGTGAAAGGCAGAACAGCAGGGAGCATCCATGACAAACACATATTATTCTTGATGTGCAGGTGGGAAATGTTCCAGCATCTCAAATGTGTATTTGTGGAGTTCCCAAGTTCTTCATCCTCTTTTATACCTGAACAAAGCCTGCAAACAGCACATACAAATACACAATTATTCAGCTTAATGCCTCTTGTTTTCCTACAGATGTGTGTTCCTTCCTTGTTTAGCGGCATTATTACAGTAGTAGTTGTGCTTTATGCTGCAAAAAAGTTTGTCATTATATCTTCAGTGATCCGCTTCCTAAGCTATGCTCTCCTTAATGCGTATGACTGGGCTAAATGAAAAAAAAAAAATTAAAAACACGTATGTAGTACATGTCTACAACACATACACATTTCCTTTATTCTAATATTTTAACCCTTTCGCTACCAGAGCCGTTTTTGCGGGTTTTTTGCACACGGTTAAAATAATAATTTTAGGCCTGAAGATTACATAAAACCCCCGAACATTGTATATCTTCTGCCAGCAGACACCCTGGAGAATAAAACAGTGGTAGTTCCAATTGTATATTACCACAGAGGTCTAGGAAACTTTTCAGTAAAAAAAACACATTAAAAGTGAATTTCATGGCAAACAAATGCAATAAATTACCCCAATTTTTTGTAAACTATAAAAGACAAGGTTGCACCAAGTAAATAGATACCCATCATGTCAAACCTTAAATTTGTGTGTGCCCATGAAATGGCCACAAATTTCACTACCCTATATTTTCCATACGCGACGCTCTCAAAGGCCTCCTGTAGGTCATCAGATTAGTGTTACGGAGGTCTTGTGTTTGAATTATAGCTATCAATGCGTAGCGATATGTAACATGTATCACAATCTACATTTTCATGTGTGGGGCAAAATTTTATTTTTTTTTTGGGGGGGGGGGGGTATTTTATGTGCTTGGATGTAACTTACGTCTTTTGCAATTACATTTTTTTTGCGTAACTTTTTTTTTTGATCCGATAATGGACAAAAAGTTCCCTATGTGATGATTTTTTAGGTGACAGGTTCTCTTTACTGAGTCTAAAAGACCCTGCATGTCTCCTCTGTGCACCACTAAATGTATTGCAATGTAGATCGTATTGTAGTACATTCCTTCCCAGCTATGCTAGCCAGGGAAAGTAACAGGTTGACCAGGAACTTTCCAGGTCACCAACCAGAAGGGTAGGAGAGCGGAGTGGGTCCCTCCCCGGTCCTGGGCCCACAGATGGGCAAGTGGAGCCTGAAATACATGGCAGGGGTGCATGCGGAGGGGGGGGGCATCATCACCGAGGGTGTGTGGAAGCAATCGAGCTGCAACACAGCCATCTAAATGCTTCCATCTGACAGGCAAGAGTCTGCTTTTCAGTTTTACACACAATCCTGACCCCCCCCCCCCCCACTGTCAGGACCATAGGACATACAGACCTGGCAGTGAAAGGGTTAAAGACCATGCATGTTCAGGAAAATACTTGTTGATCTGCCATAAATGCACTCACTTCCAAAGCTCTGCAGTGGGCTGACGACACACAGAATTTTTTTTCGTTCTGAGTGGTGTCAGCCCTGTCCAGTGTCTTTTGATAAAACTCAATCCACAACTCAGTCCCTCCCATCCTCCCATCTCTAACACATAGACATTCAATCTGGGGTCCTAAGATAACAACTGGGAGGGCTAAATAGTCTCCTTGAGATAACACATGAGCACATGGCAATTCTGAATTTCTGACAAGATCAACCAGTGTTTTTGTTTTTCGAACAGATATAACAAACAGCTTTCAATGGTATATTTAGCAGACCAAATGGGAGAAAATAAGAGATGATTATTGTTAGGGCTTACATACACTTTAAAATGACAGTTATTAAAAAAAAAAATCAAAAAATGCTTCCTACAAGAGAAGAATGTTCCTCGAGTCTTCTCTCCCCTGTTGAGCTATGGCCTCCAGTATCTGACACTTCCAGGTAGCTGCATTCTCCAGGAGGTTCTATTCTCCAGGCCCAATGTCACTACAATTCACTGAAGAGATGGAACCACAGCTTGCAGTGACAAAGCCATATTCCAACTCGAACAGGTTCCTTTTAACCGTTTAGTATATTTCTTTCAGTCAGGTGAGATCTGACCTATAGACATGGAGTGAGAGGAAGGACAGATCTGCTAAGGACGAAGCAAACCCCACATAGCCAATGAGCCCACCTGACTACCTCTGCCACACAACAGAAAAGTGTTATATTGGGTGATTTGTAGTTGAACTGCCCATGAATCGCAATGGTCTCTTCTTTGCTCTATTTGGTTGTCTGGTCATGGTGATCTTTATAAGTCAGGATTTGGTCATCTTCCATGTAATTGGATTCAGGGACCACATTGATCAATAGAAAAGACTGGGATTGAAGGGAGCAGAAGTAGCTTTTGCCTTGTACCTGTCAACCTCAGAAGTAAAGCACTAATCTGACCAGCATTATACAACACAGAAAGAGCTTTGAGACTTCACTTTAATGGCTGTTAACAGTCTTTAGCCTCTGCCACAGGCAAGTGAATAATCCCTGTGCAATCAATACCTCTCTATATTGTCTCCTCTCCAGAGCTTGACTGCTCCATGCTTTGATATAATACAGTCAGCTACAGGACACCATAAACTAGAAGATTTCTATTGATAACAGATAATACAAGATCCCTAGTTTAAAGGCTTGGTCCACCTAAAACTTGTAGCTCACATATAAATGGATGCTGGTGAGTTTTATAACAAGCTGGCAACTAATGTATTTCAGGAACTCCATTGGTGAGTAATGCCTACCAAAAGTAATAGTAATATAGAAAAATAACTGTGAAGGCTTTCTTAGAAAGCTATCATTATGGCCTCAAGGAAGTGTTTGAAGAAATGTCTGCAGAAAAATCTTGCCATTGGAGTCTTAGAGAGACATTGGAAACCTATGGGGTGTAGTTTCAGTTACCTATACTTCTTTTCTTCCTTAATGTTCCATTCTTTCTGCTTTCTTTGAAATACCCAGTACTTTCAGGTATAGGGTAGCATTGACTCTCATTTTCCTCACTTGATGCAGCACTTAGCGCCTGTCAGGTTATATTAACATCACTTGGGGAAAGGAGGAAGGCAGAGAGTCCCGAGTCCTGTGTAATCTTTGACCTAAAGCAGGACTCTTTTCAGGACTGCAGTGGGCAAATGGTACGGCAGAAAGGTGACATACAGTGATAAGCTACACAGTTTATGGTGTTTCCAGTAAAGGGTGCTGATAATGCTACAGCAGACAAAGACGTTTTAGCTCTGTTTCAACTTCTCATGCGATTTCACTGTTCCAAATCGCAGGACAAGTCGCACCCTATTGCTGGCAATGGAACTGTTCAAATTTTAAAAGTAGTCCCTGTGCTATTTTTGCGATTTTAGGTGCAATTTGCATTGACATCTGTGCATAAAGATGTAAGGCAAACTACATGTGAAATCGCACAGGGTTCAAGCTTTGAAAACGCACTACGTCAAGTGAAGTAGCTCAATTTCAAAGTCGCATTTGGAGTGAACCAGTGCTTAGACAATTGTGTATTTTTAACCTTGTGGCAGCAGTAAGGGAAGGACACTTTTCTGTTTCACTGTTACTATGCCTCTGTGCATAAAGCCAGCTCCATAACCACATGATGTGGTGAGTTTGGTGTGGAGGGACTTTACTAGCCTGCACAGTGCCCTGACCTCAATCCTAGTGAACACTTTTGGGATAAATTGTAACACAGTTTTTTAGCCAGATCTTCCCATCGATTATACATATCTGACCTCACAAATCCTTTTTTAGAAATTACGACCTGAATTTGAACCCAGAACCTTGGCTGCATCTGGCAGTAGCTCTTCTTGGTGAGCCACCTAAGATGCTTGACAGCTCTGTGCCGGATCCCTTTTTAGTTTTATTTCTGGTGAACCTTGAACTCCTTACTCCTCTCATGAACTTCCTATTTAAGCCATACCTTTGCTCTTCCTGTTTGTCAGATTATTGCGCAGTTTTCCAGCCAATATCTTGCTCCTTATGCTCCTGCTGCCCTCCATATCTTCGTTACCAACCTTTGACTTGTTCTTTGACTACTCTTCTGTTTGATCCCAACCTGCAACCATTTTTTACCAACCTATGGCTTGTTCCTTGACTTTGCTTCCACTTGATCCCAATCTGCAACTATTTGTTTCCCACTTTTGGCTTGTTTACCAACTGTGTTTCTACTTGATCCCTACCTGCTACTTTTGCTATTGCACCACAGATTGCTTACCTCTTGGTGGGGAGATCCTGAGGACCATGACTGGCACTAGCATGCCACGAAGCCCATCTCCACTATCAGGAGCTTTTGTGAAGTCTGCTTAGTGCTTTGACCCTGTGCCTCGTTTGAGCCCGTTTCACCTGCCAGGGTTATCTGTTTATGTATTCTGCTGGTTTCTGTGTGCTCCTTTTCACTGCTAAAACCATTGGCCTCTGAACTTGACCCCTATTATTGACACACAGACACACTTCAAACTCTTGTAGAAAGCCTTCCTAAAAGAGAAAAAGTTGATATAGTCCCAAAGAAGGGAGGTCAACTTTATATTAATGCCCATGGCTTTCCAAGGGGAAATCTAAAAAGCTCTTAGAGGTGAGATGGTCAGGTGTCCAGAGACCTTTGACTGCATAGTTTATCGAACAAACTTTGCCCTGAACGGATACAGGTTTACTTTAGCTGTGACAAGTTGTAAGTTATATATGTACATAAGCAACTTTACTGATTTTTTTATAGCGCCTGCTCCATAGCTCTGGACTTCCCACTGTAGGAAATGTGCCGCCACACAGAGCTTCACTTCTCTTTCAGAGACATGTTGTGACCATACATAATTTTCTCCGCTACATTTTCCTTTGAAAACCACTGGATGAAAATTATATTTCTGTTGCGATGAAAGGATGTATTTCCATCTAGATTATGGAGGGCAGCACCTCTTTAGAATAAATGGTTAATAATGTGGCTACTTCGGCCCAGGTATCTTGCACCGTAATGTGGTTTATTGTCAGTAAATCAATACAGGAGGATAAATTGTAAAGATAGCACTCCAATTACATCCAGTTCCTTGTTAGCACATTAAATCATCAGCAGTGATATGTCACCATGGAGCACTAATGCATTCTGGGAATGCCAAATTTGCATGTAGCTTAAAGGGAATTTCTAGTGGTTTTCTATATATTGTCTTTTTTTTTTCCTTTGGTCAGGACTAAATGTTTTTTTTCCCTTTTGTTCATGCTGTTAAGTATAAAATATTATATTATAAGCTATTAAGTATACAATTTTAAATTCTTACTATACATTTGGATTTTTGTTATAAAAAATATAAATGCTGTTTACAGAGCTAAATAGCTCAAGCCTAAATGTATACACACATTTTTATGAGTTAGAGCAGCTTTATAAATAAAACCTACCGAAAGGGGATGCCACACAGCTTTCAGTCCAATTAAAGGATTTATTTTCCTACTGCAGTGAAATGGTACATAATCGGTCCCCATCCCTGTGAAGGGCAGGAATTCTTATGTGCTGTTTTATTCCATTAAAAGAATAAATCTTTTTGTTAGATTGAAGGTTGTGTGGCACCCCCATTCTGTATGTTATTAATGGATTAGCGGTGTGGAGCCCACTGGTTACCTGCTTACCAACTGGCTTTGCATGCAGTGCAGTCTATTACGTGTTATGGACATGATTTTGCTCAGGGCTAGAATCTTGATATCTGCACACGGTCAGCACTAGCACTTGTAGTCTTCCTTGGCAATGCATGTGACAGAAAACAACACAGGAGATACATTGAAGTTGGATTTTACAAACTCTGGACAGTTTATTTAGATTTACCAACACTGTATAACATAAGGACTACTTACACCATTCATTCAATTTGTATCCAAACAAGCAGACCCTTCTACTACATAGCTATAGGTGGATCTAAAGGAGACTGCACAATCAGATTATAACTTGTATGGCCACTTCACTGTGGCCATACACATACTGATATGATTATTCAATGAATTGAATAGAAAACTAATCAATTTATACAAATCCACTGATTTATGATCATGCATTCCACTGATTTATGAACTCTAGATCAATTTTGACTCTGCAAGATGATCGGCTGTAGGAAACTTTTGTTCATTGATTTTGACAGATCAAACAAATATATGCCTGTGTATTGGAGAACTGATCTAAATGTAGATCGATTAAACAATTGTTCTTAATGGATTGTTTGATTTATGACTGATAAATCATATTTTAATCAATATTTTCAGTTGATTGCAAAATGCAGATACAATACTGTGTGTGCTGCATCAGTCAAAGTTTTAATCAACAATGAATTTCTAGTTTG